>NC_143481.1:15349141-15719576 GCF_027475165.1 Benincasa hispida
AGTTAAACTTGCAGTCCCTAGGTCTTAGAAATATTTTAAGAGTAGACTTGAATAAGACTTAAGAAAATTCTAGTATATAGGATTTGAATGAAGTATCCTCGAGAAATCTAGGAAAAAAAACTTTGCGGTGGACTTGCTAAAGGAATCTTTAGCTTATGCTTGAGGACAAGCATTGTTTAAATTCGGGGGTGTGATAACGGGCAAAAATGCATGTTATCATAGTGCTAAGTTATTAAACAATGTTGGATTGCGTTGATGAAAAATGATAAATTGCGTCCATTAAGCATAAATTCTATAATATTGCGGTCGCATGCGTCAGCACATTAGAACTATTGATTTTTGTTTTTTTTTTGTGTGCAAAATATGCGTTAAAGCAATGCAAAGAATGCGATCATAGGAATACATCAGTCGAGCGCAACTTCACCGCAAGACTTTGCGTTGATCGTGCTCGCAAACATCCACCCAAGAAGAACCACCGCAACATGGTGGGCACATCCGGACGAAAGGACAATTAAGATCGATGGGATAGAAAGCTGACGGTAGTCGGATCCAAATTAAGTTGACAGCCAATAACGGACACAAAGTACATCCAACTTTATCGATGATAACTATCCGGCGCATCAGTCAGGAATTAAAGCTATCCCATCTGTACAACCAGGGGAGAGAAACCGCCTTTAACCTTTGATGCCCAATAAATACCAAGTGCATTCTTTAGAGAAGGAGTTAAGCAGTCGATTACTCCATCACTTTATAAGTTCACACCTCTGTTCATAGTTTTCTTTTCCATTTCACGACGGAGCTAGAGAAGAGTGGTGACGTTGGAGATCGTCCAAGGCGGCTCGAGAGAGAACCTTGGGGCGTAAGAGTAGAGAGCGGGTTGACTCTCGCGAAGGCGGGAATATCTTTAGAGCACGAGTAGAATAGTGTAACACCTGGTGGCAAGAAATTGCTCGAGGCTCTTTACTATACTTGCATTGTTATTCTGTACTTCATCTTTTATCTATTCAATGGAAGTTCTATTTCTACATCTGCTCACTCTCTTAATACGCATGAGTAGCTAAACTAGTTGAATGGGTTGATAAGAACTAATCTAACATGATCTAGGAAGTTCATTGCTTGCGATTGTCTTGTTTTATGTTGTGCGAAACATCCCTTCAGAGTTGCTCTCGAGAGAATATAAAGAAAGAACCTAATGTCTCGAGAGAGCTAGGTTAGAATCTGACTTGAAAGAGCAAGATTAGGCTTGCATAAACAAGAAATAGGGACTTAGAGATAAGCTTGTTGGTCAACTTGCATCGCATGCATTCTAGGAATAGGAATGATATTATGCGGTCGCATATTTGTATGAATGTCATGTTGTCATTGCATAAATAGAAATAGAGGTTTATGTGTAAACCTTGTAGACTTATCGCATATTTATCATATGCGTTCTAGCCTTAGAAGTCGTGGCATTCACGCCGAGAGGTGGTTTACTATTGTATGCATGTTGCATGATCGCAAGGCATGAGCATAACCTAGGGAGTGTTAGCCGAAACCCTTCTCAACTCGTTCACCGCATATCCATCGTTTTCCTGTTACCAACTCTTTTCGAACTCTACGCATTTATTATTATTTTCATTAACGCAACAACAAACCAACCACCTTATTTATTTTACTGGTTACCGCAAAGTTTTCATAAGAAAATTATCAACGCAAACTATTTTCACAAGTCCCTGTGATCGACCCTGGACTTACCAGGAAACTCAAAGGAATTTACACTTGGATTCCGCTGGGGAAACTTGAGTGCACAAAGCTATCAGCAATACATATCATCCACATTTTCCACACTTAATAAAATAACGCATCACGGGACATAGGGTGCAAGATGGAATTCACGCCTACCCGATTTAGGGATAGGAGAAAGGTTGTTCTCTTAACCGTGACTACAAGAAAATTGAGCTCCCCCGACGCTTAAATCGGTTGTCGGGAGCTCGATCGTCGGGAGACAAGGTCTCTCCCGACACCGTAATGCACCGTCGGGAGTTCCTATCATTAAAGGCTCATCAGGAGTTCCTTAGGAACTCTCGACAGATCTCGGCGGGCGTTGGGAGATTGAATCTGGTAAAAATCAGATCCTTCTCCTTCATTTTACCCCTTCTTCTCAATATCGAAACCCTAGCCGCCGCTCCCCCTTCTCTTTCCCTTCGCGCCACCTTTACCGTCGCCTTCCCCCTTCATTGCTTTCGAATTTGTTGTTTATTTTCAAGCTTTCAACAAGGTTCACGCACATCCATTTCATTTATTTTCTTTTATTTTTGAATTAATTTTCCTATTTTTTTAATTTCTAGCATATTGGTAATGTTGGTAATTAATGTTGATAATGTTTAATTTCTAACATGTTGGTAATGTTGGTAATATTTAATTTCTAGCATGTTGGTAATGTTGGTAATTAATGTCGGTAATGTTTAATTTCTAGCATGTTGATAATCTAATGTGAATTATGAAATATGGATTGTGGATGTTATTGCGAATTGAGTCTTTTTTTTCCCTTTAATTCTTAAGGTTAGGGATGTTGGGATTGATGTCCTAATTCTCCCGGGGTCTCGTTGTTTGTAATTATACACATTGTTTATGAAAATAACTGTTATTTCATTCTGGCATTTACTCATATCCAATAAACAAAGTTCCATGGTTATCTTATGTAAACTTAAGCATGTATATGGGATATACAAGTGGATCATGCCTTCAGTGATAACCTAAATAGGTTTGTAATATAAGGATTAAGGTAGGATACCTGATCATGGTGACACTACGGATACGACTTGCTTTGTAAAGGTTTGCAAGTATTGTAAACTACTACAGATGGTAGATCCTGACCATTCATGTGGAGACATGCGAGCGGGGGTGTTCTATACAAAGAGTTTGTATAAGATCAGACCACGAGATGACCAGACTCTGTATATAACGTCGTTGATATTGGAGACTTACATCTCACATAAACAACCATAGGTGACACGACCTCAATCCTGAGTGTTTTGAGAACTCTTGCCTTTGAGGGCGGTCCTTTGATTAGTATGGGTGAGAGTGGCCAAATTGTCAACTCAACATGTCTACCTTTTTGGGGACTTGTCTGATTTGGGAGCTGGGAACTCACTTTCACAAGATGGAATTCACTCATTCCCCGAAGCAGGGGTAAGTAAATACATGTTCGTAACCTTCAATTTGCGCAAACCAGATTTGTAATTTGTACGAGAAGTTTCATTCATCCTTATAATAGAATAGTCTAGGGTTTATCTTTTTAAGCATAGGTATTATTTCAGGGGCAATATGGGATCGTGGACCCATTGGTCAAAGGGCTCTCTTCGATGCTAGCAACCGCATTTGACCTTTTTCCGCGAGCCCGCCAAGCGGGCGGCAGGAGCTGCGGGCAAGTGCTTCATAGACTGAACGTCAACAGGTTCCACTGTGGAAAACCCCTCGCTACACAAGTCGCGTCACCGCACATTTCAGATATTAGTGGATCGAGAATCTAACCTACTTTAGCATAGGCCTTCGCCACTTCAAACGGCCCCTCTGACTTGCTACCAAGACTCTCCTCAGACTTCCCTTCCCCACAGTGCTTTCAGATCTTGTAGTGGTTGAATAAAAAATAGCGCACAGATCAGGCTTTCTGACTCGCGAAAATAGATTAATGCCTAAACCCTTTGAATTTGAATAGACCAAACCCAATCCAATTCATTTTTCGAATGGAAACTACCACTGAGATTTGTGGAACTAATCGTGCGCCCGGAAACTTTCACGCAATTCACAGGGTTCAACAAGCAGCTCGACTGAAAGGAGAGGTTCGAAGACTGGAATAGGAAGATCAATAAAATATTCGCCTTTCCCCTGTGTCATCATGGAGGAATCAATATCTCGATATAAGCCAAGAGGCAGATCTTGTGCCACTCCACCTGGTCAATTCGAATCTCTCTCGGATAGTGGCGAACAATGTAGCTTACGTGGTAGACGCATGCACTCGCAACACAAAAGTCAAGCATCCAATACCAATGATCTGTGCCTAGAATGCGTTGCTAGAAAAAGGAGATGGAGCTTTACTTTACTAAGCATCAATAAGAAGGAACGAAGTGTTAAAGTAGAGAAAGCTAGCGTTCCGGGAAGAATTAGAGCCATAGCTAGTTGGGTTGGGGTACGCAGCGATGAAAGGCAAAGACTAGTGTTTAGCATATAGCTAAGAGAAGACGACCCTCTAGCTGTCCCGCATTCACTTACAGGCAACATGACTAAAGGCCCTTAGTAAAAGGCGAGCACTGGAATGAAGTGTCCACTAGCTCTCCCGTCCAGAACGAAGAGAAGGGGAAAAAGCTAAGAGTTCCTTTGCACGAGTAAGAAACCTATGTATTTCCACGGTTGCCCCCATTCGATTCATCAGGGTAATTTTTTGTTGTCGTGGTGTACTCTAGAATTCCCCATCTTGGGGTTTGGACTGAAGACCCTTTTATCTATCACTTGTGATGTGAAGCCGCATACCCCCTTCGTTACATGATTTCTTCTTCATATATCCCACGTCTCTTATCTTTACCGCTCTAACAACTGCCATTCCGCCCCCTTACCCCTAAACAAAATGTTTTTATTCTATGAGAATTTTTATGAAAGCCTTTCATTTGCTTTAAACATAGTGGCCACAACTTCTCTTTGGAAGAGAGGACTCAGTCATAGTAGGACTATGACTTATGTTCATTAGAGGGATCAGTGGTACTTAAGGAGTTAGATATAACTACAGGGGCATAACAGTTATTGGTCGAGCTGTACTTACGAGCGATCTGTGAAGGGTTGTCACATTGTTGATTGGTTAAGATGGACATATAATATATATGTAGTAAGAAGAGTTCAGCTGTCGATCTTTAGTGGAGTGCTTGACAATTAATGAATGGTGGATCCCGTGACTAAATAGTTTAGTCAGTTATTCACATACCGTTGGGGATTCGAGCTGTAGGTCCATAAGGTCCTTTTGGTAGCTCAATGGATTCAAGTTGAGGATTAGTTCTTGGTGTTGATTTGAAATGTTCAGATTGACAAGAGGCAATTCAATTATATATGATATGATCGGTGTGGTGTATGAGATACATCTAGTGGAGGGTCAATGTAAATGTGATTTACATTATGTGCCATGGAATAGAAAAAGAGCTATGATTATATATTTTATGAGATGAAATATTAAAACTATAGGTTATAAATATATTATGGTAAGTTAGTTATCATTTATATTTACAATAATATTAATTATTGAATAATTATCTCTTTTTCTCTAATAACCAAATGAGTGGGAGGTTATTGGTGGTTTCATGGTAACCATGAGATAAAAGAAAAAATGTTTTCATAATTTTAGTAAGTTTTTTAAGATTCATAAAGTTGTAATTTTGAGTTTTCCACACTCAGAAAGTACTCATGGATAGTTGTCAAGTAAATTAGATTTACTAAACGATAGCTTAGAGTTAGCTAGACGATCGTGGAGTGTTCTTACACGATAGAGACTCAGCTGGACGACGAGCTAAACGACCGCATAGCTTTTGTTAGACAATCGCATAACTTTTGCTAAACAATTGGGCATTGACCTATACGATAGGCCGTTTCATCTCCCGCTTGCTTAATCATTTACACAATTGTTCTTCCTCCAGTTTTCTGCCTTTAACCAAGTCCACACAGAGCCCACCCTCTGGATTCTCATACCGAGAATATCAAGGTAACCTTCTTGGTGGTGTCATTCTCAACTCGACACAGTCGAGGTTCTGTGGAGGCCTTTCGTGGTGTTCGGGACCTTGGTGATCGCTTAGTTTGAGTTCACGTTGATTGTGCAGTGTAGCAGTCGTGTTGGACGAATGTTCATTTGTTGCTATATTGTTGTGATCGAGCGTTCGTGATCAAGGAACTTGAAGGTGAGTCTTCAAAGGTTTGTTAGTACTATCCCTTGATCATGTAATATAAGCATGTTGTAATTTCTATTTTATGCATAACCATATGTTTCCGTTTGTAATTTAATTGTAATATTCATATATGATTGAAATTCGAAAAAATCCTTCCGCTGCTCATGTCATATTCCGATTTCCTTCAAGGGATTACTTAATTTACTATAATAGATGTTACAATTTCTTCAATTTGGTGGATTATTGTGAAGTATGGATTATGGATGTTACGATTTATTATGGATGTTATAATTTATGCAATTTGGTGGATTATTGTCATTTAGCATCTATGCCATTTGTTGTTTTTACGTTATAATTTCTTCAATTTGGTGGATTGTGGATGTTATTGTGGATTGTGTATATTATTGTGAATTGTGAAATATGGATGTTACATGTAATTAATATTATGGATGTTATTGTTAATTTACTATGATGTTTGTATCCCTAAACTCTATACCTCTACAAACACTTTGGTTTTCAAGGGGAAAAAAATGGACCACTTTTACTTATTACTTAATTTTGGACTTAGTTTATGGGAAAAAAAAATCAATAACATTAGGAGCAAAAAAAGTCAAATCACCTATTAGAAATTATTTAAAATTTTAAATTCTACGAACAAACTTGGAATTGTTTATTAAATTAATCAAAATTCTTGCTTAATTAAGACTTTGTACTTTGTCCTCTAATCTAGGTTATTATTTTGGATTACAAGTCGGTCAGAAAAGATTTATTTTTAAGGATGATAAAGAATGGATTAAACTAAGGAATAAGTTATCAGTGGAGTATAGAGAAGGAGTATCCCAATTTTTAGATATGACAAAGTTTCATGTTAATGATTCCGAAAGAATAAGATGTCCATGCAAGAATTGTATGAATTCAATTTAGGAAAAAATAGGTATTGTGGAACGACATCTATTAACATATGGAATATCTCCCTTATAATGTGAATGAGTATATCATGGAGAGCCAGTAAACTTATCTAGAGGTTTAGAAAGTCATACAACTCATCAATACATAATGTTGAAGTAGATAGTATAGAGGGTAATGTTGTCGAAAAAAATGAGATGTTCAATCTTATAAACAATCTACAAGTTCCAATTGAAAACGAAGATGCAAATGAAGAAGGGATCGAGAATGAAATTTCCTCTAATGGTCAAGAAAGAGATACCACGAACTTATTCGAGGATTTAATGACCGAAGCACGTAATAAATTATACCCTGGTTGTTCGCAATTTTCGTCCTTGAACTTTTTAATGAAGTTGATGCCTTTCAAAGTTTTCAACGGTTGGAGTAACAAATCGTTTGACATGTTGCTAAAATTGTTAAAAGCAGTGTTTCCAACTGACACCGCTATACCTACTTCCTTTTATAAAGCCAAGTGAAAATTGCGTGATTTATGCCTAGATTATGAGTCTATTCATGTGTGCAAATATGATTGTATATTGTATTGGAAAGAGTTTGCAGATTTGCAACAATGCCCCATTTGTTGTGAGTCTCGATACAAAGTTAATGATGGCAAGGGTAAAAAAATACCACATAAGGTATTGCGTCATTTTTCATTGATACTGAGATTAAAACGATTGTTTGCATCAAAAGAAGGCGCTTCTGACATGAGATGATGACATAAAGATAAGCGAGTTGAAACGGAGGATATATTGCGACATCCAGCTGATGCAGAGGGGTGGAAACATTTTGATTATGAATTTCCTCATTTTGCTTTAGATCCCCGAAATGTTCGTTTGGGATTAGCTTCAGATGGGTTCAATCCGTTTGGAAATATGAGTACTTTTTATAGTATGTATTAACTGGTATATAATCCTATCTAAGGCTGAACAAGGGGCCCCATTCTTTAGATCCAGGTCTTGAACAAGGGGCCCCACCTTTTCATTGGCCTGAAAGGGATTCGGTTTAGTGCTTGGATCATAAACAAAATTTTCATCATGAAGGAACTTTTAAACAAGAGAATCCATGAGCGGAAGCGGATCTTTGTGATTTCATTGTGACAAATTTACCACACATATATTCGAACAAACAGATATGCATTGTAACACTAATTATAGGCATGCCTAACAATTAAATACAAAATACCTAGAGAAACGTACTAGTGAAGATAATCTTCACTCGAACTCAGTTCAGCGGAAGCGAACTCCTCTACGCTTCTTATTGCCCAACAAGCAGTCGCCTAACAGCACCACAGTCGTCTACATGATTGGTAGCGCACAAACCAACAGCAACTGGGGATGACACCACCACTCGAAGCCCTTGGTATTCTCGAAGTGAGAATCCAAAGGGTGGACATTGATGGAATTGGTAGAGGGAGGAGGAAAAGACGATTGTGTAGTACGAATAAGCAAGTGGGAGATATTAGATGGCTATCGTATAGTCGGGTGTTTGTCGTTTAAGAAAAGGTACACGATCGTGTAGGTCTTACTAAGCGATCGTCTAGCAAAAGGTAAGCAATCGTTTAGGTCTGCTCGGCGCGCTAAGCGATCATATAGAAAAGGTAAGTGATCGTTTAGAAATCGCGGGTGATCGTTTAGTGCGTGGATGTACGATCGTTTAGGACGATGGGCGCTATTGCATAGGCACTCAACGCTAAGCGATCATAAGTTTTTCACACCGTGAACGAATTTTCGAATCTCTTATAAAATGAAAACCATTTACATTTTATTCTTCAATTACAAGAACCGAATTCGATCTTCCCCCTTTCGCACAATTCCGGAGAAATTCTCGGCCAATTATCTCATAACCGCCTAATTAATTAAATATTGAATATAATCATATTACATTCTTAACCTATAGTTTGAAATCATATGTCTACTATATTATTTTGTTCTCTACATGATATAAATCATATTTATATCTAATTTCCTCCAAAATAATATATCTCATATATTTAGTCAATCATATCATTTATAATTAACCAGTTCAATTATATCATATATAATCGAAACCCCTCTTGTCAATTTGAAGATTTCAAACTAACCCAAAAACTGACTCTCAACTTTATCCAAGCTACCAAGGGGACCTTATGGATCTATGGTTCGAAGCTCCAACGGTACGTGAATAACTGACTAAACCCTTTTGTCATGAGATCCACCATCCGTTAACTGGCAAGCATTCCACTAAAGACCAACAGCTGAACTTTTCTTACCACAAATATATTTTTGTGTCCATTGGATATAACCAATCATGAGTATGATAACCCTTCACAGATGCTCGTAAGTACAACACGGCGAAATTACCATTTTTTCCTTGTAATTACATCTCACTCCTTAAGTACCACTGATCCCTCTAATGAACAATAGAACATAGTCCAACTATGTGTGAATACCTCTCGGGCCAAGAGAAGGTGTGTGGCGCCACATCGTTCAAGCCCTGAAATCAGCCCTTAAAGGAGCTATCTACCTACTTGCCCCTGCTTAGGGGAAGAAGTGAATTCAATTTTGTGTAGCTGAGTTTCCAGCTCCCAAATCAGACGAATCCCCAATGTGGTAGGCTTGAGTCGGCAATCTGGCCACTCGCACCCATGCAAATCAAAAGACCGCCCTCAATGGTAGGAGTTCCCAACTCACTCAGTATTGAGGTCATGTTACCACCTATGGTCATCCTAGTGAAGTGAAATATCTGTCATGAACCGTGTTATATAACGAGACGTTAACACTTCATGGTTAGGTCTTATACAAACTCTTTGTATAGGACTCCTCTGCTTGCATGTCCCCTACACGAAGTCACAACACTTATGACAATTCCACAAAGCGGGCCGCATTCGTAGGGTTACCAGGATAAGGTTTCCATCCTATTGTTGGGATTGGTGTCCTAATTCTCCCGGAGTCTCGTTGTTTTGTAAAGATACACATTGTTTGATGAATAAAATAAGTGTTATTTAATTCTAGCATTACTCATAGTATTTACTCATATCCAATAAACAAGTGGATCATGCATGTATATGTTATATACAAGTGGATCATGCCTTAAGTGATAACCTAAATAGGTCTGTAGTATAAGGATTAAGGTGGGATACCTGATCCTGGTGACATTACGGATACGACCCACTTTGTAGAGGTTTGCAAGTGTTGTAAACTATTACAGATGGTAGATCTTGACCATTCATATGGAGACGTGCAAGCGGGGGTGTCCTATACAAAGAGTTTGTATAAGACCTGGACCACGAGATAACTAGACTCTGTATATAACGCCGTTGATACTAGAGACTTGCAACTCACCTAAACGACCATAGGTGACATGACCTCAATCCTGAGTGTTTTGGAAACTTCTGCCTTTGAGGGCGGTCCTTTGATTAGTATGGGTGAAAGTGGCCAAATTGCCAACTCAACATGCCAACCTTTTTGGGGACTTGTCTAATCAGGGAGTTGAGAACTCAATCCACAAGATGGAATTCACTCTTTTCCTGAAGTAGGGATAAGTAGAGAGATTGCTCCCTTAAGGGCTGATTCTGGGGCTTGAACATAGTGGCCACAACTTCTCTTTGGAAAAGAAGACTTAGTCATAGTAGGACTATGACTTATGTTCATTAGAGGGATTAGTGGTACTTAAAGGGACAGATGTAACTACAGGGGCATAACGGTTATTGGTCCAGCTGTACTTTCGAGCGATCTACAAAGGGTTGTCGCACTGCTGATTGGTTAAGATGGACACATAATATATCTGTGGTAAGGAGAGTTCAGCTGTCGGTCTTTAGTGGAGTGCCTGGCAGTTAACGGATGGTGGATCCCGTAATGAGTTTAGTTATTTATTCACGTACCGTTGGAGCTTTGGGCTACAGGTCCATAAGGTTCTCTTGGTAGCTCAATGAATTCAGTTGAAGATCAGTTCTTGGTGTTGATTTGAAATGTTCAAATTGACAAGAGTTATTTTGATTATATATGATAAATCTGTATGATGTATGAGATACATCTAGTGGAGAATTGATGTAAATGAGATTTACATTAAGTACCATGGAATAGAAAAAGAACTATGGTTTATATGTTTCATGAGATAGAATATTAAAACTATAGGTTATAAATATAGTATGATAAGTTATTTATAATAATATTAATTATTGGATAATTAATTCTTTTTCTTTAATAACCAAATGAGTGGGTGGTTATTGGATTCATGGTAACCGTGAGTTTAAAAGGAAAATGGTTTTCCTATTTTCAAAAAAAAAAAAAAAAGATCATTTACAAACGTTGAAGTTTTGGTAAAAAGTTTTCTTTTTAATTTTCTCTCTCGTGCAAAATAAACTCACCGAGTCATCAAGCAAATACAGATTTACTAAACGACGGCTGGGCGAGCTAAACGATCGTGCATTGGTGAAATAAACGATTGTGCAGTGGTGAGCTAAACGATCATGCAGTATTTACTAAACCATCGCATAGTTTTGCTAGACAATTGCTTGCCCAAAGTAAACGATCGTGTAGTATTTGTAGGCGATAGATCGCGATGAGCTAAACGATCGCATAGCTTTTGCTAGACAATCGCATAGCTTTAGCTAAACGATTGAGCATTGACCTATATTATAGGTCTCTGCCATCTCCTACTTGCCCAGTCGTGTACACGATTGGTGTTTCCTCCTTCATCTGTCTGATACCAAGTCCGAACAGAGCCCACCCTCTGGATTCTCACACCGAGAATACCAAGGTAACCTTGTTGGTGGTGCCATACTCAACTCGACACCGTCGAGGTTCTGTGGAGGCCGTTCGTGTTGCTGAGGAGTTCATGGCCGAGGATATCGTTGAGGATGATTGCGAAGAGTTCGTGCTGTGTTGCGGTCGTGTAGACCGAGCGCTCGAGGTTGCTGTTGTTCGAGCGGTCGTGCGCAACGAAGCGTGGAGACACATCTTCAAATGTGCGTAGAGTTTGCTCTTTGTTCATTTGAGTTTTGTCATGCTGTAATTTTTGTATTATTTGCATAACTGTTTGTTTAAAGTCAGCTGTAATATGTGATATTCATTCATGATTGTAATTTGGAATGTTCTTACTTTTGTTGCTCATGGAAATCTCGAATCCGATTTCCTTCACCTATATCCATATACTACATACCATTTCTATTATCACTTAAGACATGATCCACTTATATGTCACCACATGCATGCTTAAGTTACATATAGATAACCAGGGATTTTAGGTTTATTGGTTTGTGGAAAAGCAAATAAAACATTCAACTGAGCAAAATGAAGAAGTGAAGTAAAATATCATATATCATCACAAGCTTTTGTACAAATAGTTTACAAGATATAGGACACGAGACTTTAGGGCATCAACCCCAACACATTAGAGGATCAGTTGGAACTTAAGGAACAAGACATAATATCGAGGGTAAAACAGTACATTGACCCAGTCGGTATTACGAACAACCTGTGAAGAGTCAACTTACTAGTAAATAGTCAAAATGACACTATTGGATGCGGCCTACTCTGTAGTGGATCAGGTTTGAGTCCAAATGACACAATAGTCAAAATGAACAACCTAAAGTCCCTTGACTATTACATGAGTACTTAAACTTTATATGGAGAATACAAGTGGATCAGGTTTGAGTAAATAGTCAAAATGATCTATAGTATATGAATAAGGTTGGGTGCCTTATTCTGATAACATTATTGGATGCGGCCTACTCTGTAGTTGTTACAAAGAGTTGTAAAGTACTACAAACAACGTGATCCTAATTTGTACATATTATGACATGAGGAGTGGGGGCATCCTATGCAAATGAGTTTTGTACAAGATCGAACCATGAAACCAGTCACTCTTACTTTGTAACGTTGTTTACTGTTTAAAACTGACTATTTCAAAGCGATGACCTAGGTAACTTGACCTTAATCCTGAGTTAACTATGAACTTCTATTTGTTCGGGATTATCCTTTAATATGCAAACGGTGAGAGTAGACCAATGTCTCTGCTCAATAAGCCTCCCATTTTAGAGATAAGATGAGATGAATAGCTGAGGACATAGGGTGCAAGACGGAATTCACTCCTATTCGATTAGGGTTAGTAGAGAGGTTGGTGTTGATTCTGGGTTTTGAACAAGAGGCCTTACCTTCTCATTGGCCTGAGAGGGATTCTATTTGTTGATTGGATCACAAATCAGTTGTTCATTAGGGGATCTGTGGGACTTAAGGAACAAGAGGTAATTTGGGGGTAAAACAAAAATTCGACCCAACCATTATTATGAACAACCTGTGAAGGGTTAACTTACTAATCATGGTTATATCGAGTGGACATAATATATCTACAGTGAGGGGAGTTCAACTATGGGCTTTAGTGAAATCATCTATTAGTTAGCGAATGGGGTTTAATTCGGTCTAATGAGTTTAGCCGATTAATCTCGAATCGTTAGAGCCCATGATCTGTAGGTCCGTGAGGTCCCCCTACTAGCTCGTAAAGGATTAGCTCTAAAGTAGTGTGATAAGTTGATTTAAAATGTTCAAATCAGAATTAAATGGAATTGGAGAAATACTATTTAAATATGATTTAAATATTTGAAAATGAAATTGTGTAAAATTAATTTAATATTTGATATTAAATTAATTAAAAGTATTTAAAATTTTTAAATAATAATTTATTAATTTTATTAAGAAAATTAATTTATGAAATTAATTTTATAAAATTAATAATATTTTCAATTTTATTAAATAAATTGATTTATGAAATCAACTTATCAAAAATTGAAAAAGAAAGAAACATACATAATGGAAAATTAATATTCTCCATTGTCTTCTTCAAGTAGCTCACTAACAACCTACTTCTTAAGTCTTCATTTACTCCAAGCATGAGCTGCATCTCATGCAACTAATCTCTTTGCATGATCGTCTATAATATATTGAAGACATTGGAGTGATTTTGAGGCAATGAAACAGAAAGAATTTCTCTGAAAAATTCGTGAGAAGAAAGGTGTTCTTCATTTGGGTTGCTGCTGTGAGCATTTTCCAAATTCCCTTAATTCAAGCTTATTTTGAGTCCCACAACTCAATCTAGAGCACCAAGAGGATAGTAGAAAAGATCTTGGGGTGGTCTACATTAAGATTCATAGAAGATTTGTAGCTGGATTCAAGCTTTGAGGAAGTTCTACAAAGATATGTCACGAAACCCATTTATTTCTGTTGAAGTGTGAAACCTGGATTTCCATTACTCCTACTTAAGCAGGTGTTAAAAGAAGTTAGCTAAGTGAAAGTTAAATCATATGTTGAGGTGAAGAAAATTTCTAAGTGTTGAATAGACTTTCCTTGAGTAGTTTTGAGTTAAGCTTTAATTGATGAAATTTGGCTAAGTGTAAGGTCAAAAGGACCCATGCGTTAAGAGTTAGGAGACATTAACGCATAAGTTGAAAAGGCAACCACGCGTTTGTAAGGTTGGACGCATGATTGGCCGAAGTATTGACAAGAGGCATTGCCAAGAGTAACCATGTGTTGGAAGCCAAGGAGAAAAATGACTAAGTGTTGGACTATGCGTTGATGTAGTGCCATGCGTTGGCCATAAATTTTTGAGAGGTTACTTGGGCATGGCGAGAGAGATTGAAGTGGGGCCAAGAATAACGCATGCGGCAACCACTACTTTTGGAGGTTAGATTAATGCATAGGGTGCGACGGATGCGTTGGATGCGATGGATGCGATGGTTGCGTTGGTAGTATGCGGTGATGGATGGAATGTGGTGATGGGGTTATGTGTCGATGGTATACGGTAGCACTATGCGTTGGTGTGACATGGTGATGCTATGTGGCAATGCTATGCGTTGATGACATGTGGCGGTGCTATGCGTTGATGACATGGGACGGTGCTATGTGTTGTGCGGTCGAAGGCATGCGGTGCAATGGCATGTGGTGATGCGAGGGCATGCGGTGCAAGGGCATGCGGTGATGCAAGGGCATGCGGTGATGCGGCCTATGGAATGCGGCCGATGGTATGCATATATACGGTGTTGCGCATAAACTATACAATGATTCAAGCAAGGTTCAAGTCCATGCCCCCGTTACCAGTTCCCCGACAATGACACCATAAACTTGTTGATGTATAAAGTATACAACGATTCAAGCAAGGTTCAAGTCCATGCCCCTGTTACCAGTTCCCCGACAATGGCACCATAAAATTGTTGGGGCAGAATGTTGCGATGATGCAAGAATAAAATGCGATATGCATTGCCATAAACTTGTAAAGACATACAATGTATTCTAATCTTACGCCATACAATTCATGAATGAATGATGACTTTATTTCCTTTATGTGATACTACTTCTAGATATGCGTTATTTATGAGATTCTTGTAGTATACTATGAATTGTCACAAGTTTCCTTGCATTGGAATTAAGTATAATTCCACTGCAAGTTTCTCGGTGTGATCCAAGGTCGAACACAGGGACTGTTTAAGGTTATTGCGTTACATTTGTGATATATGCGACCAGGGGTTTTTCAATTTATAAAAAGATTGTGTGTACAGGTATTCAAAAATGCGATAAAGTAAAGATAAGCGATAAAAATGCGATAATAAAGTAAATTGCGATAAAGTAAAGTGCGATAAAATAAACCTAAGCTATGATGATACAAGATACTGAGGTTGAGACTGACTGTGAAGAATATACAAAGATCGTGTTATGCGGTGGCAAGTCTTATATGTGAAACAAAAGGAGAAAAGATAATGAGTACAAACATCGCAAGTTCCTTAATTGCGTTAAAGGCATAAGTATGGTTCCGCTTTTCCCTTGGCGTACACCTCTCGATGATCGGTCGCATTCCCACATCTCTGTGGTGAAACAGGGACAAACGTAGTGAATGCAAGGTTGCTTCCATCTCTGGAAGTACTTCTCGCTTTAGTTAATGCATTCTTCTAACCTTCTCTCGATAGATCAGAATGACATCTTCACTTCTGCTCTCACAGGTGAAGATGCCGTCTAGTATGCTTTAGCTAAAAATCATTATTTCTTTAGCACATATTAAGTTACTTGTTTAATTCATATTAATCACCAAGGGATTAAGAAAACATCATGGAGAAAGTGATTTATGGAGGAACGGAAATAGACAGAGAAGTGGAAATGGAAATGATCAAGACATTCAATAATACTATTTAGCGTCTTATACATGGTTGTGAATGAAGAGATTAAGAAAATGAAATACACTTGATGAATGAGAGTTAGAAACAAATACAAATAAGTGCCAACATCTTGGCACAGATCTGGAATGGAGAATCGCTTGCCGGTGTCGATGGAGTGAATGGAAGGATGAGCTTCCCTTTCAGGCTTGCTCAATCGATAGAAGTGATCTAAGTACAGAGCTTCTCAGTAGGGATTTGGTAGAATCGCACTGAGACTCACCTCTTGGCCTTGTCTCTTCTCTTCTTGGATTTCTTCCGATCAGCACTCAGATCAGCTCTCTCTCAATAGCCTCGTATCAATTATCCCTTGTATCCAGTATATCTTTCAGTTAATTCTTTGAGGGTATTTATAGGCTGAAGGCTTTGACTCTTTGATTTGTGGTCCCCACTTTATTGTTATAGAAATTCCGAAAATGGTGGAATAAATATTCCTTTTGTTATGCAATTAGTCGGTCAAATATGCACAAAGGTTAGTTGTACACGTGTCACAATCTTCCATGTTTGCGTTGCTCATTTGCATCTTTCGATCGTGTGTCCACATGCAGTGTTGTTTTTATTATCACATGCGGTTGAAGTTCAGCTCTGGATCGACTATCGCATTGCACCGTCATTGCGTTGATCATCTCTTCAGTATTGATTTGGCAGGCACAATGCGACGGTGATGCATTATTCAGTTTCTCTCTGAGCCTTGATCGCAAACGGTGACTTGGTTTCCTGCAAAACAGACTTAAAATATCCTTTTCTACCATCTTAATGGTCTTAGTGGGTGTATTTGTGATAATTTTTAATTATTGTATTTCTTAGTTAATTTTCATACAATCGACGCATATTTTCTCTCTTTTGGCCGCAATATCTGAATAAGGCAGCATAAATAACTTGTATTTCTACAATGCGGCCGAAGGAATGTGTTGGTAGTATACGATGGAGGCATGCGGCCGAAGGAATGCGTTGGAAGTATGCGATGGCATGCAACGATGGATGCAATGATACGATGGATACGACGGCCTTGCTAAGGTATGAGCTAGGCAATGGGACGAGCTAAAGTGGACACATGGTGATTTTTCCTTGCGTTGTTAAGGCTTGCGGTAACAAGGTTAATGAGGTGGGTTGCATTGGTCATAAGAGGTGCGTTAGCAAGAACCCAGGTGAAGGTGAGCTATGCCTTGAGGTGTTGAGTTGAGAACCAAGTCGACCCAAAGGTTTCTATGCGTTGGACATGTGCTAGTCGTTGAACATCCGAGGGTTTGTGGGCGCATAGGACAAGCTAGTAGTATGCGTTGAAGGAGTGTTGGTCATTATCCTAGTTGAATGCATATGAAGGATGGACACATTCAAGGACGTCATCCGGACATGTGGCTTGTTGGGAAGAAATCTTAAGCCTTAAGCAAATGAGGTGGATGCATAAGAAGACATGCAAAGTTGAGGGCAATGCATTGGTGAAAGGCGAGCAAGACCCTTGGGTTGCACTGATGCAAGATTGTGGTAATAGTGTAAGGAAGAAACACTTGGACATGTGGCCAAGTAGAAGGTGTCGGCCTTAGAGCAATCTTGGACGCCTATAAATAGTTCCAAGGACTTCAGATGAGAACTCAAATTCTCTTTAAAGGACATAAATAAGAGTGTATAGGGAGGAGACTATGTGTTGGTAGCAAGACCATGCTTTGGTCAAGAGGTTCCAAAAGGGGAGATGCCGTCGGACAGAAAGGAAAGGAAGTAACATTAATTTAGGATAAGAAGTTCTCCCAGAATACTCGTGCGTTTGGAGTGATTCCAAAGCCACTTGAAATCTAGGAGAGTCTAGTTTTTAGGGTAGGGCTGTTGGAGAAGAAGCTCCAAGGAATCAGGCTAGAGAATGTGGACAAGACAGAGAGGTCGAGCTGTTAGGTAAGCTGGTCCAGTCTTGATTTTTTGATGTTTTTGGAAAAATCACGAGAAGTTATGAGCTCAGATTTTGAGGTAAGCTTCCTGAGACATTTTAGAGCATATTTGTAGAAGAAAGAATCTCGAGATAAAACCTAGAACTATGAGTAATCTAAGCTATAAATTGAATCTGGATCGTCGAGTTCAAAAGGAAGCCTGAGGTGACCAAGGAACTTCTAGAGAGAGAAAGGTTCCTAAACGATCAAGGTGAGTGACTAAAATATTTGAATACATATTTACAATGTTTTAAGAAACCATGTGCTAAAGAAAGATCTTTCAGATAAAAACATGTTTTCTATGTTTTATTAAAGAAAGTCATTGTATGACTAGTTTTACTTGAAACTCGATACCAAAAGACGGTTGAGAAGGTATCCGAGCAGCTCGATACTGAAGGACACAGTTGAGAAGGTATCTGAGCAGAAGTACCCAAGTATGGGTACTGCTACTTCATAAGAATCAGTTTTCAAGTCACTCACTGGGCTAGCAAGCTCATCCTGTTTTCAAATGTTTTTCTTCCCAGGTAGCGAAAGGTGAGGAGTTCCAGGGTGCTGCTAAGGTCAAGGTCTGTCACATGCCATAGTTACACTTCTGGAGGGTTTTACAGTTGTTTACAGTTGTAAACTTTGTAGTTAAGTCTTGGAGTTGTATAAACGTTATATTGTTGTAATATAAGATGAGCCTACTTAACTCGTTGTTGTTTGCCTCCTTGACTTAATCAGTTGATTGTTGAATTTGTTCATTGGTATCAGAGTTATTTCCGCAAGAGTTTTTAAGCAGTAAGTGTCAGCAAAAGGGTTGATAACTGTTGCAGTCATGTCCTTTCCTAGGCTCAGAGAGTAGTCTGGGGCGGGGTGTGACATGAAACATGCTTTCATATCTACCAAAATTAGTGAATTATAGTGCTTATGGATCTTGGTCACTTCCGCTACGTGATGGTATATTCCAACATTAATAACATATACGATACACCATTTTTAGCTCTCATGTCCCTAAGAGTTCACAACCAAGATTTAAGCGATACTTCGTGTCACTCTGGGAGTGGCCTCCATTCAGAACGTATTTGCATAAATCAAGATTCCGATGAATAAGGGGAAGTCGTTCAAACATAAATCAAATATACGATACAGAGATTTCAACTTCCAAGTCCCCACATTGTTCACACAGTGAGATTCATATGACGCTTCGTGTCACCCTGGGAGTGACCTCTATTCGAAAAGTGTTTGTATATGTCAATACCAAGGTGAACGGGGGAAGTAGTGAAGGAACTATAGTATAGCTAAATTCTTTTCGTTTAGAAGCTATCGTATAGCTAAATGCTTATCGTTTAGAAGAAGCTACACGATCGTGTAGGTTTGACTAAGCGATCATTTAGTAAATGGTAGACGATCGTTTAGAAAACACGGCACACTATGCGACCGTTTAGGAACTAGCGTACGATCGTTTAGGCAATAACGTGCGATTGTTTAGGCGATGAGTGACTATTGTATAGGCTCTCAAACTATGCAATCGTTACGTTTTCACACCGATGCCAACTTTTCAAAATGAAACTAATTTTCATTTTATTCTTCATTTACCATAACCGAATGAGGCTACTCCTACTAATGCACGTTTGAGAGAAATTTTATGCCAATTATCATATAATTAACCAATTTAAATAATTAATAAATATAATCTACTATAGTAATTTCTCCTCTACTTGATATAAATCATATTTATATCTAAATTCCCTCAAAATAATGTATCTCATACATTTAGTCAATTATATCATATATAATTAACCAGTCCAATCATATCATATACAATCGAACTCCTTCTCGTCAATTTGAACATTTCAAATTGACCCAAACACTGATTCTCGACTTTATCCAAGCTACCCAGGGGACCTAATGGACCTGTGGCCCAAAGCTCTAACGGTCTTTGAATAGCTGACTAAACTCTTTAGCCACGAGATCCACCATCCGTTAACTGTCAGGCATTCCACTAAAGGCCAACAGCTGAACTCTTCTTACAACAGATATATTTCTGTGTCCATCGGATATAACCAATCATGAGTACGATGACCCTTCACAGGTGCTTGTAAGTACAGTTGGGCCAATTTATCATTTTGCACCTGTAGTTACATCTTACTCCTTAAGTACCATTGATTTCTCTAATGAACAATACAACATAGTCCAACTATGGGTGAACACCTCTCGGGCCAAGAGAAGGTGTGTGGCGCCACATCATTCAAGCCCTGGAATTAGTCATTAAGGGAGCTATCAATCTGCTTACCCTTGCTTCGGGGAATGAGTGAATTTCATCTTGTGTAGCTGAGTTCCCACCTCCCAAATCAGACGAATCCCCAAAATGGTAGGTTTGAATCGGCGACCTGGCCACTCGCACCCATACAAATCAAAGGACCACCCTCAATGGCAGAAGTTCCCAACTCACTCAAGATTGAGGTCATGTTACCTATGGTCGTCTTAGTGAAGCGAAGTCTCTGTCATGAATGGTGTTACATAACGAGACATTAACACTTCGTGGTCAGGTCATATACAAACTCTTTGTATAGGACGCCTCTGCTCGTATGTCCCCAACATGAATGATCAATATCAGACCATCTGTGACAAGTCACAACAATTGTGACCATTCTACAATGCAGATCGTATCTGTAGTGCTACCAGGATAAGGTTTCCCTCCTATATCCATATACTACAAACCATTTTAGTTATCACTCAAGACATGATCCACTTGTATGTCACCACATAAATGCTTAAGTTACACATAGATAATCGGGGATTTTATGTTTATTGGTTTGTGGTAAAGTAAATAAAACAAAACTGAGCATAAAACAAGATATGAAGTAAATATCATATATTATACAAACTAGTTTCCGTACAAACTGTTTACAAACTACAGGACACGAGACTTTAGGGCATCAACCCCAACAATCTCCCACTTGTTCGAAAACGAAGTGGAGTGTACATGAAAATAGTATAAAACAATAAACTAGGCATAAAAGCCTAATACAAGAAAATCTTCCACTTGCCCTAGTCCAGCTGCGGGTGATCCTGTAGACCCATGCTTCGTAGGTGACCCTCAAACATTGTAGCCATGAGAGCCTTCGTAAACGGGTCAGCAACATTGTGCTTCGAAGCAATCTTCGTGACGATCATGTCCCCTCGATGCACTATCTTGCGGATTAGATGATACTTCCACTCTATGTGTTTATCGCGCCTGTGACTCCTCGACTCCTTGGAGTTTGCCACTGCCCCACTATTATCACAATATACGGTAATAGGCCTAGACATATATGGAATAACTTCCAGTTTTGTCAAGAACTTCCTGAGCCAGATGACCTCCTCAGCAGCTTCACAAGCCACTACGTACTCTATCTTTATAGTGGAGTCGGCGATGCACCCTTGCTTAGTGCTTCGCCACACTACAGCTTCTCCGTTAAGATTAAAGATTGACCCTGATGTGGACTTGCGAGAATCCTTATCAGTCTGAAAGTCAAAATTCGTGTATCCAGTAAGGATCAAATCTCTAGAACCATACACGAGCATGTAGTCCCTTGTTCTCCAAAGATACTTGAGGATGTTCTTCACTAGGTCTAGTAACCTTGGCCTGGTTTAGACTGATACCTACAGACTATGCCCACAACGTAGCAAATGTCTGGACGAGTACAGAGCATCGCGTACATCAAACTACCAACGGTAGATGCATATAGGACTTGTCTCATCTCCTCAACCTCTTGAGGCGTCTTAGGACACATGTCCTTAGCCAAAGTGACTCCATGCCTAAACGCCATTGGCTCCTCTTGGAGTCCTGCATCGAGTATTTGAGCAACATCTTGTCAATGTATGATGCCTGAGACAATGCTAGCACTTTGTTCTTACGATCCCGAAAGATCTGTATACCTAGAACAAACTGAGCCTCTCCCAAATCTTTCATTTGGAATTAGGTCGCTTGCCAGTTCTTAACTGCAGTCAATAGACCTACATCATTCTCAATGAGTAGTATATCGTCTATCTACAACACTAAGAAGGCTACTGAAGCGTTGATGATCTTCTTGTAGACACAAGGTTTATCAATGTTTTGGTCAAAGCCATACGATTTGATCGCAGTATCAAACCGTATGTTCCAAGATCGAGACGCTTGTTTTAGCCCATAAATGGACCAATTCAGTTTGCAAATCTTTCGCTCTTAACCTTGGGCTATGAATCCCTCGGGTTGCACCATGTAAATGGTCTCCTCAAGATTTCCATTCAGAAAGGCCGTCTTGATGTCCATTTTCCAGATCTCATAATTATAATAAGCTGTAATAGATAGGAGGATGCAGATCGAATTTAACATGGCAACAGGTGAGAAAGTCTCTCGACTCCCTCTACCAGGGTATAACCTTTTGCCACAAGTCGAGCCTTGAAGGTCTGTACCTTTCCATCAGCACCCCGTTTGTGCTTGTAGATCCATTTACAACCTATAGGTCTTACCACATCAGGCTGATTTGCAAGAGCCCATATTAAGTTGAAGTACATTGACTCCATCTCGAGATCCATGGCCTTGACCCATTAATCTCGGTCAACATCCTCCATTACCTTCTAATAAGACAACAGATCCTCAACGTCGCCATTTACTACCATAGCAAGGATTTCCGTGAAACCAAGATAACGAACGGGCGAGTTCGCAACCCTCCCACTACGTCGAGGTTCCCTCAACTTTTGAGGTAGAACCAACCTACTAGATGAACTCCCATCAACAACTCTTGCTGATGTAGCAGGTTCTTCAACAACTCTTGTTGAAGTTTCAATAGTTTCATTGGAAAGTTCATGCAACACGACTTTACTTCATGGACTGTGCTCCCTTATATGATCCTCCTCCAGGAAAGTAGTGTTCGTTGAAATAAACACCCTATTTTCTGTCGGATCATAAAAATAATCCCCTCGTGTACCTTTGGGGTAGCCTCTAAAAAGGCATAAACTCGACCGTTGTTCCATGGGATTAGCCTCAAACACATGTACAAGGCAACCTCAAATGTGAAAGTGACGTACACTAGCTTTACGCTTGTTCCACAACTCCAGAGGTGTATCAGAATACTCTTGGAGGGAACACAGTTGAGTATGTATACCGTAGTCTCCACTACGAAATCCTAAAACGAGTCCAGCAAAGAAGCGTAACTCATCATCGAGCGAACCATGTCCAACAAGGTTCTATTTCTCCTTTCCGCTACACCATTTTGCTAAGGTGTACTCGGTGCTGAGAGTTGAGAAACAATTCCATGTTCTATCAAATAGTCCTAGAATGCCAAATCCAAAAACTCTCCACCTCGATCCGATCGAAGTGTTTTAATCCGTTTATCCAATGCATTTTCAACTTCAGCCTTGAACTCTTTGAACTTTTCAAAGGATTCAGGCTTCCGTTACATAAGATAAACATACCCGTACCTGGAGTAATCATCAGTAAAACTGAAAAAATACTCATAGCCACTTTGGGCTCGCATATTCATAGGACCACAAAGGTCAGAATGTACTAACTCAAGAGGCTCCTTGGCTCTATAACCTTTTCCAGTAAAAGGTCATTTAGTCATCTTACCTTCAAGGCAAGACTCGCACACTGGTAACAAATTTTCTTCTAACTCACTTAGAAGTCTATTCTTCACCAATCTCTTAATCCTATTGAGATTGATGTGCCCTAAACGAAGATGCCAAAGATGGGCATTTTCTTTTGGAGAAATACGTCGACGTTTTGTTTGAGTTATGGTTGTTTTAAATAATTCTATGTTATGGAGGGAATTAATGGCTAACGGCCTTAGCACATATAAATTAGATTCCAGATTTGTAGTATAAATAAAAACACCTACTTTATGAATAAACGCTTTATCCACATTAAAAGAGATAGTATATTTACTTTGCAATAAACACTTTTCAGAAATTATGTTCCTCTTAAGTTCAGGAACAATATATACATCATTCAAAATAAGAAGCCGATTCTGTAAAGCTAACTGGAGTCCTCCCACTGCCATAGTTGAGACGACGTGCACGGTGCCTACTCGCATCGTCATCTCACCAGCCTCCAGTTGTCGCCAAGATCTAATCCTCTGAAAAGAAGAACAAACATGGTTAGTGGCGCCCAAATCAATTATCTAAGCTGAATCATCATTCTCCACTAAACAAGATTCAAGAACAAGTAAATCATATTTAACTTTATCGGCCTTGGCCTTTGCCTTGGCTGCTTTCTTCTCTTTCAGATAGCGAGGACAGTTCCTCTTACAGTGTCCATCTTGGTTGCAATGGAAACATTTTCCCTTGTCAATCAGTGGACGCCTCCTTGGGGCGACAAGTTGTGGGTTAGCATGCGCCTTCCCTTTTCCCTTACCACCCTTCTTCTTCTTCCCCTTTGCAGAGTTAGAAGTAGAAGGTGCAGACTTCATTCCTGAGGTCGAACCTCTATGGAACGTCCTGGAGGATGAAGCAACATTTGCCTCAGTTTTCTTCCTCTCCTTACTTTTCAGTAAGAATTGGTAGGTCTACAACTCGTTGAGGAGAGTTGTAAGGTTATATTTCACTTTATTAAGAATCACGTTGTTAACAAAGTGCAGGAAGCTCTCCGGCAATCTAGAGTCCCACAACTTATTTTGAGTCCCACAACTCAATCTAGAGCACCAAGAGGATAGTAGGAAAGATCTTGGGGTGGTTTACATCAAGATTCAGAGAAGATTTGTAGCTGGATTCAAGCTTTGAGGAAGTTCTACAAAGATATGTCATGAAACCCATTTATTTCTGTCAAAGCATGCTTTCATTTCTACCAAAATTAGTGAATTAGAGTGCTTATGGATCTTGGTCACTTCCGCTGCGTGATGGTATATTCCAACATTAATAACATATACGATACACCATTTTTAGCTCTCATGTCCCTAAGAGTTCACAACCAAGATTTAAGCGATACTTCGTGTCATTCTGGGAGTGGCCTCCATTCAGAACATATTTGCATAAATCAAGATTCCGATGAATAAGGGGAAGTCGTTCAAACATAAATCAAATATACGATACAGAGATTTCAACCTCCAAGTCCCCACATATTTCACACAGTGAGATTCATATGACGCTTTGTGTCACCCTGGGAGTGACCTCTATTCGAAAAGTGTTTGTATGAGTCAATATAGTGGTGAACGGGGGAAGTAGTGAAGGAACTATCGTGTAGGTTTTACTAAGCGATTGTTTAGTAAATGGTAGACGATCGTTTAAAAAACACGGCATACTATGTGACTGCTTAGGAAAGCTAAGCGATCGTTTAGGAACTAGCGTGCGATCATTTAGGCGCTGGTGTGTGATCGTTTAGGCGATAGGTGACTATCGTATAAGCTCTCAAACTATGCGATCGTTACGTTTTCACACCGATGCCAATTTTTCTGAACCTTTTCAAAATGAAACTAATTTTAATTTTATTCTTCAGTTACCATAACCGAATGAGGCTGCTCCCACTGATGTACGTCTGAGAGAAATTTTAGACCAATTATCATAAAATTAACCAATTTAAATCATTAATAAATATAATCATATTATATTCTTACCCTATAGTATGATATCACATATTGATGCATTATTTTTCGATGTGAAATTATGGATGAAATGCGATGATGAAAATGCATTGAACACTCAAGTTTTCTCAGTGGAATCCAAGTGTAAACCCCACTGAGTTTCCTGGTAAGTCTAGGGTCAAACTTAGGGACTTTGGAAAACAATATGTGGTGGTAATTTCTCAGAAAATTTTGCGGTAACCAAATAAATCAAGCAGTTGTTGGGAATGTTGTTTGCGGTAATAAAAATAAACAAATGCGGCAGAGTTCGAAAAGAGTTGATAAAACGAAAGATGTAATGAGTATGTGGTGAACGGGTTGAGAAGGTTTCCGCTAACACTTCTTAGGATGCGTTCATGCTATGCGATCATGCAACACACATACAATAGTAAACCATCTCTCGATGCGAATGCTACGGTCTCTAATGCTAGAACGCATGCAATATATGCGATAAGTCTATAGGACCTACACATAAGCCTCTATTCTTATTTATGCGATGAAAAAATGACACACACACAAATAAGGCGACCACATAATATCGTACCTATCTCTAGGATGCATTCGATGCAGGTTGACAAACATAGCTTATCTCCAAGTCTCCAAGTCCCTATCTCTTGTTTATGCAGTTCTAATCTTGCTCTCTTGAGTCTAGATTCTAACCTAGCTCTCTCAAGTCTTAGGTCTTTCTTTAGACTCTCTCTCGAATAGCTCTAAAGGGGTGTTGGGCACCACATAAAACAAGATAATCGTATGCGATGAAGATCCTAGGTCATGTTAGCTTAGTTCTTCTCAACCCATTCGATAAGTTTAGCTACTCATGCATGCAAAGAGAGTGAACAGATGTAGAATAAGAACTTCCATTGTATAAATATAAAGTTAAAGTACAAAATAACAATGTAAGAAAAGAATAAAGAGCCCGATAGCAATCTCTTACTTCCCAGGCTTTTACACTGTCTTTTCTACTTGTGTTCAAAAGATAATCTCGTCGTGAGAGTCGGCCTGCTCTCTGCTTTTTATGCCTCTGGGTTCTCTCTTAAGTTGCTCTGAGTAATCTTCCGGCGTCTCGACTGTTCTATTGTTCCACCTTAAAATAAAAAGGAAAACTATGGACAAGGCTAAACTATGGAGAAATTTATCTAAGTATCCGAACTTCTTTTCTGAAGGATGCCTTTGGTATTTATAGAGCTTCGGGGTGAAAGGTAGTCTCTCTTATGATTGCACAGATGGGAAAGCTTTAATTCTCTGACTGATACGCCAAATATTTTTCACCGAAAAGCTAAGTGTACTTGTTATCATTAGCGGCTTGTCAACTTAATTCGGATTCAACCGTATTAACTTTCTATCCCATCGTGATTAATTATGCCTTTCACCCAGATGCGCCCACCAAGTTTCACGGGCTCTATTAAGCAAACCTTCTTGAGCAGATGTTTGTGAACACAAATCACTGTAAAGCCTTGTGGTAATGTTGCGCTCGACCGTTGATTTCTTGTGATCGCACTTTTCGCCTTGCATTAACACATATTCTGCATAAAAACACAAAAGTTAACTGTTTTTATGCGATGGACGCATGCGACGACAATATTATGAACTTAATGCTTTTTAGACGCAATTTAACATATTTTATCAATGAAAACCAGCATTGTTTAAGAACTTAGCATTGTAATAACGTGCATTTCTGCCTGTTATCACACCCCCAAATTTAAAAATGCTTGTCCTCAAGCATAAGCTAAAAATTTCCTTTAGCAAGTCAACCACAATTCTCTTTTCCTAGATTTCTCAAGGATACTCCATTCAAATCCTATACACCAAAATTTCCTCAATTCTTATTCAAGTCTCCTCTTAAAATATTTCTAAGACCTAGGGACTGCAAGTTTAACCTTCAAAAAGACTTTACTAAATTCCGGGACATCGCATGATTTATTTCAAAAAGAAAACTTTTCCACTGTGGTGTCAAATGAATTTTATCCTTGCATATTTCTTGACATTATTATTTTTTTTTCTCTTTAACCTTGCACTGATCCAAGTGTCTTGCCTTCATTTTGGCTTGCCCCCACATTTGTCATGCGGACATCCAACTACGAGCAATGCGCTCTTTCTCAGACTAAACTCATACCTACTTGGCAATGGAGTTACGGTCATTTATTTATGCGTTGATCCTGGTGACTTACTTTCGTTTTGGCTTGCCCTCACGTGTGTCATGCAGACATCCAACTATGGGTAAGTGCCTTTCACAACTTAACTCTTATCAACATGGGTTTCCCATTGCATTAACATTGGAGTTGTTAAATTTTTCTTTCATAAAGCTAAAAATAGAAAAGTCGAAAAATAAATACCTCACCCCCAAATTTAAAATGTGGCAATGTCCCAATTGCCAAAAGATTGAAAGAAGTCATGCGATGTTCTTAGGAAGCTACGTAAAGAGAGTTTGAAAGAAATCTAGCAGACCTCTAACTTTCTAGAAATATTTCATGAGGTGACTTTTCTAAGATTAAGTTGATTCTAGTATATATGAAAAAATAGAAGCATGTGTTTCATCATTGAAATCATAATTGGCAAAGAGATAGCATGCGGTGACTTACTAAATTTATCAATGTTAAATGATTGCAGTAATCAAAGAGGATGCGGTGATAAAACTTTTAAAATTAAAATGTGATGCGATAGTGCAAAATTTGGAACAAAGTCAAGGAAGAATACAACCCCCAAATTTACGCTATCGCCCGCATTGTTTGTTGACGCATCCTTCTTTGCAGCGATCTCCTATCTTTAGATTGCAGTGACAGAATAAGATAAGTTGCTTCTCCGCGTAATGCCTTCGCACTCATTCGCCTCGATCGTTGCAAGAAAAACAGTGAGAGGGTCAAGTAATGTTAAACAAAACATTTTTTTTTACCACAATTGTTCAGCACGATTGCCCCCCCCCCCCCCCCCCCCCTCCTTTTTGTAGTAGAATAGATAAAGAACTGAAAAGATATAGTGAAATGAAAATTCTGAGTAGTAGAGAAAAGTTGAAGATTTCATGATTCCCAAAACTTGCGTCCCTGATGAATTTCGATCGGCTGATAGCGCAGGGACCACCTACTTCTTTCTTATTCAGAGTC
Organism: Benincasa hispida; assembly: GCF_027475165.1. NCBI lineage: Eukaryota > Viridiplantae > Streptophyta > Magnoliopsida > Cucurbitales > Cucurbitaceae > Benincasa > Benincasa hispida. The sequence continues at coordinate 15,377,741 of NC_143481.1, forward strand.
TCTTACTTTCACAGAGTCAACTTGGCGATGCCAACCTTCTCCGTGATATACTTTTACTTGTTGTCCGTTAACTTTGAATAGGTTGGTTCCATCATCATTCGATAATTCGACCGCGCCATGCGAAAATACTTCTCTAACTATGAATGGTCCAGACCAACGTGACTTTAATTTTCCAAGGAAGAGCCGTAATCGTGAGTTGAATAGTAAGACCCTCTGCCCGACTTAGAGGTTTTTGCCACATATATGTTTGTCGTGCCAGCGCTTTGCGCGCTCCTTGTAAATCTTTGCGTTCTCATATGCGTTGATCCTCCATTTCTCCAACTCGACCAATTGAAGTTTCTCGCTTTTCCTCCTTTCCTCAAGTCAAAGTTTAACTTCTTCACCACTCACAATGCTTTGTATTTCAGCTCCAGAGGCAAACGACATGCCTTACCGAATACCAACGCATACGAGGACATACCTATGGGTGTTTTAAATTCAGTTCGATATGCCCACAATGCATCGTCGAGCTTTGTTGCCCAATACTTTCGCAAAGGCCTTACTACCTTCTCAAGTATCAGCTTGATTTCTCGATTGGACATCTCGGCCCGACTATTCGTCTGCGGATGGTATGCGGTGGCCACTTTCTGGAGAATGTTATATTTGCGCAGCAGTTCCTTGATAGTATGATTGACAAAGTGGGATTCTTCATCACTTATTATGGCACGTGGGGTGCTAAAATGAGTGAAAATATTTTTCTTCAGGAATTGAGAGACTACCATCGCATCGCTTGCGATGCATGCCACTACCTCTACCCACTTGGATACATAGTCGACGGCTAACAAAATATAAGTTTTACCATTCGATGGAGGGAATGGTCCCATGAAGTCGATACCCCATACGTCGAAAAACTCAATCTCCAAGATGATGTTCATAGGCATTGCATGTTTCCATGAAATGTTACCTGTGCGTTGGCACCGATCACACCTCATCACGTAGTCAGCTGCATCCTTAAACAATGTTGGCCAAAAGAATCCACTCTATAAAACCTTAGCAGTGGTGCGTTGTCCTTCAAAGTGTCCACCATATTGTGAGTTATGACATTGCAATAATATGCGTTGTTGAGCAGCATTTGGTACGCATAGTCGCAGAATTTGGTTTGCCCCCCATTTTATATAGATTCGGCTCATCCCAGAAATATGATCTGCATTCATTCTTGAGCCTCTTCTTTTGGTGGTCAGTATAATCCTCTGGAAATTTCTTGCAAACCAGATAGTTGACTATGCCAACGTACCATGGAAATTCTTCAATGTGGAACAGCTGCTCATCTGGGAACACCGCACTTACCTCTGACTCATTGCGGTCAACCTCAGGGTTTTCCAATCTAGACAAGTGATCCGCAACTTGGTTCTCCGTCCTCTTGAGATCAATTATTTATATGTCAAATTCCTGGAGGAGGAGAACCCATCTGATCAACCTCGGCTTCACATCTTTCTTTGTCATTAAATACTTTATCGTTGAATGATCAGTGTGGATGAGTACCTTTGCTCCCAGCAGATATGCTCTAAATTTTTTCAACGCAAAAATTACCGCATGTAGCTTCTTTTTCTATGGTGGTGTAATTAGTATGAGCAGGATTCAACGTCTTACTCGCATATGCAATGGGATGTAAGATTGTTTTTCTCTTCTGTGCCAGAGCTGCTCCCATCGCATACCCACTTGCATCGCACATTAATTCAAAAGGAAATGTCCAATGAGGTGAGATTAACACGGGCGCGGTAGTCAGTGCATTCTTTAAAATTCTGAATGCGTTGAAGCAATTGTTGTCAAAATCAAATTTTCTGTCGCCTCCATCAACGCACTCAGCGGTCGTGCTATTTTCGAAAATTCCTTGACAAAGTGTCTATAAAATCCGGCATGCCCCAAGAAACTTCTTACAGCCTTCACACTCGTTGGAGTTGGGAGTTTTTCAATTGCTTCTATTTTTTCTTTATCCACCTCCAACTCGTCCCGAGAAACCTTGTGTCCTAGCATGATACCCTCCTTTACCATAAAATGACATTTTCCCAGTTAAGAATGAGATTCTTCTCCTCACATCTTTTCAGTATCTTCTCCAGGTTGGCTAGACAAACTTCATACGTGTACCCATAGACAGAGAAGTCATCCATGAAGATTTCAACAGAGTCCTCAAGATAGTCTGAAAAGATGGCCATCATGCACCTTTAGAACGTGCTCGGCGCATTGCAGAGGCTGAACGACATGCGGCGAAAAGCAAAAGTCCCATATGGGCAGGTGAATGTGGTCTTGTCCTGATCTTCTGGAGCAATCATAATCTGGTTATACCTGGTATAGCCATCCAGAAAGTAGTAAAAGTCATTTCCGGCTAGACGATCTAGCATTTGGTCAATGAATGGTAGAGGGAAATGATCTTTCTTCATTATCACATAATTAACCAATTTAAATAATTAATAAATATAATCATATAATATTATTACCCTATAGTATGATATCACATATTGATGCGTTATTTTATGATGTGAAATTATGGATGAAATGCGATGATGAAAATGCGTTGAGCACTCAAATTTTCTCAGTGGAATCCAAGTGTAAACCCCACTGAGTTTCCTGGTAAGTCCAAGGTCGAACTTAGGGACTTGGGAAAACAATATGCGGTAGTAATTTCTCAAAAGACTTTGCGGTAACCAAATAAATCAAGCAGTTGTTAGGAATGTTGTTTGCGGTAATAAAAATAAACAAATGCGATGGAGTTCGAAAAGAGTTGAAAAAATGGAAGATGCAATGAGTATGCGGTAAACGGGTTGAGAAGAGTTTCGGCTAATACTTCCTAGGATGCGTTCATGCAACACACATACAATAGTAAACCATATCTCGATGCGAATGCTACGGCCTTTAATGCTAGAACGCATGCGATATATGCGATAAGTCTATAGGACCTACATATAAGCTTCTATTCTTATTTATGCGATGACAAAATGGCACACACACAAATAAGGCGACCACATAATATCGTACCTATCTTTAGGATGCATTCGATGCAGGTTGACAAACAGAGCTTATCTCCAAGTCTCCAAGTCCATATCTCTTATTTATGCAGTTCTAATCTTGCTCTTTCGAATCTAGATTCTAACCTAGCTCTCTCAAGTCTTAGGTTTTTTCGTTAGACTCTCTCTCGAGTAGCTCTAAAGAGGTGTTGGGCATAACATAAAACAAGATAATCGCATGCGATGAAGATCCTAAGTCATGTTAGCTTAGTTCTTCTCAACCCATTCGATAAGTTTAGCTATTCATGCATGCTAAGAGAGTGAACAGATGTAGAATAAGAACTTCCATTGTATAAATATAAAGTTGAAGTATAAAATAACAATGCAAGAAGAGAATAAAGAGCCTGGTAGCAATCTCTTGCTTCCCAGGCTTTTACACTGTCTTTTCTACTCGTGTTTTAAAGATAATCTCGTTCTCGTGAGAGTCGGCCCGTTCTCTACTTTCTACGCCTCCGACTTCTCTTTCGAGTTGCCCTAAGCGATCTTCCGGCTCGGCTCTTCTCTTGCTTCGCCTTAAAATAAAAAGGAAAACTATGGACAAGGCTAAACTATGGAGAAATTTATCTAAGTATCCGAACTCCTTTTCTGAAGGATGCCTTTGGTATTTATAGAGCTTCGGGGTGAACGACGGCTTCTCTCTTATGATTGCACAGATGGGAAAGCTTTAATTCTCTGACTGATGTGCCGAATATTTGTCAACGAAAAGCTAAGTGTACTTGTTATCGTTAGTGGCTTGTCAACTTAATTCGGATTTAACCGTCATCAGCTTTCTGTCCCATCGTGATTAATTATGCCTTTCACCCAGATGCGCCCACCAAGTTGCGTCGGCTCTATGCGGAAATCCTTCTTGAACAGATGTTTTTTTAACACAAATCACGCAAATCCTTGCGGTAATACTGCTCTCGACCGTTGATTTCTTATGATCGTGCTTTTTGGCTTACGTCAATGCATATTTTGCATAAAAACAAAAAACTTAACTGTTTCTATCCGATGGACGCATGCGACTGCAATGTTATGAACATAATGCTTTTTGGACGCAATTTAACATATTTTATCAACGCAAGCCAACATTGTTTAAGAACTTAGAACTGTAATAACATGCATTTCTGCCCATTATCACATATCTATTATAGTAATTTCTCCTCTACTTGATATAAATCATATTTATATCTAAATTCCCTCAAAATAATGTATCTCATACATTTAGTCAATTATATCATATATAATTAACCAGTCCAATCATATCATATACAATCGAACTCCTTCTCATCAATTTGAACATTTCAAATTGACCCAAACACTGATTCTCGACTTTATCCAAGCTACCCAGGGGACCTAATGGACCTGTGGCCCAAAGCTCTAACGGTCTTTGAATAGCTGACTAAACTCTTTAGCCACGAGATCCACCATTCGTTAACTGTCAGGCATTCCACTAAAGGCCAACAGTTGAACTCTTCTTACAACAGATATATTTCTGTGTCCATCGGATATAACCAATCATGAATACGATGACCCTTCACAGATGCTTGAAGTACAGTTGGGCCAATTTATCGTTTTGCTCCTGTAGTTACATCTCACTCCTTAAGTACCACTGATTCCTCTAATGAACAATACGACATAGTCCAACTATGTGTGAACACCTCTCGGGTCAATAGATGGTGTGTGGCGCCACATCGTTCAAGCCCTGGAATCAGTAGTTAAGGGACTATCTATCTGCTTACCCCTGCTTCGGGGAATGAGTGAATTCTATCTTGTGTAGCTGAGTTCCCAGCTCCCAAATCAAACGAATCGCCAAAATGTTAAGTTTTAATTGGGGACCTGGCCACTCGCACCCATACAAATCAAAGGACCGCCCTCAATGGCAGAAATTCCCAACTCACTCAAGATTGAGATCATGTTACCTATGGTCGTCTTAGTGAAGTAAAGTCTCTATCATGAATGGTGTTACATAACGAGACATTAACACTTCGTGGTCAGATCTTATACAAACTCTTTGTATAGGATGCCCCCGCTCGCATGTCCCCAACATGAATGATCAGGATCAGACCATCTGTGACAATTCACAACAATTGTGACCATTCCACAATGTGGGCCGTATCCGTAGCGTTACCAGAATAAGGTTTCCCTCCTATATCCATATACTACAGATCATTTTGGTTATCACTCAAGACATGATCCACTTGTATGTCACCACATACATGCTTAAGTTACATACAGATAATTGGGGATTTTATGTTTATTGGTTTATGGTAAAGCAAATAAAACACAACTGAGCATAAAACAAGATGTGAAGTAAATATCATATATTATACAACACTAGCATTCATACAAACTGTTTACAAACTACAGCATACGAGACTTTGAGGCATCAACCCCAACACAAAAAACCCTTAGAGCTTGTACATTCCGACCTTTGTGGTCCAATGAATGTTAGAGCTAGAGAAGAGTATGAATATTTCATCAACTTCATTGATGACTATTCAAGGTATGGGCATATTTGCCTGATACGTCAAAAGTCTGAAACATTTGAAAAGTTCAAAGAATATAAGGCTAAGGTTGAAAATAAATTAGGTAAAAAGCTTAAAACACTTCGATCAGATCGAGGTGGTGAGTATGTGGACTTGGAATTCTAAAACTAATTGATAGAACATAGTGTCCAGTCTCAACTCAAAGCCCCTAGCACATCTCAGCAAAACAGTGTGGCAGAAAGGGGAAACAGAACCTTGTTGGACATGGTTCGTTCCATGATGAGTTGTGCTCAGTTACCAAATTCTTTTTGGGGACATGCAGTTGAAACTGTAGATTATATTTTGAACATGGTTCCCTCAAAAAATGTTTCGGAAACACCTTACGAGCTCTGGAGAGGACGTAAAGGAAATTTACATCACTTCAGGATTTGGGGTTTCCTGACACACGTATTGGTGCAAAATCCTAAAAAATTGGAACGTCGTTCAAAAGTATGCCTATTTGTAGGCTACCCAAAAGAAACAAAAGGTGGTTTCTTTTACGATCCTCAGGAAGACAAAGTATTTGTATCGAAAAATGCAACCTTCCTAGAGGAAGATCACATGAAGAATCATCAACCTCGTAGTAAGCTAGTAATAGATGAAATTTCCCGAGAAAGAAAAAATACATCAACAAGAGTTGTTGACAGAGTAGGTCCATCAACAAGAGTTATTGATAAAACTGATATTTCACATCATTCTCAAGAGTTGAGAATGCCTCGTTGTAGTGAGAGGGTTACACAATGGCCTGACCGGTACATGGGTTTAACTAAAACTCAAGTCATCATACCAGATGATGGCTTAGAGGATCTATTGACTTTCAAACAATCAATGAATGATGTGGATAAAAACCAATGGATTAAAGCCATGGACCTTGAAATAGAATCTATGTATTTCAATTCTGTATAGGATCTTGTAGATCAACTTGAAGGGGTAAAACCCATCAGTTGCAAATGGATCTACAAGAGAAAACGAGACCAAGCTGATAAGGTACAGACCTACAAAACAAGACTTGTGGAAAAAGGGTTTACCCAAAGAGAGGGGGTAGATTATAAAGAAACCTTCTCTCTGGATGCCATGATAAAGTCAATTAGAATACTCTTATCCATAGCTACATTTTATGATTATGAAATATGGCAAATGGATGTCAAGATAACTTTTCTGAATGGCTATCTTGAAGAGAGTATCTATATGTCTCAACCAGAAGGGTTTATTGAACATGATCAATAGAATGGTTTGAAAACTTAATCAATTCATTTATGGATTAAAACAAGCATTTAGATCCTGGAATATGTGATTTGATACTGTGATCAAATCTTATGGCATTGAACAAAATGTTGACGAACCTTGTGTTTACAAGAAAATCGTTAACAAAATTGTCGCTTTTCTGGTGTTGTATGTTGATGATATTATACTTATTGAAAATGAAGTAGAATTTCTAGCTGACGTTAAAAGATGGTTGGCTACACAATTCCAAATGAAAGATCTAGGAGAAGCATAATGTGTTCTCGGGATCCAAATAGTTCAGAATCGCAAGAATAGAACATTAGCATTATCTCAAGCATCTTATATAGACAAGATGCTGTCTAGATATAAAATGCAAAATTCCAAGAAAGGAACGTTTTTTTTCATGAAGGAACTCTAATCAAAGAGTACCTATGAACGAAAGCAAGATCGTTCCAAATTCATTGTGACAGAAATACCGTATTCACAAACATACAACAAGTTATGCATCTACAAACAAATTACGACATGATTTTAACAATTAAATAACATAGGACAAGAGACTTACCTTCGAAGAACTTTTCTTCCCTTGATCTCTCGCTCTCGTCAATATCAGCAACTCTCGCTGTCGCTATGCATGCCAATCCTATCGTCCACCAAATCTCGCTGCCACTCACCACTAAACGATCTTTTACTCGAATAGACAGCAAGGAGGACACCACCACTCAGTAACCTCGGTATTCTCGGAGTGAGAATCCAGGACGTGTGGGCTCTATTGGATTTAGTAAAGGGGAGGAGGAAACTATGATCGTTTACAACGACCGAGCAAGTGGGAGAGATTTGGAGTCTATCGTATAGACGGTGCTTGATTGTTTAGAAACAGGTGCACGATCGTTTAGTAAATTGGGGCTGATCGTTTAGATGATCGTTTTGGAAAATTCGCTTTCGTGCGCGATTATTTAGAAAATGCTATATGATCGTTTAGGTCGACTGCACGTGTACACGATCGAATAGGACAACTTGAGCTATCTTGTATGCTCTCGTTAGCTAGACGATGGGCAGTGTACAATTCGTGACGCAATTGTCCGATCTCTTTGCAAAATGAAAACTATTTTCATTTTATCAATCAGTTACGAAAACTAAATGAAACCTCCCACTATCACGTACGGTTATGGAGAAAAACCACAATTAATTATCTCATAACCGTTTAATTAAAAATAAATATAATCATATTATATTTATAACCTATAGTTTTATTATCACATCATATGCAATATATAAACCGTAGTCCTTTTCTCCTCCACTAAATATAAATGATATTTATATCATTTTCCTCTAATTAATGTATCTCATACATCATGTCAACTATATATCATATCTAATTGACCAGTTTAATCATATCATATATCATCAAACTCCTTCTTGTTAATTTGAACACTTCTAACTGACCCAAAACCTGATTCTCAACTTGAATCCATTGAGCTACCAAGGGGACTTTATGGACCTTTAGCTCGAAGCTCCAACGATATGTGAATAGCTGACTAAACTCTTTAGCCATGAGATCCACCATTTTTTAACTACCAGGCACTCCACTAAAGACCAAAAACTACACTTTTCTCACCACAGATATATTTCTGTGTCCATCGGATATAATCAATCAACAATACGATAACCCTTCACAGATGCTTGTAAGTACTGTTGGACCAATTTACCATTTTGCCCCTATAGTTACATCTAATTCCTTAAGTATCACTAATCTCTCTAATGAATAATACAAAATAGTCCTACTATGTGTGGACACCTCTCGGGCCATGAGAAGGTTTGTGGTGCCACATCGTTCAAGCCCCGAAATCAGCCCTTAAGGGAGTAATCTATCTATTTACCCCTGCTTCGGGGAAGGAGTGAATTCCATCTTGTGTAGCTGAGTTCCCAGCTCCCAAATCAGACGAATCCCCAAAGTGGTAGGTTTGAGTCAGCAATTTGGCCACTCGTACCCATGCAAATCAAAGAATCGCCCTCAAAGGCAAGAGTTCCCAACTCACTCAGGATTGAGGTCATGTTACCTATGTTCATCCTAGTGAAGTGAAGTCTCTATGATGAACGATGTTATATAACAAGACTATAACACTTTGTGGTCCGGTCTTATACAAACTTCTTTGTATAGGATGACCCCGCTTGCATGTCTCAACATGAATGATCAGGATCAGACTATCTATAAAAAGTCACAATACTTGTAACTATTCTACAAAGCAGGCCGCATCCGTGTGTCACCAGGATAAGGTTTCCCTCCTATATCCATATACTACAGATCATTTTGGTTATCACTTAAGGCATAATCCACCTGTATGTCTCCACATACATGCTTAAGTTACAACGACAACCAGGAATCTTAGTCTATTGGTTTGTGGTAAAGCAAATAAAACATCCCATGTTTCATAGAAAATAGTGAAGAAAATATCATATATTATTACATCACAAGCATTTGTTCAATACAATGTTTACAAACTACAGGGCCCAATGATAGTTTAGGGCATCAACCCCAACAATCTCCCACTTGTCCTAAAGCGAGTGGGGTGTACAATACAACAAGTACAAAACAATAAACTAGGGCACTAAGGCCCAGTACAAAAAATTCCCACTTGCCCTAGTCTAGCCGCAGGTGGTCCCGTAGACCCATGCTCTGAAGGTGACCCTAAAAAACTGTAGCGTGAGAGCCTTCATAAACGAGTCAGTAATGTTGTGTTCTGAAGCGATCTTTGTGACTATCACGTCCCCTCGATGCACTATCTTACTACGTGGTCTGTGCTCCCTAATATGATCCTCCTCTTGGAAGGTAGCATTTGTAGACATAAACACTCTATTTTCCGTAGGATCATAAAAGTAACCCCCTCATGTACCTTTGGGGTAGCCTACAAAGAGACACAACCTTGACCGTGGTTCCAATTTCTTTAGATTAGCCTCAAGCACATGTGTTGGGCAACCACATATGTGGAAGTGATGCAAACTAGCTTTACACCCATTCCACAACTCCAAAGGTGTTCTCGTAACACTCTTGGAAGGAACACAGTTGAGGATATACACTGCAGTCTCCACTACAAAACCCCAAAACGAGTCTAGTCAAGAAGCGTAACTCATCATCGATTGAACCATGTCCAACAAGGTTTTGTTTCTCCTCTCTACTACACCATTCTGCTGAGGCATACCTGATGCTGAGAGTTGGGAAACGATTTCATGTTCTATCAAATAGTTCTGGAACCTCGAATCCAAAAGCTTTTAACCTCGATCCGATCGAAGTGTCTTAATTCGTCTATCCAATGCGTTTTCAACTTCAATCTTGAACTGTCTAAACTTTTTAAAAGACTCAGACTTCCGTTGCATCAAATAAACATACACATACCGAGAGCAATCATTAGTAAAGATGATGAAATACTCGTAGCCTCCCCTGGCTCGCACATTCATCGGTTATCGTCTAATTATCAATTTGCTTTAAGAGCAAGCATCACATGATAATTCATTAGATTGAAGAATCTTCCGGTTCTTCAATAGGTGTCCATTTGAATTCTCAATCATTCTACTCATCATTATAGATCCTGGATGACCCAATTGATCATACGAAATTGTAAATATGTTTGGATTCATGAACTTCAGGTTCATTGTTACATATATTTCAACTACTCGTATATAAGTATAATACATACTAGAAGATAAAGCATGCAATTTTTCCAATATACAACTTTCATTTGAGACAATAGAGATAATATATAGATATTTCACATTATTTTTATTATCAGTCTCAATATGATACTCATTGCAACGTATGTCTTTGAAACTTAGAAGATTTCTCTTTGATTGACTTGAGAATAATGCATTGTCAATTGTAAATTTTGTTCCTCTAAGCAAAATAATATTTTCTTTTTCAAAACCTTCAATCAAGTTTGCAAAACCCGATATTGTATTTACTTTTGCTTTCAACATTGTCAATTTGGAAAAGTATTTTTTTTTTTTTTTGTAAGTATTGTGTGTGTAGTTACACTTCTATCAGACATAGATCTTCTTTGCTCATTTTTTAAACACCCAACATATGAAAATTATCCATGTTTCTTCCTTAAAAGAAAATAATTACAATAAGAAAAACAACACTTAAAATATACAAAAGTTACTAAAAAGAACATGAAGATAGATAAAAGAAAACAACATTAAGTCTATATATTCTCAACCAAAAGAAATACTTGATGTTCCATCAACTGCACCAATCTTCTCTTTAGGAGATTCAAAGATGTCCGCACATCCAAAATTTTCATATGGGATGGGTTAAATATATCAGTATCCTGGTATGCAAAATTTTCTTCCACATTTTTCCCTTTTTCCTTCAGGGAGGTTTGATAGAGGTTAGCTAAGTGTTTTGACGTACGATAAGTATGTAACCAATGTCTAATCATTCCACATCAGAAGCATTTATTTTCATCACTTTTTGAACTCTTGTCTTGTGGAGCTTTTCCTTTGTGATCATCATTTTGGATGGTTTTTTTTGAAATTCTAATGATTCAAATGACCACCATAAAAATAATTATCATTTCTTCCTCTGCCACAGTCACGACTTCAACCTCGACTGCCACCATGACCTCGACCATGATTATTATTAAAATTCACAGCATTCACTTCAAGGAATGGTGTCGTTCCGGTTGGACGAGATTCATGATTTTTAATCAATAACTCATTATTTTGTTCGATTACGATAAGACATGAAATTAATTTAGAATACTGTTTAGAACCTTTCTCTCGATATTGCTGCTGCAGGATCATATTTGAGACATGAAATGTAGAAAATGTCTTTTCTAACATATCAACATCAGTAATTTTTTCTCCGCATAACAACAATTTTGAACTGATTTTAAATAATGCAGAATTGTAATCACTTATTGATTTAAAATCTTATAGCCTCAAATACATCCACTCATAATAGGCTTTAGGAAGAATAACTGTCTTTTGATGATCATACCTTTCTTTCAAATTTTTTCACAACATAGTGTATCTCTTATTGTAAGATACTCCATTTCTAATCCTTCGTAGAGATGATGATGAAAGAAAATCATAGCTTTTGCTTTGACTTGGTTGGATGTCGTATTTTCTTCTTTAATTGTTTCTCCCAAGTTCATAGCATCTAGGTGAATTTCGGCATCGAGCACCCATGACAAATAATTATTGCCATTAATGTCAAGGGGTGCGAATTCTAATTTTGTAAGATTTGTCATGGCAACACTATCACAAAATATTGTATTTATATTATAAATTTAATATGTACTAAATATGCAAAACAACATTTTATTTATTAATTATAATAAAGAGGAAAAAATTACATACCTTTAAGACCTACCTTCAGCGATGGAAGCAACAGAAGCTCGTGCTGATAACACATTGTGAAATTGAGGAGCACAATGGAGCACAATGGAGCACAACAAATATGGAGAAAATATAATATATATGTAAATATAATATAAATAAATAAATATAATAATAAAAAAATATAATTAAAGTTATAAATAACTAAACTAAAAATAACTAAAATATAATTTTATGGAAATAGGCAATATATGAAAATTTCTTTTTATTCTCACCAATGTGCATAATTTTAAGATCCATCAAATGCCATTATTTATAGGTAAAGTGGCAAGTGGAATGCGGACTTACATGGACACCAAGCATGAATTATTATAAGGCACATGGACAAAATGACATATAGCTTTTAGGACACTAAGCATCGAGAATCTATTTTTATGATATTTATAATATAAACAAATTTTTAATTACAGGTGGAGGTAGGATTTGAACATTATCAATTACTTTTGGATTATGTTTATTTTGATATTTTTAGAACAATTTTGAGGCATTGAAAAAAAATAGGACATTTTTAGTGGATAAATGTTTTTGGAATCGCTTTTTAAAAAGTTGAGTTTTGGGACAAATTAGGTGCAAAAAGTCGAAACTGCCCTTAAATAAAAAAAAAATCATTTTATCCTCCTTCCCAAAAAACATTATTTTAGTCTTCTATCTAACTTCTCTTCCCTTAAGCTCCCTTGCCATGCCCTAAGATTTTTAACTACTCTTGAATATTCTCTCATATTTGTGCTAAGTTTTTATGATTTTTTTTTGTTATAGATTTTTTTGGTTCTCTACTTTTATTCTTATATTAATGTCGGGTTAGGTTAGGTCAAATTTTCTTCTTCTCTTGGTGTGAAAATGAAAATTAATCTAAGGGTTTACAAGTAAACAATTTATCTAAGGTTTACTTGTAAACCCTTAGATTAATCTAAGGTTAGGTTAGTGTCACCTACATTTAAAGAGCTAAGTGCCAAATTTAGAAAGAAGATTCACAAATATTCAAAGGTTTACAAGTAAACAATTTATCTAATAGAGAAACTATCTTGTGTTACGATAAACCAAACAAATAAAAGGTTTAGGCTCCCTCTAAACTTGTTAATACTTGTTTCAAGATCTTTGTACTATTCAAGCTCCCCATGAGCTTCAGACTTCTTGCTATCAGATCTTGTATGTTTAGGCTCTCCTAAACTTGATACTTCTTCTTTTCAAGATGTCCACCACCAAGCCAAAAGCATTCAGACAACCCACAAGGACCAATACCATAACAATGTAAAAAACACATCAATAACCAAACCAGCAACACCTCAATATATTCTTTTTAGCACGAACACACCAAAAACCTCAAAGCAAAACAACGATAACACAAAATAACACCTTTTATAGCAGCACTAAAAAAGGCAAGAATAACACTCCTAAATCACCAGGTAGACCCACAGGCAACAAAAGGAAAAACATAAATATCCAAGAAAGGCAGAAAGAGGAAAATGCCAAAATAGGACAACAACCCAAACGGAATATCAAAGATATGAGAGCCAACAACCAATAAAGAAAAATTTACACAGCCAATAAAAAGCAATAACAAGCTCCCTCTTTGGTAGAAACATTTCTTTTATTGGCAAACAACAGAGAAACAAGGACACATTCCAAACACCAAACAACGAAAACAAAAAAAAAAAAAAGAAAGAAAACCCATAACAAAACTAAACCAACCAACATAACAACCAAAAACAAACCAACTCAACAGCCAAAAACACCCAACCCAACCATTCCCCCTTGATTTCCAGTAAAAGGAACTAGGTAGAATGAGGAATAGGCCCCTAAGAAGTAGTGGCCTCATCATGCATAGGCAAGGCCGAAATCAATGTAAGTACGAGAGAGTCCAAGGAAGCATGATGATCAACGAGAGAGCAAATGATCCCACTTAAAGTTCTGGATTCAGAGGAGAGCACTTGTAGAATACGATTCCCCAATTTAGTGGAACTCTGAAGACCTCCCTCAGAAACACGGAGATCAATAGGCAAAGGCAATTCATCAATGCTGAGAGGTCGAATGTTGTGAACAATGTCAGACATGCGACCCTTGAAACAACTTATAGCTTAGATTGATAACTTTAGCCATAGAACCAGGAGAATCAATCCAAGTCAGAATCGTGAGGCATTAAAATAACATAATATCATAAAGAAGATGAGGAAAACAAACAGGAAGCTTGATTGCAAAAGTACCCACATGACGCAACAACTGATTGTAGACAAAAGCCCCAAAATCAATCGAGGTACTTGTGCCAATGTGATATAATAAGTTGGCTAGAGTAGGTGACACACCAGACCCATGAGTAGAGGGGCACCAGTTAACAATGCCTATCTTGTGAAGAATAGCATATTTCACACTCAAAGTAGCAGCTGACAACTTATTGGACTTAGGCCAGGATGAATAAGTGCCACCAGTAAATTCAGATACCAATACTTCAGTAGAGGGAAGAGGAGCAGCAAGAGTAGGAGAGGCTTTATGACCCAAAAAGTCATTGATAATATCAGGAGAGATAGTGAAACAGACACCATGAATATGCACCTTCTTATATTCAACACTGCTCGGATTGTCAAAGGAATCAGGAAGATTGATAATAAGCTCACGAATAAGACGAGGATGAAAATGACCAACTTGAGTCACAGTCTTCATTAAACCAACTTGATGAATGAGGTTCATAATGGCCAAACAAGACTGAGTTTTATCTGAGACATTGTGTTCATCAACAATTCGATGTTAGACAACATACTTCCATTTACATACATTCTCTTCACAATGAAATGAAACACCATCGATTGAAATAGAAGGAACATTTTGAGGAATATTTCGATGTCCAGTCCTAGTAGTGATCCCTTTTGGAACCTTGGCAGGTTCCACTTCAGAGAAGTGGAGGAGTGCTCACTTGAATTAGAACAAGAGGATCTCTCAGAGATACGAGGTTGCTTGGAACTAGTCTAACTATAGAAGCCAATTTTCTGAGGAGAAGAGTCAGTTGATTTCTTTTTTTGCTTTCTCAACTTAGCAAGGACAACATTATTATAAGAGGAATCAGTAGGAGTCACATCAACATGCAAATCATCCTCAACATTTCAATTCGAAAAATTAACATCAACAAAGAGACTAGAATTCAAATCAAGATCATTAAGATGAGCATTCATAACAGTTTAACAGTCACCAACATCAAGATCAGTATCAACAGTAGGGGCCCTAATGTCAAACAACACAACATTAACAACATCATGCTCAAACACATCAGTGGAGCATGCATTCAACAACACATTTAAAGTAGTGTCACGAGCAATAGAAGCAGAGATACACGAAAGAAGGATCTCTCATTCACACATCATAAACATTAACCCTAGATACGGGAGCATTAGTGTTGACATCACAAGCTGGCTTCATGGACTTGCGTAGATTTTCCTTGGGCATATGAGTAAGCTGAACACCACTACTTGTACTCAATCATTATCATAGAGGAGAAGAAAACAAAATGCCTTGTTATAAATCATTGATTCTCACCAAGTAGAATAGGAAATCAAATTTGTAAAGAGTAGAGAAACCGAGAGAGAGACAAACAAAGGGTAACTTGAAAAAGGCAACCACTTTGTAGGAAGGAAAATATGCACAATCAATACCGTAGTTATAGCACCATCAACTGTGGGCTGAGAATCCCAACAGTCAGCCCACGTTCCTAATGATTCTATAATTAACATTAATTGCTACAAAGCCCTAAAGTTACCCTTAGAGATTCAAATGTAATAGAATCAAGAGGTTTAGTAAAAATATCAGCAAGTTGTTTATCTGTTCGGACATGTTCAAGAGAGATGACTTTGTTTTCAACCAGATCACAGATAAAATGATGCCTGATGTCTATACGTTTGGTGCGACTATGTTGAACCAGATTTTTTGAGATGTTGATGGCACTCATGGTATCATAATATAATGTCATAACATCTTAAAATACATTATACTCCTTAAGCATTTTTTTCATCCAGAGTAATTAAGCACAATAACTTCCTGCTGCAATATATTCAGCCTTGACAGTAGACAAGGACACACAATTCTATTTTTTACTAAATGAAGAGATAAGATTATTCCCCAAGAAAAAAAAAAACTCACCTGTTGTACTCTATCTATCTTCTAAACACCCAGCCCAGTCAACATCACAATATCCAACAAGGACAGATTGGTGGCAAAAGTGTATCACATACCATAATTGCTTGTTCCATGCACATATTTCAGAATTCATTTAATTGTAGTCATATGACTAATTCTAGGATTAGATTGATATCGAGCACACACACATATGACATAAGCTATATCTGGATGATTGGTTGTAAAATAAAGTAAGCTCCCAATCATACTTCTGTATAAACTCTCATCGACACTTCAACTTCAGAATCTTGTGAAAGTTTGAAATGAGTAGCAGTTGGATGCATTTGGATTGAGCTTTGTCAAGCCCAAATTTTTTCACTATGTTTTTAGCATACTTCTTTTGAGAAAGAAATATATCATCATCCAATTTCTTAACCTGGAAACCAAGGACGTATTTAAGCTCACCCACCATGTTCATCTCAAATTCTGCTTTCATTTGATCCACAAAGTTGTCTACCATGCTTTGAGGCATTCCATTAAAGATAATATCATCTACATAAATCTGATCTATGATAAATTTCTCACTCATTCACTTGATGAATAAAGTCTTGTCGATCCCTCCTCGAGTATAGCCATTCTTAATCAAGAATTATGTCGATCTATCATATCAAGCTCGTGGAGCTTACTTAAGGCCATAAAGACCTTTCTAAAGTTTGTACACATGTTGGAGAAAGTAGGATCCACAAACCCTTTAGGTTAAGCAACTAATACTTTTTCACTCAAATACCCATTCAAGAAATCACTTTTGACATCCATTTGAAACAATTTGAACTTTAGAAGACATGAAATTCCCAGAAGAAGTCGAATGGCTTCCAAATGAGCCATTGGAGAAAAAAGTCTCATAAAAATCCACTCCTTCAATTTGAGCATAGCCTTGAGCAACTAGCCTAGCTTTGGTTCTAGTTACAACTCCATGTTCATCTGACTTGTTCTTAAACACCCACTTTGTACCAATAACATTTTCATTTTCAAGTCGTGGAACTAAGGTCCATACTTGATTTCATTCAAATTGACATAACTCTTTTTGCATGCCATTTACCTAAAATTCATCCTTTATAGTTTCAGACACATTTTTTGGTTCCACAAGAGATGTAAAGCACACATTTCCAATCATCTTCACATAATCAATCTTGTCATTTTTTGAGTAGTAATTCCATAGTTCAAATCTATGATAATACTGTTGGATGTATGATTCTTTTGTATTATGGTCGAGGGACATGGTTTGCACAACTCATTTTCATCTATATCAGACTCGATGAACTTAGTGTCTTGAGTAGCCATAATGTCATCTCTCATGTCAGAAGCATCTGCAGAAACAATAGGGTCCTTTGCTAAATCTAATGATTCAGTAGACCTGTATTCACCACCTTTCTCAGAACCCGAAAACATCTGGTCCTTATCATCATTACTATCTTTCACAGAATGAGACTGATCATTTACAACAATGTTTATTATTTCCATCACATTTTGAGACTGTTTATTAAAAACTTTATATGCTCTACTTTTGAAGAATACCCCATAAAGATCCCCTCATCAGATTTGGAGTCCCATTTTCTCCTATCATCATGATCTGATAAGATATAACAAAGACTACCAAACACGTGAAAATATTTCACATTTGGCTTTCTTCCTTTCCAAAGTTGATAGTTAGTGACAACAATACCTGGGCGAAGAGAAACTCTATTGTGAATATGGCATGTTGTATTTAAGGCTTCAACTCGGAAGTGGGAGGGAACTCTTTTGGCATGCAACATGGCATGAGCCATTTCTTGATCAACAACTCCATTCTGCTGAGAAGTGATAGGTGCATAAAATCTTGGGTTGTATGTTCTAAAACTTGCAATTTGTAAGATTAAACATATTCTATTTACAATAATATTCAATAAATATGTTATTGAATATATCAATTGAACTTGTAAAGCCTAAAACCAATAAAATAAAACCCCTGGCTATTACATGAGTACTTGGACTTTATGTGGAGACATAGAAATGGATCAAGTTCGAGTAAATGCCAAAACGGTCTATAGTATATGAATAAGGTTGGGTACCTTATTCTGGTAACACTATTCGATGCAACCCACTTTGTATTTAGTACAAACGATGTGATCCTAAATCGTTCACGTGGAGATATGGGAGAGGGGGCATCCTATGCAAAGAGTTTGTATAAGACCGAACCAAAAAATAAGTCACTCTTACTTTATGACGAATTTTACTGTTTAAGACTGACTATTTCAAAGCGATGACCTAGGTAACTAGATCTTAATCCTGAGCTAACTATAAACTCCTGTCTATTCGAGATTATCCTTAGATTTGCATCAGATGAGGGTTGGCTCAACAGCGCCGACTCAATAAGCCTCCCATTTCAGGGGTAAAACCGGGTAGATAACTGGGGATATAGGGTGCATGATAGAGTTCACTCCTACCCAACTTTAGGGATAGTAGAGAGATTGTTCTCTTAAGTACTAATTCCAGGTCCTGAACAACGGGCCCCACCCTCTCACTGGTTCGAGAGGGACTCGATTTGGTGATTGGATCACAACCAATTATTCGTTAGAGGATCAGTGGGACTTAAGAAGCAAGATGTAATCTCGGGGGTAAACAACACTTGATCCAGCCATTATTACGAACAACCTGTGAAGGGTCGACTTACTGATTATGGTTAAATCAAGTGGACATAAATATATGTACAGTGAGAGGAGTGCAACTACTGGGCTTTAGTGGAGTGACCCGATAGTTAACGAATATTGATTATATCGATTCAAAGAGTTGAGCCGACTAATATGGAATCGTTGGAGCCTATGATATGTAGGTCCATTTGGTCCCTCCACTAGCTCACAAACGGATTAAATCTTAGAATAGCGTGATGAGTAAATTTGAAACGTTCAAATTCGAATTAAGGGAATTAGTAATTATATATGTTATAATTACATGTTTAATTGACAAATTAAACGAAATTGGAGAATTAGATAATATTTAAATGTGAATTAAATATTACATGAATATTACATGAATACAGCTGTAGAATTTCAACTTTAAAGCTATTTTCAGGCATCGTTGTAACACTGGTCTTCATTTGCCCGTGGCGTTACAACGTTGGGATGAAGCGTCTCAATGCTGCTCATCCCAGCCTAGAAAGAACGTGCGCGACCCAAACGATAGTTTAAGTGAACGAATCAGCTGGTTTGGGTCAAGAAGGTCCACTTCAGCCCCATTTTGGGTGGTTTAACCTGTTTTGGAGCTTTGAAGATCCGTTCGGTCAGTTCAAGTTCGGTTCGGGTTATTCGTTAAGACCAGAAGGTCTTTGAAGAAGTTTTTAATTATTATTGTAATAATTTAGGCCTTTTTGCTTGCTTGGAATGCCAAAACTGGTCCATATCAGTAATGCATTGTGAATGTATGTTATAATGAAATAAATCCTATATGTGCATATAGTATGCCATGTAGATTTAAAACCCCACCATAGGAAGAATGTAGTGTAAATCCCGGACCCTACTTTCCCTACTTAAATATGTTAATTGATGTTATTGTATGATAAATGGGTTAACTTATGAGTTAATGTCAATTGTAGGGAAATGGGTGAAGAATAAGGAAGTAAAGAAGGAAATTTCTTGAGAAAAGCTCTTGAAATTGAATTATTTAAGAAGTAAGTTGAATATGGAATTCTTTGAACAAACAGACAGCTGCTTGAGTTGAACAAGCTAGCAGCTCAAGGTTGGACGCATGCGCTCGGGCAGAGCAAGCCTCAGCATGCATTGGGGCTGTGCGTGGGGTTGCTTTTGTGAGCAGAAATGTCTTGGACGCCCAAGGGAAGGCATAGGCGTTGGTATGCAGCAAGTGGAACGCTTGAGGCAAGGCAAGGTCGAGTGAAGCGTGTGTTGACACTATATGCTGCCGCCAAGCCAAGCTTGAAATCTAGAAATTTTTCTAAGTGTCCAACACCTAGAAGGTATGTGTTGGGAGGTGAAATCACTTTGATAAGAAGGTTATGAGTTTATTTATGAAAGTTATTCTAAAAAGGGAGACCATTTCTAGTAGCTAAAGTATAATGTTGTGTCCACATGATTGACACCAATAGGGGAAGCTTATCATCTATTAAGGAGTTGCCAAAAGCCATGAGTGACTAAGTGTTTATGATGTTCTTAGAAATCCATGTTTCAAATGAAAGATTAATCTCATGCTAGTTATTTTATAAAGAGTTTTCCAAGCAAACTTATGAACTTATGATTCCAACGCATGCTAGTTAATGAAATTATGAAGCATGATGTGTTTAAATGCATACTAGCTCTTTAAAAGAAGTTTTATAACATGTTTTAGTAAGAAACTATTTCAAGAACTTAAAGCATGCATTGGTAGTTATGTTTAAAGCTTAAATGTTGAATTTAGCTCATGTTATTATGATTTAAGCATACATGATTCAATAAAAGAGATTTTTGATACATTAAGCTCGATATTGAAGGACTTTGAGAAGGTATCTGAGCAATAGTACCTAAGATATGATGGTACTTAGTTATAACCACGTGCACGTAGGTAGTTTGACGTCGAGGGATCGAGCAAAAGGATTCTCTCTCGACTAAGGATCATTTTAAGCTATGTGGCCAGACAGGTTATGTTTAAAAGTTTGTCATTTATAGTCACTTGTAAAGATTTTATATTTCAATATATAGTTTTCTAGTATAGTTTCAAGCATGAGAACTATGTTTTATTAAGTCAATCACTGAGATAGTAGCTCACCTCATTTTAAATGTTTTTCTTTCCACATGTAACGGTCAACTCCCCAGAAGATAACTCTGTTGCTGCTCCGCCACTCAAAGACAAGGACTCTAGAATCAATACAGTTTAGGTGGTTGTCTGTAAATATCTATAAACGGGTTTTGTGCAATAGAGACTAGGTTAACTAGTTGGGACCACAGGATGTTATGTTATGTAAATTATGTATATGTTAGCTATGTGTGAGACCATGTTGGTTGTGTCTATTGGTTGTTGAATATATTTTACATGTTTGTTGTTATCAGGGTTGTAGACAGGTTAGTAGGTAGTAAGTGCCAATGAAAGGGTTGGTAACTGTTGCAGTCATACCCTCTTCCAGGTTAAGAAGGTAGTCTGGGAGGGGGCATGACATGTAGCATGCATTGAAAGTATGTTATAAAAGTTATGACATATAGTATGCATGTTTAGGGTTTCAAGTTTTTAATATAAGGTATCGTATTAAATTATAAAATGCTTATATGTTATGGATGAAAAGCATGTCTATAGTTTTATAAGTTGTTATAAAATTGGATTAGACATTTAAAATCCATAACAAAGATAAGATGCATGCTCACCTAGGTTAACAAATAACAACTTGTTTTAATAGTTAAAATAGTTCATTATCTTGTAAAATTTGTTTACAAACTCAACCAGTCTATAATCCTATCTAAGGCTGGAGGTTATTATGTTGACGGTTTACGGAACACCTCCTACCTGGAGATTATAACCAAATAATTTACCGTTGTTAACCCAATTTTATGAGCATGCGTGAGCGATGTGAGGTTTTAAAACTAGTTTATCACCTGGACACCGTAGGTTAAAACTAAATATAAAAGTTATATTTGGACGATCATCTAGACTTAGGTTGTTTATTAGCTGGAATAAACCTGAATAAATATTTACCCAAAACAAAATAGAATACTTCAGTGGGAGATTAATAATATATAGATATATTGTTCTTGGCTCTCATGTCTCTAAGAGTTCACACAATGAGATTCATGTTCGACTTCGTGTCACCCTGGGAGTGACCTTCACTAGGAAAGGGTTTGCATGGGTTAAAAGTAAAGTGAATAGTGGCAACATGTCCTGCGGTCTCTTCCACTAGTTTGGACTGTGAGATTCCTATATTGTGCCTGCTTGTCATTTTTAGGCAACATAAGCTAGACGTTTTAAGGTGGCTATCGCCTTGGAGGGTTGTAACATGGGATTCAGAGGAACTCAAGCTCCAGAAATGGATAGGATTTCTTAGGTCGATCCCAACCTTAACTATACAATTCGGTAGCATCGTTGAGGCCAACCTCTGAAGTCTGAAAATGGAGGGTTACACTTACAAGAATTACTAAGTGTTAGTGAGTTTTTGACCAAAAATGGTAACTAAATAACTATAGGAATAAGAGTTATTTGGAGTTAGTATTTAGTCAAGAATATCTTGCTTCAGTGAAGGAATATTTGACTGCCTCTCGATAACATCTATTCTGACTCACTAAAATATTGTTGCAATTAAAATAATGAAATTTGGGTACATTATTACTTTTGCAAAAAATTAAATTGAATTTAAAAGTAATTTACTAAATAGAATTTGTTTATATTTTCAGCATGTTGAATTTTTCGAAATTACACGCTTCCAATATGTTTAACAGTTATGATTATTCAACATGGAAATCAAACATAGTCGTAATACTAGCGAATGATGATTTAGAATTTGTTCTAACAGAGGAATGTCTTTAATCTCCTAGTTCATCAGCAAATCAAAAAATTTGGAATGCATATGACAGATGGATTAAGGCAAATAAAAAGGCTCGAATTCTTATCTTAGCAAATATATCTGATATACTAGCTAAGAAATTCGAGAGCATGGCTTCTGCCAAAGAAATCATGGATTTGTTACAGACATTAGTTAGTCAATGTGTCAGGAACAATATTCTTGAAGAAGTTTATAACTATGACATAAAGGATAGAACCTCTATTAATAAACATGAATGTCATAGATGAAGAAACACAAAAAGCACAATAAAGTAAATATGATTTACTTGTCATTGAGACATGTTTAGTGGAAAATGATAAATTAACCTGGATATTAGATTCATGTGCTGCTAATCATATCTGTGTTTTCGCTCAAAAAACTAGTTCCTGGAGAGCTTATAGATGGCAAAACAACCTTTAAGGTAGGGACCGAGGAAGTTGTTTCAGCTAAAGCAGTAGAAGATATGAAATTATTTCTTGAAGATAGATTCATTTTACTTGAAAATGTTTATTACATTCCTTCCATGAGAGGAATTTAATATCTATCTCATGTTTGCTAGAACAGAAGTATAAAGTCTCTTTACAATATAATGAAGTCTTCATTATTTCAAAAGGTATTAAAATATGTTCCATAAAATTGGAAAATAACTTATATGTGTTAAAACTGACTGAGGTAAAAACTGTTTTGAATATAAAGATGTTTAAAATAGTTGAAACTCAAAACAAAAAACAAAAAAATTCTCCTAATGCCTATCTTTGACACTTAAGATTGGGTCACATTAATCTAAATAAGATTGGGAGATTGGTTAAGAGTGGACTTTTAAATCAATTAGAAGATAACTCTCTACCACCATGTGAATCTTATCTTGAAGGTAAGATGACCAAAAGATCTTTTACAGGAAAAGGTCTTAGAGCCAAAGAACCCTTAGAGTTAGTACATTTAGATCTCTATGGTCCAATGAATGTTAAAGCTAGAGGAGGGTGTGAATATTTCATCAGCTTTATAGATGATTATTCAAGATATGACTATATTTACCTAAGGCATCATAAGTCCGAAACACTTGAAAAGTTCAAGGATTGTAAGACAGGGGTTGAAAACCAATTAGGTAAAAAGATTAAAACACTTTAATCAGGTCGAAGTGGTGAGTTATGGACTTAAAATTTTAGGACTATTTGATAGAACATGAAATTCAGTCAATTCTCAGCATCTGGTACACCTCAACAGAATGGTGTAGCAGAAAACAAAAATGGAACCCTGTTGGACATGGTTTGTTCAATGATGATTTATGATCAGTTACCTAGTTCACATTAAGAACATGCAGTAGAGATTGTTATGTATTGATAACTGGTAGAAATACAAGTTACTAAAGCTCAAATTATTAAAAAAAATGGGAGAAAGCGATGATAAATAGGAAATATTACGATTGAATGCGCCAAATTAAAAGAAAAATTGCGATCGCTAACTCTCATCGCATAAAAACAGTTAAATGGAGTTATTCTGTACAAGAACAATGCGATAACGCGTTTTGAGTTTGTGATCCAAGGGCACCTCAAAGATGATCGCGTGATGACCTTACATAAAAGTTGGCCTAATGTAATAAAACATGATGGGACGTAAAGCCAATAACGTCAAATCATAAATTCAGTTGACGACCGTTGAAGACCATATCGTTGCAAATCATTGAACTTCTGGTGACTATCAGACGGTGCAACAGGGTATGAAAATTAATGTTGTTCATCCATGCAATCATTAATGAGAAGAACTGTTTTGTCTGGAAGTCTATAATACCCAATGCTACCAAACCAGGAGGATGGCCAAAGAGGCGAAGCAAAGGGAAGAAAATTCTTGAGAAGAAATTAATTTTCGGAGAGGTCGAGAGACTGCCAGAAATAGCACGGAGGAGAGACATCAAACCCTTATGAGAGCAAAAGTTTACAACTTGGGAAAGAATTGAAGTGATAAAAGTAGCGTAAACGCTAGAGGAAGTAAGACATTGCTTACCTGGCTTGATACTTACCCCATTTATTGTTTTGTACTTAAACACTTTATTTGCAAGAATGGAAACTTCATTTCAATTTATGTTCAATCTCTTCACACCATACATGAATAGCTAAATTTGTGAATAGGTTGAGACGTACTTAGCTAGCATGACTTAAGCTATACACTTTATGCGATTATCTTGTCTTATGTATGCTTCACTCATCATTTGGAGTACTTGAGAGAGTTGTCTAAAGACAGAATCTAGGCTTGAGAGAGTCGGATTAAATCGCATAAGCATGAGTAGAGACTTAGAAATAAGTTCTATCTACTGCATTCCATACACATCTCATGCATCCTAGACATAGGAAATGTGTCATTATGCATTGAGAAATGTAGTGCTTAATATTTGTGTATAGCATGATCGCATGACTTGTATAATATCTTAAGAAATGCTAGCAAAACCTTTTATCGCATATTTGTTACAACATCACTCTTTCATTGCTGTGCATTTAATTCCATCGCATTAGAAAATCAAAATCAAATCACCATCTAATTCTTAATCACCATCGCATAAGATTAGAGAGTCTGTTGCATATCTGTTTGAGTAATCCTTGCGTTCGACCCTGGACTTACCAGGACCCTAAGAAGGCCTATACTTGGTCTTTGTTAGGAAAACTTGCACGATCATCGCATCCACACACCCTTTCATTGCATGATAAATCAACGCATCATGTATATTTTGAACATGGTTCCCTCGAAAAGTGTTTCAGAAACACCTTATGAGTTATGGAGAGGACGTAAAGGTAGTTTACGTCACTTCAGAATTTGGGGATGTCCAACACATGCATTAGTGTAAAACCCAAATAAATTGGAACGTTGTTTGAAAATATGCCTATTTGTAGGCTATCCTAAAGAGACAAAAGGTGGTTATTTCTATGATCCTCAGGAAGATAAAGTATTTGTATCGACAAATGTAACATTCCTAGAGGAGGACCACATAAAGAATCATCAACCTTTCAGTGAGCTAGTATTAAACAAGATGTCCAGAGAAACTACAGATTAAGCAACAAAAGTTGTTGATCAAACTAGTCCTTTAACAAGAGTTGTTGATGAAATTGGTACTTCACATCCTTCTCAAGAGTTGAGAGTGCCTCAACATAGTGAGAGGGTTGTTCAACAGCCTGATCGATACATGGGTTTAATGGAAACTCAAGTCGTCATACCTGATGATGGCTTAGAGGATCAATTGACTTTTAAACAAGCAATGGAAGATGTGGATAGAGACCAATGGATAAAAACTATGGATCTCAAAATGGGGTCAATGTATCTCAATTTAGTCTGGGAACTTGTAGATAAACCATAAGGGATAAAACCTATTGGTTGCAAATGGATCTATAAGAGAAAACAAGACCAAGCTATTAAGGTACAGACCTACAAAGCTAGAATCATGGCAAAAGGGTTTACTCAAAGAGAGGGGGTGGACTATGAAGAAACCTTCTCTCCGGTTGCTATGATTAAGTCTATTAGAATCCTTTTGTCTATTGCTGCTTTTTATGATTATGAAATCTGGCAAATGGATGTCAAGATAGCTTTTCGGAATGGCTATTTTGAAGAGAGTATCTATATGTCTCAACCAGAGGGGTTTATAGAACAGGGTCAAGAGAAAAAGATTGTAAGCTTAAAAGATCTATTTATGGGTTAAAACAAGTGTTTCGATCATGGAATATGAGATTTGATACTGCGATGAAATCTTATGGTTTTTAACAGAATGTTGATGAACCTTGTGTTTATAAAAAGATTGTCAACAAAATTGTAGCTTTTCTGGTTTTATATGTTGATGATATCCTGCTTATCAGGAATGAGATAGGATTCCTTGCTGATGTTAAGAGATGGTTGGCATCGCAATTTTAAATGAAAGATTTAGGAGATGCATGGTTTGTTCTTAGGATCCAAATAGTTTGGCATCGCAAGAATAGAACACTAACATTATCACATGCATCTTATATAGACAAGATATTGTCAAGATATAAAATGCAAAATTCCAAGAAAGGAATGTTACCTTTCAGGCATGGAATTTATTTGTCTAAGGAATAATGTCCTAAGATATCTCAAGAGGTTGAGGTTATGAAACGAATTCCTTATGCAGTGGTAACTGGAAGTTTGATGTATGTCATGTTGTGTACACACCCCAACATATGCTATATTTATTACTAAAATTGATGAATAAGAGTGTTTAATGATCTTGATTTCTTCCATTGATTACATGCCAACTTCATCAGAAAACTATGTAAAATACCCTAAAAAACATAAAAACCAGCAAACCGAGAGTTTTCGAACTCCTTCCCATGGTCACTTCTGATGCGGATGATATTTTTCTCTTGTTCTCACTATAGTTGACGACATAATATTCGACATACTTTGAATGTATCTGATTTTTCTCTAATAAATCTGACCCACGTGAAACGAGAGAAATCATCCACACAAACAAACACATACCATTCCCCCCCCCCCCCCCCCTCTAAAAAAAGAAAAAAAAAAATCTACCAGCATAAGACCCATCAAGTCCATGTGTAATAATTTCAATCCTCTACTAGTACTGCATTGAACAACTTTCTTATGTGAAACTTTAAATTGTTTTCTTGCTTGACATTCTCCACAAAAAGCATCGGCTTCTGAATACAAAGAAGGAATCCCAAGAATGGCTTCTTAAAAAATGACCTTTCTGATTGATCGAAGACTTATGTGCATTAGACGTTTATGCCAAATTTCTGCTTCACTGACTTTAGATAGATTGCAAACATCTTCGAAGGAGTTAGGAACCCAGTGGTAACAATTATCTTTTAATCGCATACCAATCATAACAATAACACTATTATCATCTTTCACGGAGCATTGATCTTTTGATAAGCTTACTTGATATCCTTGATCACGTAAATGACTTATGCTGATTAAATTTTATGTTAAACCTTCAACTAACATAACATCATGTAATATAGGAAGACTAGACTTCAACAAATATCCTTTTCCCAACACTTTGCCTTTAGCTCCATCATCAAAGGTTACGTGGCTAGAACCACATCCTTTCAAATTAGACATAAAAGATTTCTCAACAGTCATGTGACGTAAGTATCCACTATCAAAATATCAATCCTCCTTAGAAGAAGTATGCAGACAAGTAAAAGCAACATTGTACTTGATGTTTTCCTGAATCTTTTCTTTGTTGACATGTCATTTAAGCTTAGTCATTTAACCCCTTCTAGTCGTGTGATAATTAGGACTCATTATGATGAAAGAATATTCAGCTGGTTTGTGCACATTTTTACCATAGAGGTAAAAGAAATACAGACAAATATGCCCTAGCTTACCACAGAAGTGACAAACCCATTTCTTCTTATTTCTGTTGATTGTTGGATATGATATTGGTTTTGTGTTAGCTTTAGGGCTTCAATCAAACCAAGTATTTTAATGATAACAAACTCAGATTTTTTTTTACTAACATTTTCAATGTTTTAGATTGTAGAGCTCGGAAAGAAGATTCCAATGCAATTTGAATCGCTCAAATTGGAGTTCGGACAAGAAAGTTATAAGCAAAAGAAGATTGGAGAGGAAATCCAATGTGGCAATGACACGTGGCACCTTTGCCAACGTGGTGGCTGACGTGGCACACAGACAGTCAATATTGATGACGTGGCAGATAACATGGCAGATGACGTGGCACTCCAATCGTTCACTTTTTACTGATGTGGCGATAACGTGGCACATGATGTGGCGACCGTGGACGAATGAGATAATGACAAGTGGCGGTCACCCAGCTTCACACACGGAAGCGAGGGTGCACTGCACGTGCCTGCGGTTTCTTCATAGAATGCGGTGCGTGATGCTCAATCCTCTCCTCTGTGCGCGTGGTACTCATTTCATTCGGCTATTTTTTTATTTTCATTCTTATTTTCCTTTAATTTTTTATCCAATTTTCTCCAAATTCTCACCAAATTTTAGCCTTTTCAAATTTGATTTCCTTCCTAAATTTTCATCCTTCAAATCCTTTTTTATTCTCTAAATCTCAATAATTCCAATGTTCCAATCCCTCTCTTAATTACAAATCCTTTCCTTTTCAATTCTTCTCTTAATTACAAATCCTTTCCTTTTCAATTCCTCTCTTAATTACAAATCCTTTCCTTTTCAATTCCTCTCTTAATTACAAATCCTTTCCTTTTCTATTTTTATTCAATCTCCACCCTTCATTTGCAATCATATCCAATGGCCAAAATTTATCCCCCTCGCCTATAAATTCGACTTGATTTTACTCTTCATTCACACACCAAAAGCTATCAAGTCTTAAGCTCTCAATTCTCTCTACTCTCAAATTCTTGTCCTCCTTGCTCTTAAATTGGCCTAGAGTTATTTTTGTGAGTTTTTTTTAGTGTTCAACTTGTGTATTTAGCCTTCAAGAGGTAATATTGTGAGGTTTTCTTTTAATTTTTGGGAATTGTATTAAGGTGTAGGTACACCTTGGGTTATGAGAAAAAGAAATTGGTTTGAACCTGAACCAGTAAAAAGGATCTTGGGTTTCTCTTTAGCCTAAGAAAAAGAGGGTCGTGTGTCGGTTTGGTCCTCACCTGCAAGAGGATCACTTAGTGAAATACCCAAGAAGGAGTCTTGGAGAGTGAAGTAGGTAATTTTCCGAACCACTATAATTCCCGGTGTTTTCTTTTCCTCTCTCTCTATTTTATTTCTGGTTTTCAATTTTTTGCTTCTTATCTTAGTTATTTTTTAATCTTTCCTAATTGCATGATTTAATTTTTAGTGTGTTATTTAAATTTATCCTTGATTAAATTGTCTTTAAATTTGAAGTTATCATAGCTTGCATGATTTAAGTTTTGTCTTGCATAAATTTTCTTTAATCAAATTAGTGGGTTAACTTTATTGAGCATTGTTTGAAGATAAAATTATTTTTAAAAAATTGGTAGTCAACCCTATTCACCCCTTCTAGTGTTGCCTTTAGATCCTACATTTTGAAGTCCCTAACACGGTTTCAGACATATAGATTTCTTGGGTATGGACAAACATAGTTTGAGGGAAAATTCTGCTTGAAAGGAAGCATTTCTATACCTACCAAGTCTAACATCCTTCTTGTTTGCAACTTGCTTCCCTGTGTTGAAAATCTTGTTAAGATCATCTGTCCCTGAGATCAGCATGTGTACGGACTTGGACATTGATTCGAGTTCTTGTTGAAAAGAATTTAGGTCCCTTTTTAAATCAAATATGGTACTCAAAAGATGTTGGTGATCTTCAACCAGTTTCTGAATTATATCTTTCTATTGATCAAGCACATGAAGATATTTCTCCCATTTCTCATAGACCTCTTCGATTGTCAATTTGTCAAACTGAGGAGTAGAAAGACTTGAGTCACTACATGTTTTATTCAACTTGATGTTTGAGACATCGACTCCTATAGGTTCTTCTAATGAGACACAACCAATCAAGGCACAAATCTCATCATTGAATTCACTATTAGTAATTGATTCATCATCTAACAGAGTAGTTGAGTACATTTTACTTTGTCTTCTCAGAAAATTAAGACATTCAGTTTGATGGCCTAACCCTTCACATTCTCTACATATGTAGTTTCTATCTTGGTTATTTTGAGTGTTATTAGCATCTGTTCATCTTCTCTTTTTCTACCAAGGGGTCTAGAGTTCTTCTACATACTGGCCTTGTTGTTGTTACTGACGCCCTTGACATGTGAGGGATTATAATTACCAGGATGCTTGTTTAAACGTTTCATAACTTTACCGAATTGCTTTGTTAACAAAGAAGAGATTCTACAAGATTTTCTTCACCTTCTCTCCCTTTGTTTTGATAAGCTTCTACATTGGAAATTGTCTGCAAGGCTAAGCCTTTACCCTTTTTATCAACTTCTTCATCAAATGTTAATTCAAAAGTGCAAGGATCCGAACAACTCATCCATCTTCATTGTGGAAATATCATTTGCTTCCTTAATAACTGTCACTTTCATATCAAGCGTTTTGGTAAGAATCAAAGGGTCTTCGGAACTAACTTTTGTTCAGACATTTTTTCATGGAGAGAAAATGACTCATTTGCAATGTCTAGAATATGAACTTTAAAGTCAGCTATAGTATTTTCCTCTATCATCTTGAAGGACTGAGATTTCGAAGTAAGAATATGTCATTGTGACATTTTTACTTTAGAGGTTCCTTCATGTGCCACCTCTAAAATTTCCCAAGTTTCTTTGATAAACACACAAGTATTGATGAGTCTAAAAACATTTTTGTCAGCTCTATTAAAAATAGCATTTAGAGCACGAGAGTTGCCCAGAGCATCCTCATCTTCATTTTCAGTTCAGTCTTTCTTGGGTTTGAGATACTCTTTCCCATCTTTATCAGTAAGTACGGGGTGAGACCACCCTATCACAACAACTTTCTAAGTCTTACTGTCAATAGAATTAAGAAATGCAATCATTTTGGCTTTCCAATATGAGTAGTTAGTCTCATTAAGCACTAGAGGTATGGTAGTTGATCCACCTTCTTTGATTGTTTCCATCTGAGAAGCCAACAAGATAACAAACAACGAAATCTACTCTGATACCAATTGAAAAGTGAAAATTAATCTAAGGGATACCTAGTTTGATCTAATTATATGAGCAAGATAGCCAACAATGCAAACAGAAAGAGAGAAGAATTAACACACGAATTGTTAACCCAATTCGGTGTAACTCCACCTACATCTAGGGGACTAAGAGCCCAATTTAGAAAGAAGATTCACATATATTCAAAGGTTTATAAGTAAACAACTTATCTAATAGAGAAACTATCTTTTGTTACAATAAATCAAACAAGTAAAACGTTTAGGCTCCCCTTAAACTTGTTAATATACTTGTTTCAAGATCTTCATACTATTCAGGCTCCCCCTGAACTTTAGGCCTTCTTGCTATCATATTTTGTATGTTTAGGCTCCCCTAAACTTGATACTTCTACTCCAAGCCAAAAGCATTCGGACAATCCACAAAAACCAATACCATAACAGTATAAAAAAAACACATCAATAATCAAACCAGCAACACTCATGATATTCTTTTTAGCATGAAAACACCAAAAACCTTAAAGCAGAATGGCAGTAGCATAAAAGAACACATTTTATAGCAGCACTAAAAAAAAAGCAAGAATAACACTCCTAAATCACCAGGCAAAACCACGGGCTACAAAAGGAAAGACACAAATATCCATGAAAGGTAGAAGAGGAAAATGCCAAAATAGGACAACAACTCGAACGAAATGTCAAAGATATGAGAGTCAGTAGTCAATAGAGCAAAATTTACACAGCCAATAAAAAGTAGTAACATTGTGAAACTTCAAAACTTGAAATGTATATTCCCAAATTAATTTTGTACTTGTTTTAAGTGATTTAGGGTGATTTTAGAACTGTTTTAGCAAGTTTTTTTTAATTACTTTTTTTTAATCCCACAACGTCTGACAAACATATCATATCTTTTAAACTTCAAATGTCCACTCTCAAATCAATGATATACTTATTTTTGATGATTTAAGGTGGTTGACACATGTTTTAGGGAGTTATTTTAGCTAACTTTTTTTAAACTCGCAATATCTTGCAACAACTTTTCGATTTCCAAATTTGAAACACCCAACTCGAAATCATTTTTATATGCATTTTAAGTGATTTAGGGTGCGGTTAAAAATATTTTAGATAGTTTATTAGGTATATTTCTTTTGTTTTGTAACATCTTACAATGAATTTCCAATTTTCAAAGACTTGAAATACCCAATTCCAAATCATTTTTATATGTGTTTTTAGGTGGTTTATGGAGGATTTGGACATGTGTTGAAATATTGCTAGGGACACTAATATAAGTGATGTTCAAGAGACATTTGAAAAAAAAAATAATGCTTTCGAAATAAAATCAATCTGTTTTATAAGTATGTTTGGGAAGAGTAAAATGTGTTTAGCCTAGTATCTCTTGAAAATCTTACATTGTTTGGGATAAAAAAAATAGATACATGTTTAAAAAATAATCAAATTGATTAATAAAAAATTATTTTAAATGGCAAATCAGCTAAAAACATTTATAATTAATAACAAAATATCACGCGATGGATCGTGATAGATCGCTATAGACTACTATTTGTATCTATTATAATACAGATAGACACAAATAATAGTCTATTAAAGTTTATTACACGGTTTATTGTATATGGATAATAACATTTTACTATATTTTATAAATAATTTGATTATTTTTTATATTTAAAAACAACCCTCGATTAGGTGGGTTGTTGGTTTTGAATAAATCATAAAATTTCAAGTGAACTAAAATATTGTGATTAGTTGACTCAAATGTAGATGTAGAGGAAGCAAACAAAATTGCTATTAAGATCACTTAAAAGAATAAAAAATTTTGACCCGTTCAAAATATTATTTGAAAATTTCTTTGTAATAATAACAAATAAGAAATGCTTAATCGATGTGCCAACCTGAAATGTTTCTGACCTCCCGCATGATCTGTAAAACAATAATTTTGGTTATATTTTCAATAAATCGGTGCATGTATAATCAAAATATATACGTTCTTAATTAATTTTCATGTGACACACGTTCTTAATTAATTTTCATGTGTTGTTATATATATATTTCTTCTTAATTATGTGAATTAAAAATTTTGATAATCAACAAAGCGAGTAAAAGGAAAGAGAAAAGTTTGATTGGTCACCAGTTTTAGGTGTGAAGCACCAATAATTTATAACATTTCTGTAAGGTGAATGAGTTTACCCGTTACTAACAGCATATAATTAATTAAGATTCAATAAGTAGCCGTCTAATCTCGACCTAAATTTGTTGATTTATTCAAAAGAAAAAACCCTACGTAAGTTGTAAGATCGTTGAAATGATCTTGTTTTTGCACTCTGCTTTTCTTCTTTTAATAAGTTTTCTTATTTCCTTATTTTAGCTTTCTTAAGTTTAGAACTTACATAAATAGTATGCACTTCAAATGTTTAAATTCCAATTCGATGATTATACATAAAAAAGAAAAAAAAGAAAAAAAAAGTCAACAATTTGTCTATCTGTGCGTATGAATGGATTGGGATCCATTCCACCAAAAAAGAATATAATCCAGCTTATAATACGCCAACTCCTCCAGATTTGTTGAAAATCTTCTACATCGATTTTATATTCAACGGTAAATCCTCAACTAATCTTACTTGTAGTTGTAGGCAACGCTTTTGCCTAACATATATTTTGTTCTATTTTAATACGTTTAAATTTCTATGTCCACCCTCATGGATTCCCAATATCACCAACATTTTTTCACTTTTTCTTTTTTTCTTTTTTTCTTTTTCATTTTCTAATTTAATTAAAAGAAAAAAAAAATTCTTTCATTACTAAATTTAATATCTTTAGTGTATTCTCAACAGATTCTTTATGGGTTAACTAAAATTGTTTGAGACTTTGGCTGTTTGCAATCTAATAGCAATAATATGTCATACTTTTGGCACAAGGATACGGATTTAATCCATTGATATAACGATGAGAATATTAAAATGGATAGATTATCATTTTTGCCTATAGAGAATTGTTAGTATGTTTGTTATTGCATTATGATTGTCTTATTTATTATAGACAAAACTTGAACAGAAACATGTTCCGCGTGTCATGCTGATTTTGGATTGAAATTGATTTCTTACATGCTATTATGTATTGTGCATATTTGTTAATGTACTTTACTATCCTCTGCCACATGTCTTAAAACATGCTAGGACATTTTCTATGACACTTGTAAATGTGAAAGCAATAGATTCTGTAGAAGGTTTTTCTCAATTTATCAAAATTTTCAGATTTCATATTTTGCTGTGTTTTTTCTTATAGAGTTGATTTATTTTTTTCCTTGAATATCTTCTCAAAGCTATCCATATATATTGTGGTTTTGATCAATTTTAGGGTTGGCAATTTTGAAGAATATTGAAGTCGTTTTCTTGTATGAGCACAAAAAAAAAAAAAAAAAAAAAATACAAGTGTGTTAGTCCATGGGATTGTGAAGCTTTTGCCTTGAGTGTTGCTCTAGATTTTATTAATTTATTCTATTATATTTTGAGAAGGAATTATCATACTTAAGGGGAGCCTAAGTTTTTCCAAATGAAACGATCTTCATTTGAAGCGAGAAAGATAGAAGTTTGAGTTGAGTGGGAGTCTGACACTTAAGGGGAGCCTAAGTGATCATTCACTAGTATTCTTATATTTAGGGAAGCTTAAGTACATTGAAGATGAAGGGAACCTAAGTTTCATTGAGAGAGAGACCACTTAGAGGAACCTAAGTGATCGTTCTCTAAGTTGGGCTATCCGAGTGTTGCTGTAATTGTCGTTTATTTACAAATAAGTACATCGTTGTAATTGTTTAACTTTATATTAGTGAATATATATCTTTCCACGGGCACACTGTCCCCAAACATAGGTGATATTTCACCAAATTGCATTGCCAAACTCTATATTCTTTTTTGGCTTTAGTATTTTATGTTTAGCTTTGATGTTCCTAAAAAAATATTGTAATATCGTGTTTGTTGTGTGCTAGATAACCTTTAAATTATAAGAATGACAATAAAATGGAAGGATGATAATAATTTGAATATAACTTTTAAGATTAATTTTTTTTAAAAAAAAAAAAAAAATTGGTCATCAACATACCTTTAGTTACTCAATGTCTCTCTCTTTTAGTCTAGTGTAAGTACTTTAACGAGAGGAAGTCTAATTTACTTCTAGAGAGAAATCAATGAATGGATTATGATGGTAAATGTATCTTATTCTTTTTCATATTTTCAGAGTGGAATAATTTATAATTTTACCCATTTTCATTAAACAAAAAACAACCATGAACCTAAATTATTTACTCCATATTGTCAACCATGGTTGAGATATTCAAAGAAAAAAGTATTTTTCTATATTGTAGAGAAAAGGAAACAAACTTTTTTCTAAAAGAAATATATATATATATATATATAAATGTATAATTGAGTAGAGGAAAAACAGCCAATGAAAATGAGAACATGAGAAGGGGAGGGAGTTGAAAGAATGGTTATAAAACAAAAAATGCAAATGGCATTCAAAATGTAAGCTGTCAGATCATTGATATAAAAATCAGACAAATTGCTCTTCACAGACATTTAATATAGTTTTATTTTTTTTAAATATAATTAAAAACAGAGAGATTCAAACTACTCTCGTGATTTCTAACATCTTTTGATATCAATTGAACAATGCTCGATTTGATACATTTAATATAGTTTTATTCTATGCATTTTTTTTAGTAAAATTTTACTTTAATGTTCATATGTATAACTGTTTAATTTATTGTGTAATTTTATAAACTAATAATAAGTAGAACGTAACTAACATCAATAAACAAAAGATTAAAAAAAAAAAAAAAAAACTAACCTTGTTTAATTCTATGCATCCCTTCCTTTTACACCTAAAGAAGGTTTTAAAAAGTTTTAATTTTTTTTTCATAAAAGAAGTATTTACCACATGACATGTTTATTAGACAATGATCACGACCGCATAAAGGCAACACCCAATTTTTTCTCTAAATAGATTAGTGTAAGCTACACTTTCACCGGAATAAGTTTTACAGTTGAATAAAATTGTCAAAATAAACGTGATTTAATGATAATTGATAGTCAAAATTAGTGTAGCCTAATTGTACCATGGTGTGAGAGGACATATTGTTAGAAAAAAGAATATAATAATACCTACTAAAAAATTTTAATAAGAAGAAAAATGAAGTCAAATCAATGGTGGAAGTGATTGAAGGCAGAAGCAGCTGATAAATATTAACTACCTCGACTTAATAATGTTATGAAATAATTAATGGAAAATTCATTTTTATAATGTATATGCTCCAACCGATCAGAAGTATTATAACAAATGTTATTCCACCTCAAAAAAAACATTTAAAAAAAGCTTAGGTAACTAATATATTGTTAACATTTGTTTTAATTTAATAAAAATATCAGTAAAGAAAGAGAAGTATATTATTTCAAAAAGTAAAAGCAATGTTTGGTTCATGGGTTGAACGCACTTAAATTAAATTAAAATAAAATAAAATAGAGATGATGTTACAAAAGGAAAATTAGTTAGTATATCCTAGACAGCATCTACATTTGTACATTCGGTTGGAATCACTATCCTCAATGGACAGAAGATGATAGCAACTGGTCACGAACGACAATCGTTAGAAAGTAGAATCTGCAAAAAGAAATTTGTTATAGGTTGAGTAGTAGATCTCGCTCTCTTTAAGATATTTCGCGGCTCTGCCCAATGTGCAAGCAGTTGTATAGAATTGTCACAACGTCCCCAAAATAAAACAACCTAGAAAAAATATACTGTCTTGATCGGAATTGCATCAGAACTGGTTGAAAAACTCACACCCTTCATATCAATATAGGTTGCTCGAAAATCGTAAAACTGGAGGAAAAAGTGGCGAGCGTTTGTATGTAGAGAAGAGAAGAAGAAATGTAGACCCCAAACTCTATTTTCTCTACTTAAGTAAGTTAATTAACAAACCAATCAAGATTAAGAATAAATTATAAATATGTTTGTAGGGAAAAAGCTTGAAGAAGAAAAGAAGGAAAAATGTTCTGAGTGTTGAACATCATGGCCCTCGGGTAGCAAGACAAATGTGGTATTTTGTAAGAAATTTTTTTTGACTAGGGGTGGAAGTCAAAATAGAACCCGATACTTAGGAAGGTATTTGCATGGAGTAATATCAAGGTAAATGGAGAAAGTGTTTATAGTGAGTGGAAGATGTGTCAACACATCCTACGGTCTCCTTCATTGGTTTGAAACGTCATTTTCATGCTCGTCCTTGTGGCGCCTTAGGAGGGGGAAGCTGTTTGCATGAGAAAGGGACGTATCAAACTCCAAAAATGGATAAGATCACTATAATCGGTTGTTCCAATCATGTTCTTCCCTGAGGTAGATTGGTTGTAGCGGGGTTATAGGGTTGAAATGAAGGATTACACTTACTATAAAGCATTAAGGCAGTTTATAATTTATTAACCAAAGGAATGGTAATTAAATATTATATGAATAAGGAGTTATTCTAGAATAATATTTAATTGAGAGTGTCTCACTTCAGTAATAAGTAATAACTGTACACTCTAAGGTGGCATTTATTCCAAATCACTGAATGTATCATTACAAAATAAATAATGTTGAGTTCATTATTAGTTTTTGCTAAACTGATTGGATTAAAATGAAAATTAATTTGTGCACAAATGTCTAATATAAGTCATTTGTTTTTGTATCAGCATGTCTAACTTAATCGTTACTTTAATTGGTGCCGAAAATTAACTGGAGAAAATTATACAACTTGAAAAATACGATGAATACAGTTTGGTACTGGATGACCTCAAATTCGTTCTCACGGAGGAATATTCTCCAACACCTAGGCACAACGTATCACAAAGTGTTCGTGATGCTTACAAGAGGTGGACCAAGGCCAATGATAAGGCAAAGGTCTTGGTAGGTTTATCTAAAGTCCTGGCCAAAAAGTAAGAGACCATGATCGCTACACGCCAGATCATAAAATCATTGTGTGTCATGTTTGGAAAACCTTCCTCACAAGCCACCCATGATGCTTTAAGTTTATCTTCAGTGCATAGATGGTTGAAGGATCGTTTGTTAGGAAACATATCCTTAACATGATAAACCGTTTTAATACCACTGAGATGAATGGAAGTCTCATTAATGAGCTCAGTCAGGTGAGTTTTATCGTGCAACAAACAGCTTTTTGCAATTCCATAGCAATTGTGTTATGAACAAAATTGACTACAACTTTACCACCCTCCTTAACGAGGTATAGATTTTTTAGTCTTTAATGAAAGCTAAAATAGATAATGGGGAGGCAAATGTTGTCTTCTCCAAAAAGAAAAAGTTCATCAGAGGTTCAACCTCTAGAACTAAATCTGTGTCTCCCTCTTCATCCAATGTAAAGAAGTGGAAAAAGAAGAAGGATGAAAAGGGGAATAAAGCCACCATTGCTATTGCTGCGGTCAAATTTTCAAAAGGAACATGTTATCATTGCAACCAAGATGAACATTGGAAAAAGAATTGCCCAAAATATTTGGTAGAGAAAAAGAAGGTAATATGATTTACTAGTTCTGGAAACGTGTTTGGTGGAAAATGATAATCATACCTGGATACTTGATTCAGAAGCCACAAACCACGTTTGTACTTCTTTGCAGGAAACTAGTTCTTGGAAACAACTGGCAGCAGGAGAGATGACCCAATGGGTTGGAATAGGAGAGGTTGTCTCAGCGGTTGCAGTTGGGAGTTTGTTGCTTTTTTAATCAAAATTTATGTTATTAGACAATGTTTACTATGTTCCTAATTTTAAAAGGAACTTGATTTTAAATTTCACGTTTGTTAGAATACTCTTTTAATGTATCTTTTATCCGGGATAAAGCATTTGTGTCGAAAAATGGTATTGATATTGGTTCTACAACAAAGAAAGCAATTTATATGTACTAAGGTCGTTAGTATCTAAAATGCTCCACAATATCGAAATGTTCAACACTGCAACCACTAGAACTAAGCAGAGAAAACTTTCTCCTAAAGATAATGCTCATCTTTGGCATCTAAGATTAAATCATATTAATCTCAATAGAATTGAGAGGTTGGTTAAGAATGAACTTTTAAACAAGTTAGAAGAAAATTCTTTACCTGTATGTGAATATTTTCTAGAGGGAAAATGACAAAACGACCTTTTACTGGAAAAGGTTATAGAGTCAAAAAACCCATGGAGCTTATACATTCAGATCTTGGTGGTCTGATGACTGTAAAAGCTAGAGGAGGGTTTGAATATTTTGTTATTTTTACGGACGATTATCCAAGATATGAGCATGTTAATCTAATGCAACATAAGTCTAACATGCTTGAAAAGTTCAAGAAGTATAAGGCTGAAGTTGAAAATTTGTTAGGTCAAAAGATTAAAACACTTTGATCAGATCGAGGTGGAGAGTACATGGATATTGAATTCCAGAACAATATGATAGAACATGGAATCACATTTCAACTCTCAGCACCTGATACATCTCAACAAAACGATATATCAGAAATGAGAAATAGAACCTTGTTGGACATAGTTCGCTCTATGATGAGTTATATTTCTTTAGTCATTTCATTCTGGGGTTATGTAGTGGAGACTGCAATTTACCTTTTAAACCAGGTTCCATCAAAGAGTGTTACTAGAACACCTTTTATATTATGGAGAAGTCATAAAAGTAGTTTACGACATCTCAGGATTTGGGGATGTCCAGCATATGAGCTTATGGAAAGTCTAAAGAAATCTGGAACCACGTTCAAGATTATGCCTATTTGTAGGTTATTCTAAAGAAATGAGATGTGGTCTATTCTTCGATCAAAAAAGAAAACAAAGTATTTGTATCGAAAAATTCTACTTTCTTAGAAGAAAATCGTATTAGGGAACATAAACCAGTGAGCCAAATCGTATTAAATGAAATTTTCAGAGAAACTACTGAAACTTCAACAAGAGTTGTTGAAGAGGTGCGCAGTTCAACAAAAGTTGTTGATGTTGCTTCATCTAGTCAAACACATCCTTCTCAAGTGTTGAGAGATCCTTGGCGTAATGGGAGGATTGTAATCCAAGCTACTCGCTATTTGGGTTTAATAAAAACTCAAACCGTCATATTAGATGATAAGATTGAGGATCCATCGTCTTACAAGAATGTAATGGTTGATTTAGACAAAGATGAATGGATCAAAGCCATGGATCAAGAAATGGAGTTTATGCACTCCAATTTTGTCTAGGAACTTGTAGATCAACCTGATGGAGTTAAATCTATAGGTTGCAAATGGATCTATAAGAGGAAACTAGGTGTAGATGGAAAGATGCAAACCTTTAAGGCTAGACTAGTAGCAAAAGGTTATACCCAAATTGAGGGAGTGGACTATGAAGAAACTTTCTCACCTATTGCTATGATTAAATCTATCCGGATTCTCTTATCTATGAGATATGGTAAATGGATGTCAAGACTACCTTTTTAAATGGTAATCTTGACGAAACCATCTATAAGACCCGACCGGAGGGATTCATTGAACAAGGTCAAGAGAAATAAGTTTGCAAGCTTAATTGGTCCATTTATGAATTGAAACAAGTCTCTTAATCTTGGAATATAAGGTTTGATGTTGCAATCAAATCTTATGGCTTTAATCAAAATGTTGATGAGCCTTGTATTTACAAGAAGATCCGCAACAGTTCAATAGCTTTTCTTGTATTGTATGTTGATGATATCATACTCATTGAGAATGATATAAGTTACCTGACTATCATTAAAGAATGGCTAGCTACTTAATTCCAAATGAAAGATCTAGGTAAAGCACAATTTGTTCTAGGGATTCAAATTATAAGGGATCGAAATAACAAATCACTAACCTTGTCTCGGGCATCCTGTATTGACAAAGTGCTTGTCAGATATTTGATGCAAAATTCTAAGAAGGGTTTGTTAGTTTTGAGACATGGAATTATCTTTTCTAAAGAACAGTGTCCTAAGACACCTCAAGAGGTTGAGGAGATGAGACAGATTCCCTATGCATCTGCAGTAGGTAGCCTTATGTATGTCATATTGTGTACTAGACTCGACATCTGCCATGCAGTAGGAGTAGTCAGTAGATATCAATCCAATCCAAGATTTGATCACTAGACAACCGTTATTCTCAAGTATCTTGAGAGAATGAGAAACTATATGCTTATGTATGGTGCTAAGGATTTGATCCTTACAGTTGACACTAACTCTGATTTTCAAACTGATAAGGATTCAAGGAAATCCACATCAGGATCAATGTTCACTCTAAATGGAGGAGCTATTTTATGGTTTAGCATTAAGCAAGCTTGTATTGTGGATTCCACCATGGAGGCTGAGTATGTTACTGCTAAAGAAATCGTTTGGCTCAAAATATTTCTCACAGATTTAGAAGTTGTTTTAAATATGTTCTTGCCCATCACACTTTATTGTGATAACAGTGGTGTTGTGGCAAACTCCGAGGAACCTCACAGCCACAAACGTGAAGGGTATATAGAGTGCAAGTATCATCTTATTAGAGAGATTGTGCAACAGAGAGATGTGAACATCACAAAGATTTCCTCAGAGCATAATATTGTTGATCCATTCATAAAAGCTCTTACGGCTAAAGTTTTTTAGGGTCACCTGGAGGGTCTGAGTCTATGAGATATGAGTCATCTATGCTAGGGCAAGTGAGAGATTTTATTGGGTATGTTGCATACCCTAGTTTATTATATTGTATATTGATACTTTATTTTCTTAGTTGTCTTTCATTGTATTTTGATACATTCTACTAGCTTTGGACAAGTGAGAAATTATTGGGATTGATGTCCTAAATCTAGTGTATCTCATGGTTTGTAGTTTTGTTAACACAAATTATTTATCTAATAAAATCAGAGGTATTTTATTTGACGTTTAAACTACATTAATTTAATCCAATAAACTAAGATCTAAAGTTATTTTATGAAACTTCAACATGTATATGGAGACATACAGGTGGATCATATTTAAGTAATAACTTAAATGGTTTGTAGTAGGTGTATAAGGTTGGATACCTTATCCTAATAACATTAAGAATACGACCTGCTTTGTAGATGTTATAATAGTTGTAAAATGATACAAATGATCTGATTATGATCGTTCATGTAGAGACATGCGAGCGGAGGTATCTTATACAAACAGTTTGTATAAGATTGGACCACTAAATGAATAGACTCTCTATATAACACCATTACTAAAAGAGATGTACATTTCACTAGAATGACCATAGGAGACTTGATCTTAATCCTAAGTGAGTTGTGAACAGTTTATGATGTCAATCCTTTGATCTGTATGAGTGAGAGTGTCCATGATAGCCAACTTAATAAGTCTACCATTTTGGGGATTTGTCTTATCAGGAGCTGGGAGCACAGCTACACAAGATGGAATTCCCTCATCCCATTCTTTGAGAACGTAGATAAATTGCTCTTCTAATAGCTGGTTCTGGGTCTTGAAAAATGAGGCCTCGGCCTCTCACTGGCCTGAAAGGTGTTAGTTTATAATTGGACTATAAATTATTTGTTTATTAGAGGAATAAGTGGTACTTGAGGAGTTAGATGTAACTGTAGGGTAAAATGGTATTTTGACCTAGGTGGAGTTATGAGCATTTGTGAAGGGTCATCGCTCCATCGTGGAAACAGAAATAAATCTAAAGTGCGAAAAGTGTAGCTAATGATCTTTAGTGGAGTGTCCGGTAGTTAATGAATATTGATTAATTTTATTAAAGGATTTTGATCAATTAATCACTTATCATTGGAGCTTATAATTTGTAGGTCCATAAGGTCCCCTCGATAGCTCACTAAAGGAAATACAAGAGGAATGAGTTGAATGGTTCAAATCAATTAATAGCATATTAATGAGATTAACATGATATAATTAATTATAGATTTGATCTATAATTTAGAGAGAAATATTTGAATAGGATTCAAATAATGATTTTTTTTATGAATCAGTTTCATAAGGAATTAGTTCATTTTGAAAGGTGGAGGAATATAAACAAATGATGTTTATTAATTAACTAT
This sequence comes from Benincasa hispida, assembly GCF_027475165.1. Taxonomy (NCBI): domain Eukaryota; kingdom Viridiplantae; phylum Streptophyta; class Magnoliopsida; order Cucurbitales; family Cucurbitaceae; genus Benincasa; species Benincasa hispida. Next base: position 15,421,202 of record NC_143481.1, read on the forward strand.
ATATATTAAATTAGATTTAATATATATAGTTATCTATTAGGTTTGCTAATTAATCAAATAAATGTTATTCGATTAATTGAACCTTAAGGGCAAATATGGAAATACTTAGAGAAGGGGTAAACCCTTCTCCATATAAATTATTTCCTTTTGCTCAAATTAAAAATAAGGATTCATTTTGTGAAAACTTAGCCTCCAAATTCTCCCAAAATTCCCTTAACACTTTCTCCTCTCCACCATTTCTTCTCCAAAGGTTAGAGACCACTCTTCTACCCTTGGATTCCAAGAGAATATCGAGGTCTCTCTTACGGTGGTGTTCATTGTTCGTTGGAGATACATTGCGAAGAAAAACTTGGGATTTTCATGAAGACAAAGGGATCTACAAAGGTAAGAAAATGTTTTTCTTCCCTTTTTTTTCTTATTAAAAGGAATGTTGAATGTATAAACATGATTTATCCTCCATTTCGGTTCTATTCTGTTTTGATTCTGTTTCATATTAACCGAAAAATCAAAATTCAAGGCATTCCTACTCTTCCGCTCGAGATTCGATCCCTACACAACATATAAATAGAAGATTTCATCTTATTCATTTCAAGGTTAAGTTTGAACATGCCATCAGTTTCGTAGCCTTTTTCTATGAAAACATTATTCTTAGTAAGAGTATATAAGTTTGCCCCTATTGTTTGAGTAGCCTTGTTGAGGAGATAGACCAAAACAAAATTCTTTCTTTTCTCCAGAGTGTGCAGAACTTTCTTCAGTGTGAGAGTCTTCCCGGAAGTAAACATCAACTTCACCTCGTTGGTTCCAGCAACTTTCATTGAGTGGTGATCCCCCAAAAGTATGCTTTTATCCTTAGTTTCAGTATAAGTTTTAAAAAGACTAAGGTCGTGACAGACATGACGCATGGCGCCAATGTCGATCCACCACCCCTCAGAACCACTGATCACATTTACTTTTGTAATCTTGGCAGCTAACGATTCTTCTGTCAGGTTTACAAGACTAGCAGGACGACGCCTATTCCTATAGTTCCTAACCATGTGTCTAGGTTTATTGCAGTTAAAGCAAAGGAACTGTACCGTTTCTCCCAAGGGGGTTTCTGCTTCTTCTAATTGTTCTGGTTGTTGGGTCTATGGTTCTAGCCTTTCCTCTTGGTTCCCTTTGACTTTTGGTCAGGTTTAACATGGCAGAGGTGGATCTCTTAGGAACAATGTTCACCTTCTTCCTCTGGTCTTGCATTCGAGCTTCCTCTTCAATCCTCAGGAAGTGATCAAACTCTCCAAGGAAAACTCCTTGGTCTTATGCCTCAAGGGGTCGTGACAGATATGGCACATGATGCTAATGTCGATCCTGAAGGAACTCTTAACGAAGAGTATCCATGAGTGCGTTCAGATCTTTCCTATTTCATTATGATCGAAATTACCACACACACATTCTAACAAACAGTTATGCAATTTACACTAATTAACGACATGCTTTGATAAATAAAATATAAGAGATTGAGTTCACATACCAGTTGAAGATTGTCTTCACAATGAACTCAACCCAGCAGAAGCAACCCTCTACTATTTTTATCGCCCAGCAAAACAGTCGGCTATGGCAGCACGATCATTTACACGAACAACAGCAAATGAACAAGCACGAGCAAGCAGGAGCGGGGACGGCACCACCATTTAGAGCCCTTTGTATTCTCAAAGTTAGAATCCAATGAGTGGTATTTGTTGAATTTGGTAGAGGGAGGACGAAAGGGCTGATCATGTAGAACGATAAGCAAGTGAGAGAGAAGGCTATCGTATAGTGAATGCTTATCGTTTAGAGAAAGCTACACGATCGTGTAGGTTTTACTAAGCGATCGTTTAGTAATTGGTAAGCGATCATTTAGAAAACTCGGCACGCTAGGCGATTGTTTAGAGAATGCGTGCGATCGTTTAGACGCGGGGTGTGCGATCGTTTAAGCGATAGGACGCTATCGGATAGGCTCTCAGTTAAGCGACCGAAATGTTTTCACACCTTTTGCGATTTTTTTAAAACTCTTTGCAAAATAAAACAAATTTTCATTTTATTCTTCAGTTACAATAATCGAATAAGGATTTTCCCACTAACACACGATTAAGGAGAGGTTTTCGGCCAATTATCACATAATTAACCAATTTAATTAATAAATGAATATAATCATATTATATTCTTACCCTATAGTTTGATATCATATATCTACTATAGTAATTTCTCCTCCACTTGATATAAATCATATTTATATCTAATTTCCTCCAAAATAATGTATCTCATACATTTAGTCAGTTATATCATATATAATTAACCAGTTCAATTATATCATATATAATCGAACCCCCTCTTTTCAATTAGAATATTTCAAACTGACCAAAAAACCGATTCTCAACTTTATCCAAGCTAATTGGGGACCTTATGGAACCTGTGGCTCGAAGCTTCAACGGTACGTGAATAGCTGACTAAACTTTTTAGCCACGAGATCCACCATCCGTTAATTGCCAGGCATTCCAATAAAGACCAACAACTTAACTCATTTTACCACAGATATATTTCTATGTCCATTGAGTATAACCAATCATGATTATGATGACCCTTCATAGATGCTCGTAAGTACAGCTGAACCAATTTACTATTTTACCCCTATAGTTACATCTCACTCCTTAAGTACCATCGATTCCTCTAATAAATAATACAACATAGTCCAATTATGTGTGAACACCTTTTGGGCCAAGAGAAGGTGTGTGGCCCTACATCGTTCAAGCCTTGGAATCAGCCCTTAAGGGAGCTATCTATCTACTTACCCCTACCTCAGGGAAAGAGTGAATTCCATCTTGTGTAGCTGAGTTCCCAGCTCCCAAATCAGAAAAATCCCCAAAATGGTAGGTTTGAATTGGCGACCTCGCCACTTACACCCATACAAATCAAAGGACCGCCCTCAATGGTAGGAGTTCCCAACTCACTCAGAATTGAGGTCATGTTACCTATGGTCATCCTAGTGAAGTGAAGTCTTTGTCATGAACGGTGTTATATAACGAGACGTTAACACTTCGTGGTCAGGTCTTATACAAACTTTTTGTATAGAACACTCCCACTCACATGTCCCCTACACAAATGATCAGGATCAGACCATCTGTGACAAGTCACAACACTTGTGACCATTCCACAAAGCGGGCCGCATCCGTAGCATTACCAGGATAAGGTTTCTCTCTTATATCCATATACTATAGACCATTTTGGTTATCACTCAAGACATGATCCACTTATATGTCACCACATACATGCTTAAGTTACATACAAATAACCAATGATTTTATGTTTATTGGTTTGTGGTAAAGCAAATAAAACAAATAACTGAGCAAAATCAAGATGTGAAGTAAATATCATATATTATAAAACACAAGCATTCGTACAAACTGTTTACAAACTACAGGACACGAGACTTTAGGGCATCAATCTCAACAGATCCACCACCCCTTAGAACTACTTATCTCATTTACTTGTGTAATCATGGCAATTAACAGTTCTTCTGTCAGGTTCGCCAAACTAGTAGGACGACGCCTGTTCCTACAGTTCCTAGCCATGTGTCCAAGTTTATTGTAGTTAAAGCAAAGGATCTGTACCGTTTCTCCCAGGGGGTTTCTGATTCTTCTGATTGTTCTGGTTGTTGGATCCATGGTTCTAACCTCTCCTATTGGTTCCCTTTGACTTTTGGTTAGGCTTTAACATGATAGAGGTGGATCTTCTAGAAACGATGTTCATCTCCTCCCTCTGGCCTTGCTTCTGAGCTTCCTCCTCAATCCTCAGGTGGGTATCAAACTCTCCAAGGAAAAATCCTTGGTCTTATGCCTCAAGGTGTTCTTAAAAGCCTTCCACAAAGGAGTCAATTTATCAATAATAATGGAAATTTGGAATTTCTCATTTAAAGGCATATCTTCACTTATTATTTCGTGGGCTATTTTCTCCAGTACATAGGATTGGGCCTCCACAAATTTGACATCAGTCATCTGGAACTTTAGGTAACGGCTGATGGCATACTTTTTTGACCCGGCCTCCTCAGTCTTGTACTTCTTCCACAGGGCGTCCCTGAAAGAACTCATTTTTAAAGAGACCCATGAGCGGAAGCGGGTCGTCCAAATTTCATTTAGATTGAAAACATAAATTTACAGTAGTTTATGCATTCTAATTAAAATTACAGCATACTTTTTAAACAAGAAATAGGATTCAAGAGATTATACCTTTGAAGAACGTTTCTTCATGTAAACCCCTCGAATTATCACGAACTTAGAACACAACCTTAAAGACTTTCTTTAAGAATCTCACGAACCAAAAAGGAAAATATCACCACTTGGAACCTTCGGTATACTCGGGGCGAGAACCCAGGAGTTATGGGCTCTGACTATTTTGGTTAGGAAGGAGTTTGTGAGTTTTGAGGAGGAAGAAGATTGAGGAAGAACTATCGTATAGGAATCTTCTCGATCGTGTAATGAAAAACTCTACCGTTTTGGTTCTCCTATTTTCGTGTAGAGTTGTGTGGGAAAATTAGAAAACTTACATTTATCCCATTTGCCATAAAAAAAACTATTTAATCCCCCACTGAGGTGGTTGGAGAGAAAAAAAGGGATTATTATTCAAAATAATAAATAATATAAATAAATATGATAACTAACTTATCATATTATATTTATAATCTATAGTTTTAATATTGCATCATATACAATATAAACTATAGTTCTTTTTCTTTATTTTATGACATTTAATATAAATCATATTTATATTAAAATTAACAATTATTTGAATCTCATTCAAATATTTCTTTCCTCCAATTAAACTATAATATATCAAATACATTATAACAATTATATCATGTATAATTGAATAAATCTAATTATATTATATATAATTAAATTCCCTTTTATTAATTTGAATAATTCAAATTAACCCAAAAACTGATTTTCAACTAAATCCTTTTGAGCTACCAAGGGGACCTTATGGACCTGTAGCTTGAAACTCCAACGGTATGTGAATAATTAATTAAGCTTTTTAATTACATTATCCACCATCCATTAACTGTTGAGCATTCTACTAAAGACCGGCAGCTGCACTGTTCGCATTACAGATATATTTCTGTGTCCATTAGATATAACCAATCAACAGCACGATGATACTTCACAAATTGCTCGTAAGTACAATTAGACCAAATTACCGTTTTTCCCCTATAGTTACATCTAACTCCTTAAGTACCATCGATCCATCTAATGAACAATAAATAAAAGTCCTACTATGACTAAATCCCTTTTGAGCCAAGAGAGGGTGTGGCGCTACATTGTTCAAGACCCGGAATCAGCCTTTAAAGGAGCAATTTATCTACTTCCCCCTGCTTCGGGGAATGAGTGAATTCCATCTTGTGTAGCTCAGTTCCCAGCTCTCCAATCAGACAAATCCCCAAAATGGTAGGTTTGTTGAGTTGGTGATCTGGCCACTCTCACCCATACAAATCAAAGGACCGCCCTTATAGGCAAGAGTTTACAACTCACTCAGGATTAAGGTCATGTTACCTATGGTCATCCTAATGAAATGAAAGTCTCCATTATGAATGGTGTTATATAATGAGACTAAGCATTTCGTGGTCCGGTCTTATACAAACTCCCTTGTATAAAATATCCCCGCTCGCATGTCTGATACATGAATGATCAGGATCAGATCATTTGTAGCACTTTACAACATTTGTAACATCTGCAAAGCAGGCCATACTCGTAGTGTCACCATGGATAAGGGATATACTACAGATCATTTAGGTTATCACTTAAACATGATCCACCTGTATGTCTCCACATACATGTTTAAGTTACAACGATAATCTTGAATGTTAGTTTATTGGTTTGTGATTAATGCAACTAAAATATCACATATTTCATAGACAAAGTGAATATAATAACAAATATTATTAATCACATACAAGTTTGTTCATACAAGGTTTACGAACTATAGGACTCTACGAGATTTAGGGCATCAACTCCAACAGCCCCACACATCTTTTGCTATCTTCATTGTACTGTAATAATCATACAAATTGTTGCCCAACCCATTTAAAATAAAATTTTTGCACAAGAAATCATTTTCTTCCCAATCAGCAGCTTCTTTCATTTGTTGTTCAGTCAAATCTTCCTTTGGGACAGTTGGCTTCTTAAAAGTGCAGGCATCAGCAACCTTCTTGAACTTTGCTCCTTTAAAGCGGAATGGCCGATTGAGATCGAAGGACATGATTTCGTTCTTGTTGGGATTGATGCTCGTACGGTTCTGTAGTTTATAATTGGATTGTACAAACATTTTGTTTATTTAATAAAATATGTGATTTTTTATTTGAAATTTAGTAACATTAAACCCAAAACTAACATCCAAGGTTATCTTTTGTAGCTTAAAAATGTATATAGAGACATACATATGGATCATGTTTAAGTGATAACCGAAATGGTCTGTAGTAGATGGATAAGGCTGGATACCTTATCCTGGTGACACTACATGGCCCGCTTTGTAAATGTTACAATTGTTGTAAAGTGCTATAAATGATCTAATCCTGATCATCCATGTGGAGATATGTGAGTGGGAGTATTATATACAAAGAAGTTTGTATAAGACCGAACCACGAATTGACTAGTCTCATTATATAACGTCGTTCATAATAGAGACTTACATTTCACCAAGATAACCATAAGTGATATAACCTGAATCCTGAATGAGTTGTGAACTCTTACCTAAAAAGGTGATCCTTTGATTTGTATGGATGAGAGTGGTCAGATCACCAACTCAATAAGCCTACCATTTTGGGGATTAGTCTGATTGAGGAGCTGGGAACACAGCTACACAAGACGGAATTCGTTCCTTCCTTGACGTTGAGGTAAGTAGATAAATTGCTATCTGAAGGGCTGATTCGGGGACTTGAACAATGTGGCATCACACCATCTCTTGGCTCGAGAGGGGTTTAGTCATAGTTGGACTATGACTTATTGTTCATTAGAGGGATCAATAGTACTTAAGGAGTTAGATATAACTAAAGAGGCAAAACGATGATTTTGGCTTAGATGTACTTATGAGCAATTTGTAAAGAGTCATCGCATTGTTGACTGGTTATATCTAATTGACACAGAAATATATTTGTAGCGCGAAGAGTGCAGTTGTCAGTCTTTAGTGAAGTGTTCGACAGTTAATGTATGTAGAATGAATTAATTAAAGAGGTTTAATTAATTATTCAAAGTACCATTGAAGCTTCAATCTACAGGTCCATGAGGTCCCTTCTGTAGCTCAACAGGGTTTAAATTAATTTTGGATTTATTTGAATTGAGAGAATTAATTATATGTGATATTATTACTATAATGCATTTTATACATTATGTTATAAAGTTTATTTGAGAGCAAATAATTATTTGAATATGATTCAAATATTAATGATGTGAATTAGATTCATATAATTGAATTTAATATAAATGGGATTTATATTAAATATCATTGTTGAGAGAATTAAAAACTATAGGTTATATTGTATATGATACAATACTAAACCATAAGTTATATCTTTAATATCGTATAACTTAGTTTTATTTAAATTAAAATTAATTTATTGTATTTTATTTTTAATTTGAATTAATGGGAGGGAAATAATTCTCATCCCCTATTTTCTCTCAACTCACTACGTGAATGGTGGGAATAGTTTAGGGTTGTTCTTTTCTTCATTCATTTTTGTGCTTGAGACTTACAGAGAACGCTCTTTGCAAAAAAAAAAAATTACAAAAAAACTCTAAGAAAAGTTCTCAGGTTTTCACACAACCCTCTTCCTCTCTCAAACTCTATCACTCTCTTCTAAAATACCAAGAGCCCACAACTCATTGGATTCTCATCCTAGAGAATACAAGGGAAGCCTTCGTAGTGGTGGCCAAATTAGGGTTTTGAGTTCGTTGCAATTTTGGATGAGGAATTATATGTGAAGATTCGATCTTCAAGGATTAGTAATTCTTCTCTCATCTATTTTCTCTTGGTAATTCTTCTCCCACCTCTTTTCTATTTTTCATAAATAGCGTGCTACAAAATTTTAATTTAAATGCATAATGTTTCTATTTTGTTTTTGTAAAATTCACATTCTGTAAAATTTGGGATTTGGGACCGATCATCGCTTCCGCTCCAAACCTTAATCAGTTCCTTCAGTTCTGAGTTGAAAGGGTCATTACAACAGTGGCAGATGGAACCTTCTTAAAATTGTTAGAACCGTTACCCTCCGATGGACATAAGATGACAGCAACGAACGATCACAAATGACAATCGTATGAAAATAAAACCTGTAAAAAAGAAACTCGTTATAGGTTGAGTTGCAGATCTTGCTCTTTTTAAGACGTTTTGCGGCTTTGCCCAATGTGCAAGCAGATCTATAGAATTGCCACAATGTCCCCAGGATAAAACAACTCATAAAAAATGTACTATCTCGATCGGAACTAAACTGGAATTGGTCGAAAAACTCATACCCTTCAGATCAATAAAGGTTGCTCGAAAATCGTAAAATTAGAGGAAAGAGTAGAGAGCGCATGTATGCAGATAAGAGAAGAAGGAAAATTTTATATGAAAATGTGAAGGAACTTTGCTCAATTTATAGGCCTTGGAGGCCAATAGTTGTGCAAAACTGATGGGGAGAGGAACGCGCCAACCACAGAACGTGTGCAAAGGAAAATTATTTTTAATAAAAATATTTACCCACACACACATGCCTCGTCTTGCCACGCTTGACCGGGCGGGCGGCAGCGGCAGCACACGTGTGGGATGTCCACCAAACCTACATTTACCTATCTCCTCATCCCCTCTAAAACTTTGGTACCTCTTGGGGCCTAAATGCATAACTCAAGATAGGATCATATAAGGGGACCTCCCCTTAGTAAAATAAACAATGCGGGACTCCCACTTTTCCTTCTCCCAAGTTGAAAACCAAAGAAAAAATTCATTTAGATAAAAATTTTCACCAACAATCCCCCGTTTGAAAAATTTTAAGAACACAAGAAAATAATTTTCATTGAGCAATATCAGTCTGTACAACACTATGCATAAGCAAAGGTGTCTTACGACTTGAATCTTTATGTAGTGTAGATGATCCAGACTATACTAGAGTAACTCTTGGTTTTGAATTCTGTCTCTAACAACATCTCACACACAACATCATTAGGGTGTAATTCAAAAACTTGTGCTTTAAGGCCTAGCACGTGTATCCCAATTTAGTGAACGCTCTAGAGAGTTTGCCTAAAACTCCATAGGAAGTGGCCCCTACTTCCACATTCACATAAGTGAGTCTATCAAGAGTACTCCTGTAGCTAGGTATAGATCTCATTAAGAACTAAGTTTTCTTATGCTTCAGGATATCATGCTCAGACTCTAGATCATAGGAAGGGAACTTTGTATTCGTTTTAGCATGATTCACTTCATATTATTTATGATTAGTTATTACCCATTGAACTTGTTTCTTGGGATCTCTAGTCTACAGATTGGGTTTTCCTCACAATGATTTATCTCTCTATAGGTATTATTCCCATCTTTTCTGAGGTTTTGAAAACCTTCTATCTAGCCAATCCTTTCCTGATCTCCCAAGTTTTCATCAATCTGTATGTGATTCACTCTAACTGCACTAGTAGTGAGGAATTCTCTAACAATATTATGCTTACGACGTATTTGTTGTTTCTTTCTATTGTAATAATGGTTCTAAACTTTTGCAATTGTTGCAGTATTGTCGCAATAGATCAATATAGTTGGTATCGACTTTTCCCATAGGGGAATCTCTGATAGCAGATTTCTAAGCCAGCCTGCTTCTTCACTAGCTATTGCTAGTGCCATCATTTCTGACTTCATCGTAGATTGGACTAAAATAGTCTGTTTCTTGGACTTCTAAGAGATAGCTCCACTTGCTATATTAAAGATATAGTCACTTGTAACCTTTGAATTATCCGAGAGGGAGTTCCAATCAGCATTGCTGAAGAAGGAAAATGTTCTGTGAAAATGTGAAGGAACTCTGCTCAATTTATAGGCCTTGGAGGCCAACTGTTATGCAAAATCGATAGGGAGAAGAACACGCACAACCACAGAACGTGCATAAGAAGCATGTGGAAAGGAAACTAAAGACTGAAGACATTTTACTTATTTTTTTAAAAAAAAATAAGAAATAAAAAAAATATTTCCACACATGCGCTTCACCTCGCCCGATCGGACAGTGGCGGTGCGCGTGTGGAATGTCCACCAAACTCATAAGAAATAAAAATACAAATACAAATTATTTTTAATAAAAATATTTTCACACAGGTGCGATGTCCACCAAGCCCATGTTTGTCTTTCTTCACCCCTTAAAAACTTTTGTACCCCTTGGAACCCAAATCTATAATCCAAGGTAGAGGAGACCTCCCTCGATAAAATAAGCAATGTGGTATTCCTACTTTTCCTTCTTCCAAGTTGAAAACCAAAGAAAAAATTCATTTGGATAAAATTTTTCACCTACACATTCCATCAAAATGATCAAATCATAATTTATTATATTATGTGATAAATTTTTATTTTTTAAAAATATTTTAATTCATCTTTTTGCATGAGTAATAAAAAAAAGATACATAAAAGTGGATGCATTTTGAAATACATTCTAAGTATTACTCTTATAAAAGTATACAACTTACATATGTTTCACGTTTTAGTCGCGGGACCTATGCGGCGGAGCACCATCGTCCGTTGCGATTTAAGAATAAATTTCCTCAAATGCATTTCTTTTGATGAACTGCTTTGGTTTTGTTTTATTTATTATTAATTGATTTGTATTTCTTTCAGGAAAAAAAAAAAAAAAAATCCCACGGGTATCACGTGTCACACCAACGTGATTCACCATAAATCATAAATAATCCATATTTATTTCAAAGTTTAAATAAGACTTTGGTTTCTCCTTAAAATAAAAATTTAAAAAAATATCAAAATAAGTTTAGCTCCATAATAATTAAAAATGACATTTATCTTTAGAAATTGAAGTTTAATTACCCATCTCCATAGTTATACTGAAAAAAGGTCTTTGGTCATTTATGTTTTTGTTCAGTTTGAATTGCTATAGTCTAAAATAAGACTTAATTTGGTTGGTATACTTTAAAACTTTCTATTTATTCTTATACTTTTTTGACCATTTTGGTTTCTATTTGCATTAACTTCAAATTTTTTAAGAATCGAAATTGTTAATGGTAAAAAATACAATAATCAAAACAAACATTTTAGAAGTGCACCAGACATATTGCATCAAATGTGAAAGTATGGAACCAAATTGAATATTTTGAAAGCATTTGAATTAAATTTAACCAATCTTATAAAACTACAAGCTAAAGTGAGCAGTTCAATTAAACATTCAAATGTATTAGTAACTAAAAGGTATGTAGTTCGATTTTCTGATCACAATATTTTTTCTATAAGATTTTATATTTGTTGAGTAGTCTACTTGTGCAAGGGCCTGGGCTACTGAGAGGAAATTCTTAGAGGTTTGAGTTGAAATTTGAGGATTCTTCAAGAAGGTCAGGTATTCGGATGAATCTGGGTCAGAAGTAGAGATCGAAGATTTCGACAAGACCACGATTTGAAACTCAAATTTAAAGGTAAGCAATTTCAAATGAATATGAAATTTTGGTTTGAATAAGCAAGCAACTACAACCATGGAGCAAGCAAACAGCTCAATCAGCAAGCTGCAAGCGCGCGCAAAGGAAGGTTGACATGAGACGTTGTACTTTGAGCGATAGGGCACACGCTGGTTGATGTTGTGCAAGCGCATGCATCAAATTATAATATAGTAAAACGGTTAAGAGACTGAGTATCGTCCTTTGAGGAATTGGTTTGACTAGTTTAGCTATTCAGATACCGTTCTAATTTTATTTAGGGGACCGAACTGTGATGAGAATCTAATTAATCTAATCCTAAAAAGCAAGAAAAGATAACACTGAGGTGAAACTAGACAAAGAGACGTTCTACCATATGATTTCGTTAAATTGATTAACCAAATTAATTATTTTGACCTTAGATTGATTTCATGCAAATTATAGACCTAGGAGTCTTTTATCTAGGTATTCTCTCTCGAGCTCAACCTTTTCTAATAATTAACCATCGACCCGAATCTCTTATATTGCTTGATTAGCTACAACATTAAGTTCCTCCATCAATAATCTCTATTAATCTCCTATCACTCTTATGCATACTTGATTAACAGTTTAACACGCTAGATCTAACCCAATGCCCTCTCTCTCGAGCAAGACATTAAGTAAAGAACATTCAAACAATGACCAATTATTCAAACACATTAAGAACAAACATGCCAAAATAATTATGCATAAATTTAATCTAAGAAATAACCAAATCAGTTTTCGCAATCCATTAAACTAGATCAATACCCTAAAAACATAAATCAGTCACTTATGGTTACAACACAAACGTAAACCATTCATGAGGTTTCCAAATAAAAAGGAACAGAAAATAAAAGAGGGAAGAGATTTCAAGTCGTGTACTTGACTCTCGTCCTCTAATCCAGAATCGCAACCTAATGATCTCTTCAAATCTTCGATCCTTTGAAGCTCCGAGATGCTGTCTTAATCTAGAATTACACTCCCTAGGGAGGCCTCACCGAAATATCACTTTACACTCTCAAAATAGTCCTAAAATTGCCTCCCTTAATCAGTTCGGCCACAAACTGCTTATATAGGCAGCCGTCGTAGCGTTGCAACACTAACGTTAAATTCACGTCTTTTCTAATCATAGCGTCACAATGTTGCACACTGCCCTGTTTTTCAACCCTCTGGGGTCTGCAGGGCCGCGAGGCAGCGTTGCAATGCTCGTTCAACGTGCCCTGCCTCCAATCTCCGTATTTTCTTTCTTTTTTTCTCTATTGATCATTACCCTAGGTCAAAACTTTGACCTTCTTAGGGCTATTTTGGTGATTAATCTTCCGAAATTGCTTGTTCTCATCCAATTGCACGATTTCCTATAATTAAATAATAAAAACATCAAAGATCTCAAATCAAGCATAAAACTAACTAAATTCTAAGCCCAGAAAACACACTTTTGAAATGCTTTTCACTGGTGTTAAGGTGATGCGATGATAGCATGCAGCTGAGTGAGCGCATGGGCAAGCGTTGACACTTAGTGAGGCATTGTTGGCCACATAGCTAAGCTTTATAACTCAAGAAATTTCCTAAGTATTGAACACATAAGGAAGGTATGCGTTGAGCTGAATGATGATGTATTAAGTTGAATGTTAAGCTTGTTTATGTGCGTTAGTCTCACGAGGAGACTAATTGCATTGGCCAAATATGTTTATCATTTCCACAAGGTTACGCTAATAGGGAAGGCTTATCGATCCTAGGAAGGACGCTCAAGACAGTGAGTGACAAAACTAAGTGTTTTTCCAATGTAAAGTAAACTCATGTTTTACTTAAAAAGTTCAGACACATACTAGTTTTATTTAAAAGAATGTTTAAGGCAGCCTGAAACAAACTAGTTTCTAAAGTGCCTATTAACGCATGACTTAGTTTAAAGAAGTTGTGAAAGTATGTTCAAGAATTTATATACTTCATGTTACTAGCATGAGTTAGAAGTTCATGATTTTATGATAAGGATGTTAAACCATATGTTTCATGTTACTATGCTTTTATGTATGCATGTTTTATTGAGTAAGTTTTTATAATGATCATGATGAACTCGATACTGAAGGACAGTGAGATTGAGAAGGTATCCGGGCCATAGTACCTAAGGTATGACGGTACTTAGTTATTACCACTTGCACATAGGTAGAGTTGATATTGGTTGTGTTGAGATTACTCCACACTAATTAAGGATAAAGGTTGAGGGATTGAGCAAAAGAGTTTTCTCTCAGCAAGGCTTAAGAGAAGTTATGATGTTTAAATCTTTCCAGAGATTCTATGTTTAAAAGTTTTAAGTGCGAGTTTGCTTGAAAGTTTTCAATTTTAAGCATGATGATTAAGTTTTATTAGTCACTCATTGGGCTGGTAGCTCATTCTTTCAAATGTTTTCCTTTTTCCCTGGTAGTGGTCATCTCCCCAGTTGGTAGCTGCCCTGATGCTCTGCCACTCAAGGACTCAAGACTAGCCAAAAGACTACGGTGGCATTCTGGGTGTCTATTTTGTCTATGTCAGTACAATGTGTTGTTCATGCTAGGGACTAGTGAAGAATGTTGGACCCACTGAACTCTGTAATTATTATTATGATGTATTTATATTGTGTGTTAGACCCTGGTGTTATGAGGTTGTTTTTAAGTTTTCTTAGTTTGCTGAATGTTATATATGGGATCCAGGGTTTCTTAAGTAGGTTAAGGAGGCTAGTCAGGTAGTGGGTGGCACTAAAGGATTGGTAAATATTACCGTCACATTCTCTTCCGAATTAAAAGGGTAATTTGGGAGAGGGTGTGACAAACAAAATCTATGAAAGATTTAAATATCACTCACAAATATATATATAATCGGTGGGATCACTAATCCTCGAGTTTTCGACTCACAAACAAAGAACCTACCTCGGGCCCAGGATTGTTGCCGTTGTGCATCTTCACCGACTACTGAAGTTGTGTAAAATTCTAATAAGTGATTGAAAATGTACAAGTCTTTCAAAAGTGATTATTCTTGAAGTGCTATGAAACATTTATGACTCGTTTGAATCACAAATATTATTTTATGAGTATGATGTTAAATATATGAGATTAAATATTTGTCTTTGAATACGCAGAATAATTATTGTCTGAAAGTTAAATATATGTGTTTGATTTATTAATTCGATATATAGAATCCGAAATTAGATAAATAATTAATTAAGGGTAGGAAAACAATTAATATAGTCATAAATTAAAAGTATTATTTATGGCTGTTTTCAAATATAGAAAAATGAACGACTACTTGTAATATCTTAAACATTCTTAAATATCCTTAAAATTGTAATGGGTGAACCTAAAGAATGTTGTCCTTTTTGTTTTCCTAAAATAATTAAATGAGTTTTTTTTTTTCTTTTTAAAACCCATTTTTATTCTTTTTCTTTTTATTTTCTTTCTTTTTTTAGAATAGAATAACTTACATTTACAATGTTTCTTAAGAAAGAAAAGATTTTAAGTTAAGAGAAATTTTCAAAATACTAAAATGAAGGAAAATATTTAAACAAATAAAAAAAAATTAATTATAATTATGATTGACATCACAGATAGATGCCGATAAAAGTATATCAACATCTATCAGTGGAAGAAACTGATACAAGTCTATCACTAATAGACGGGAAAAAAGTTTATCAGTGTCTATCAGTGATAGAAACTGATAAAAGTCTATCATTGATACTATCTGTTATAGAAACTGATAAAATTCTATCATTGATGGAGGTTGATAGATGATCATCAGTATTTATAAGTTTTTTTTTTTTTTTTGCTATTTCTGTAAATAGTTTGATGTTTTTTCTATCTATAAAAATTTTTCTTAATTTAATCTAATTTTTGAAACGATACCTTTAAATTTATTGGGGTTTCTTCTTCTTCTTCTTCTTTTTTTTTTAAAAAAAAAAACTTAGGATAATCTAAATCAATCAATTAATTACAATGAACAAAACACGTTCAAAATAAGTCGCTTTTGTAAGATGCTTGTTGAAAGAGTGATTTCACTTAAAACAACACTTGGTATTCCATATCTATTTTTGTGTAGTCTAAATAGTTGTCTAATAAAATTTTGTCATTTGGTATTTTTTTCAAAAAGAAAAATTGAATTGTTTTTATTTTTTATTTTTTAAAATATCAATTTATATCTCTAAACTTTGTGAGTTGTAACAATTAAAACTCTAAATTAATAACTATATCAATTTAAACACTAAGCTTTCATAACTGTATCAACACCTTCCTCCATATTTCGATCCATCAATATCTCATGGAACTTATAATTTGAGTTAATTAAATTCCTAACCTTTCATAAGTCCATCTATTTAGACCTTTCAATACAATACATTTGAAAATCATTTATGCATTAATTCTCCAACATGTGTAGATCACTTCTTCAAATGTTGGTTTTACAAAATGAACGATTAGAGTAAGTATACGGATGACTTTTTAAAAAAGATTATGCTTAAGAATCTAAATTGATTCATTTGTGAAATTTTAGGAATTTAATTGACACAAGTTTCACACAAGGTTTTCCTAAATGTAAATTAAGGTGTGTTTGAAATGCATTTTCAAGTGTTTAATTTAAAAAATAAATCATTTAAAAAAAATTAGAGTGTTTGGCAACACTCAAAATAGCTTTTTTAAGTGTATTTTCAACCAATTTTTCCAAACATGTTTACAAATGAATTTTTTGAAAAACATTTTTTTCTCAAGTCAATCCAAATGTACCTTTAATGAAGGGTGTAAATTAATATACTTACAAAAATTTAGGATTTAAATTGATACAACTATTAGTTTATGATTTAGATTAGTACACCCCCTAAAGTTGAAGGGCATTGATATTTTTGGTATAATTTTTACTATCTAATATGAGATGCATGGAATTGGTTACACCATAAGCTGGCCAAATATAATGGTACTAGTCGTGTTATAATTGTTTTGAAAATTATTTTATAATAGACTCAATTCTATTTAATTATAGTGGTAAATTAAAATTTTGGATAAATATCAATCTATGGTTCTAAATCTTAGAGTTATATTAATTAAATCCTAAATTAATAATGGTATCAATTTATTAAATTGGTGCAAAACATATAAATTGATATTTTTTTTTCAAAAAATTTCAAAAAATTATATTTCGGTTTATTATTATAAAAGATGATGAGTATGATGGATGATTGGACGGTAGTGTGGTGAAAAGGAGGAGTAGCGGCAAAAACGTCATACCGGTTGGTTGCCAGTTCTCATTGCCCTTCGCATTCAAGCAATTGAGGTTCCCGCCGTCTGAAGCCAACGAAACTAATTTTTTTTTCCCCTGATTTTATTTGTTTATAATTTGGTCAAATTTTCGAAAATTAATTTAAAAACTCTGTGCAGCTATAAATGCGAAGGTCGTTGGAAAGCAAAGATTGTGCAGTAAAGTAGAGGAATTTCGCAACTTTCATCCTTCTTGTTCTTCTACTTACCTAATTCCAAAGGTAACTAGTTTTTCTCCTTTCTTTTGCATTTCTCTGGAACCAACTTTTCTGGATCTGTAACTGTGAGTGCGTCTTTGTCTCCTTTTCTTTTGATTTTCATTATCCAATATGGAATGTTGTTGTTAAAGATTCTCTTCTTCTACCTTTGAAATGTATGAGTACTCACTGCAGGCTTTCACAAATGGCTCGCAAGAAGATCAGAGAATACGACTCTAAGAGATTGTTGAAGGAGCACTTTAAACGGATCTCTGGCAGAGAACTTCCCATCCAATCCGCTAAAGTGAGTCCTGCTTCATTGTTGTTCTAGATCTCCAAATTCTTAACAATTTTTTCTTCCTAGATCTCTTCTTCCTTAGCATCATATTGACGTTGTTGCCTGTTGAGGGTGTCTTCTTCCATAGAAACTAGACACTCAGGGAAGAACGTTTTTATTCTTTTTCTTTTTCTATTTGGTTACCGGTGGTGAGTGCTGCTTGCCAATAATGGCTCCAATACCCCGAATCATCCTTTTTCCCCTTTAAATTAAATATTGTCTTTTTTCGATTGTCTTTTCTTTTTCCAGCCTGAAACTTTCCTCTGTACATTACCCAATCAGAGTTGAAGAGAGTGTTATTCACCCGTTTGAATCCTTGGATTTGTTAAATAATCTATAGAATAAATCGAATCTGATGTTGCTATCCCTGTCTTTGCTCCACGTTTGATTCCAAACCACTTTCTATAGTGTCGTTGTTGATTTTATAATAATAATTAAAATCTGCCTCAGGTCACTGAATCAACTGATTTCAATGAGCTTGTTGAGAGGGAACCTTGGCTTTCGTCATCAAAATTGGTCGTGAAGCCCGACATGTTGTTTGGAAAGCGTGGGAAAAGTGGTTTAGTCGCCTTGAATCTTGATCTGGCTCAGGTTGCTGCATTTGTGAAAGAGCGCGTTGGCAAAGAGGTGTTGTTTTATTTCCTTTCGTCTTTTTGACTTAATATCTGCTCATGATTATTGTTGGTTTTCTCACTACCCCATTTCATTTCCTTCTCTCGCTTAGTGATCTTTTTATTATGCTATTCTCTTTCATGGCCAGGTAACAATGGGTGGATGCAAGGGACCCATCACCACATTTATTGTGGAACCCTTCATTCCGCACAAAGAAGAATACTATCTCAATATCGTCTCCGAGAGACTTGGGTGCAGCATTAGCTTCTCAGAGTGTGGAGGAATTGAAATCGAAGAGAACTGGGATAAGGTATTTTTGCTGTTAGTTTTATTTATTGTAATTGTATCTTAATTAACAATCTTTTGCATAGAAGTGTCTTTAGGCTCGGGAATTAATTAACAATCCTTTGCATAGAAGTGCTCTTTAGGCTCAGGGATTACTCTTCGTGTTTGATTTCTATCACCCCCAAATTTTACTAAGTTTCAGTGGAACTCTCTTTTCATTCAGGTTAAAACCATATTTATCCCCACAGGAGTGTCTCTCACTTCAGAAACATGTGCCGAGCTGGTGGCAACCCTTCCTTTGGAGGTAAATTTACATCGATGAAAATTGTTTTCTTTTTTGTGGTTTTTTCTTTGGTGATACTGACGGTATCACATAGCACAGTTTACACTTGACCAAGAGGTTAGAGGTGCAAATCTTGAACTCCACATATTGTTGAACTAAACAAAAATCAGTATTATATGTATTCTTGTCAGTTCTCAACATAATTCGTAGAAGCCTAAAATCTGCTCTAAGGCTTTAGATATACTATATACTTTTAAGGCTTTAATTTATCTGAAATGGTTATCTTGTTATGGAAAGTTAAGAAACCCTTTTGCAAGACCAAATAGTTGACGTAAATTTGTTCTTCAATCCAGATCAAAGGAGAAATCGAGGAGTTTATCAAGGCAGTGTATTCCTTATTCCAAGGTATGTTATTTGTTTGGGATGTGAACTTAGTTGTTGAATTATTGGTGGATTAAAAAACTGATGTTAGGTTAGTATCGATATAATATTTTGATATTGTTGTTAGGCTTGTCTATTCTTTTTATCATGTTAAATCACTACTATAGTAGTCTGGAAGTGTAGTAGTCCTAAAAATGTATGAAGTTAGGTTGGAGTAAATTTAATTACTTAGTCTATTTTGTAAATGGATCAATTAATTTCAATTTCTTGCGAAACAGATTTGGACTTTACTTTCTTGGAAATGAATCCGTTTGCGATTGTTAATGGGAAGCCCTATCCTTTAGATATGAGAGGTGAACTAGATGATACTGCTGCTTTCAAGAACTTCAAGAAGTATGTCGGGCACCCTTGGTTATAGTTACATTTCATCCATTGCTTTTGCATCAAGTACAACCCTAACAAATTTTATTTTCTGATATGTTTTTTGATTTTGTAGGTGGGGAAGTATTGAATTTCCAATGCCATTTGGTAGGGTTATGAGTCCTACTGAAAGCTTTATCCATGGCCTAGATGAAAAGGTAATGCACCTATCTGCACTTTTTTCTTCATGTTAATGTCCAATTTCTAATGTCCTCCTTGAACAATTCTTCTCCTTAGTCAACTGGTTCACATATATTCTTATATTCTGGAAATCCATGGAAAATGCTTGTTTGGATTCAAAAACCTTTATTGGGTGTAGAAGTAATGATATTTGAGGGGTTTTCTGTTTTCTTATTTCGAGTTGTCAATATGTTCTTAAAGTTTAAGTCTTTGGTATGGAAGTACAACGACTTGAATATTTATGTTCTTTGGTAATGCACATTAAACTTAGTGCTCTTATTTTATTTTATTTTTTATTATTTTTTTATATCCATTAGTATCCAGACCAACTTATGTGCACCTTGACTAATCTCATGGGACAATCACTACATAATTGTGAGTTCGCTAGGTGAAAAAACACTTCAATTTTTTGTTCTTTCTTATCTTAAAGGGATTGTATTGACCTTTCAAATCTCGAATTACTAAAAAGTCCGTCCCCCCAATCACTACATAAGCCACTGGCATCCTTTTGAAAGAGAAGGGTCATCACTTTTCGGCTATTCTATGATATTCCTTGCAGGATGGAGTCTGAAGATATTTAAAAGTTTTCTTATGAAAATGAAAATGGCTCTTCTGCTCAGAAATAAAATGTTCCCAGCCATTTGCCATTTCGGGTTAAGAAGATGTGAAAGCGCCTCTCTCTCTCTTATAGGGCCAAGTAGCGCCTTCGCTTTGTTTGTAATGATTTCTGGCTTTGTGAGGAAGATTCCTCCTGCCGGATCATCATGACTCCCTAGAAAAGGAAAAAGTTTGGCGGTAGCCCCCTCTTTAACCCATTTCTCAAGTCGTGTCCGTCCTGGATGGACACGACTTGAGAAATGGGTTAAAGAGGGGTTGGGTCAAACTACCCTTCTTTTCCCTTTTTGGCTAATTACTAGACCAACCCGCTATAACAATTCCACCAACGTCTTTGCTTATCAGAAAGAATAAGTGCTTCAAAAGGTATCCGAGCCTCCTAAAAAATCCTTCGAACAAAAGAAGAGAGTTGGTTTCCTCTTCTTCTGGTGTAATCCCCAAAAGGGAATCCAAATAAGAAAAAGACTCCCAGCGTAATCAAGACCTAGGAAATAATTACAAAGAGACTTCGTCACCAACATCCAAAAAGAGGCATAGAACCATTTTTCCCTTTTTTTTTTTTTGGAAGAAAATTGATGTCGAGGGATCAGTATGCAAGAGGCACAGAATCTATTGGGGAACCACATGTCATAAGGCCCCTCTCAACACGTGCAAAATGCATCCAATACATGTATGCAAATCAGTTTGTTATGTATGTCAGTTGTTTTATACAACACGTGCAAAATGTGTTTTTCTGAGGTCTGCATGCCCTTGCAAGTCTGCTAATGCTTAGGAGACCATCCTAAACTAATTTAATTCCATTCATCAGAGAGTTTGCTGAAATTTCATTTCAGTTTACTTCATACTGGATCTAATCTGCTGGAATAAATTTCTGTTCTAAACTAATTGAATCAACCATTTTTATTTTCATCTATGTAGACAAGTGCATCTTTGAAATTCACAGTTTTGAACCCCAAGGGACGAATTTGGACCATGGTCGCTGGAGGTGGTGCAAGTGTCATATATGCAGACACGGTGTGCTTTTGTTTGTCCACTCCAATGCTCGAGTTTTGAGATTCAGCTTTCACTTTTATAATTTTGATTTTATTGATAGAAGTTTTCTTTTTGTATAGGTTGGAGATCTTGGTTATGCCTCTGAGCTTGGAAACTATGCAGAATATAGTGGAGCACCTAATGAGGAGGAGGTGTTGCAGTATGCCAGAGTTGTTATTGATGTAAGCTTTGTTTATTATGAAGTTAGATGCACATAATATATTTACCATAGCGAATATCAATCATGAGTATGTCAAAATGCTTGAACTTTTAATTGAACATATGCTTCTGTGTACTGGATGTAGAGGTTGATGCTTTCACTTTTGTTTCCTGTAGTGTGCAACTGCAGACCCTGACGGCCAAAACAGAGCACTTGTGATTGGAGGAGGGATAGCGAACTTTACTGATGTAGCTGCTACATTTAATGGCATAATTCGGGCCTTGAAGGAGAAGGTGAAGTGACCCTTGTCCAATTTCAGGGAATCCATTTTTCCGATTCATCAAGTATACTAATAGGTAGGCACATGTACTAATGGGTAGACACATGATGTTGTTATGATTCAGGAATCAAGGCTAAAAGCGGCTAGGATGAGTATTTATGTGAGAAGAGGAGGCCCCAACTACCAGAGAGGCCTTGCCAAGATGCGAGCACTTGGTGAAGAACTTGGCGTTCCAATTGAGGTAGAGTGCAGGCATTAAATACTTCTAACTATATATTGTTATGTTAAAAGGCCTGTACATATAAGTTGGTATTGAGAAACCTTCGCTTTGTAATATAGGTTTATGGGCCGGAGGCAACCATGACTGGTATATGCAAGCAAGCAATTGAGTGCATAACGGCAGCTGCATAAGTCAGGATACGCCACCTGCGTCGAGCTTGTCATAGAAATCTCATATTATGTGTGTAGTTTTCTTTGCCTTTGACCAATTTGTGGTGATAGTTCCTCCAGTTTTTAATAAAAATTTCCATTTGTGATGCATTTGAACAAGGATTCGTGAGCAGAAACTTTTGAGTGGACAATAAGGCATAGGGGACGTCTGAATTCAATGTAGATGCAAGATGGGTGTAACGACTTGGGGTTATTTCGTTTCGTTGTCAATATAGCTCACCGCTTATCTTTACATTTAAGTAGGGAGCTAATCAATTGAGTTCGTCAATTTCTCACCACTCCAACTATTTTAATGTAACGATACTTATCCATGCTTCTATTTTAATGTAACGATACTTATCCATGCTTCTAAGTCCCATTACTTCTACAAGTGCTAATGGAATTTTTTAAAAATATATATATATCTTCTCCCCCTTCATCTACTTCTACGTTTCTAGATTAAATGCTAAAATAGATTCTCTGCAAAAACATTAGCATTTAATATTTAAATTTGTTTCTTTATGAAAGACGCAACTTCACTTTATTGTAAAAAACCATGCTATTTTGCAAATATTTGTTGGGCCTCCTTAATTTTTGCTAATTTTTTTTTCTTATCTACCCTATTTAGCATTTAATCTATATTTCCTTCTATCTAAAAAAAATTTGACGACAATTTGAATGAAAGAAAAATATTTGGGTGCATTTCAGACTTCCATAAAAAAAAAGTGTAACATAGATTGCATCTAAATTGGTTGCATGAAATTTTTACTGTGTAGTGACCAAGAATGTATAATCCATTTAAATTTGTTCATAATCATTGCCTGGGGAATACAGTTATGGTAAGGGCCAAGTTATTAAAGGCCGTTGGTAAGGATGAGATAAGGAGATAAGGTTTCTAGTATACTAGTGGAGCATGATTGTCACATATACTTTATATCATCAAATTTTTGACATTTAAGTTAGAATAATACTTACTCAAACTATAAAATTAAAAAAGAAAATCTACAAATATATGAGTTTGTTACGTGAAGAAAATTTGTGGTGACATGTATTTAAATATTTTATTTAAATAGTTCTTAAATAATACATAGGTGTACTCTAAATTGGATGTGATTAGAGTTGGTACCAATGTTTGTGGTCTCATTCTTGACCTTGGATTTCAGTCGTGGCCCATCCCCTGACCATCCAAAACTAAACCAAATTTACAGCCTTATCCGTCCCTCTACTCATATTTTTTAAATTTTTATAAAACTAAAACTAAAACTAAAACGAGGAACGATGAAGCCGACGCGAAGGAAGGGGACTGCTGTTAACTAATGGTTTGTTTTAAATCATGAAAATTGAAAGGGAATTTAATGTTGTTTGAAGTGTGTGAGATGGCAGCTTATTTATTGTGGTGTCGAAGGAGCATTTGGCCGTAGAGACGGATCGGAGATGAGTGAGAAGTCTGAGGAATGTGGAATTGGCGGAGATATTTTGGAAGAGATAATAAGTCACGTTCCGTTGGTGGATCTTGTTTCTGCCAACACCGTATCCTCTTCCTGGCGCTCTGCAATCTCCGCCTCCCTCCTTCGTCTCAACACCCTCAAGCCATGGCTGATTATTCACTCCCAGTCCACTCGATCTCCTTCCGCCGTTACTACATTCGCCTACGACCCAAGGTCCAACCTCTGGATGGAGCTCCAACGCCTCTCCTCCTCTTCCATCCACACTAATCACTACTTCTCTCTCCTTAGATCCTTCCACTCCTCCCTCCTCTACATGCTTTCTCCCTCCAGATTCGCCTTCTCCATGGACCCACTCCACCTCAACTGGCAACACGCCCCCCCACCCATCGGTTGGCGCCCCGACCCTGTGGTCACCGCCGTCGGGAACTATATCATCGTGGCCGGCTCTCGAGGCTGCGGCGGCATACCAGACGACTCCACTCCCCCACTCGAAATCTACGACGCCACCACTGGGACGTGGGAGTGGTGTGACTCCATGCCTACGGATCTCATGGAGTCGGCGGCGTCCACGTGGCTGTCAGTTGCGGCGGACCCACACAAAATGTGCGTGTACGTGAGTGTCAAAAGTACGGGCGTAACGTATTCGTTCGATGCTGGGAGAAAAACGTGGGGCGGGCCGTACAAGGGGCGTGGGGGGGATACTGATGAGGTGTTCTTTTCAGTGATTGGGTGCGGCGGGAAAGGAAAAGGTATGATTGTGGTGGGTCTGAGAGGAGAGGCGGAGGAGGTGAGAAGCGTGGTGATGTGGAGATTGGTGGAAATAATGGAGGAAGGTGGTAGAGAAGAGTGGGAGATGCCATTTGAGCTTGTGGAGAAGCTGAAAGGGGAGAGTGGGTACATGCCCTCCATTTGCTTGAATGTGATGGGGGATTTTGTTTTTGTTAACAACCCTTCGGAGGGTAGGGAGGTGATTATGTGCGAGCTCAAGCAGGGGGAATGCCGCTGGGAAAGCCTCACAGTCGCCGCCATAGACGAGCACCATGGTTCCAGGTTCAGGAACTTGGTACTCTCCTGCTCCAATGTAACACTCCCACACTTGGAACGCGCCTTCAACCTCGGAACCCTACCCGTCTCACTCAAAACTCTACCCAACTCCCACAAATAATTTTCTAGATTTGCAATTACATAGCAAAATTTTCAAATCTAATTTTCATATTTCTTATTATTCCAATTTTACATTGTTTGTGTATGAACTTGTGTGTATATGATATTCTATATTAGCATATAGCATATCAATCCAGAGGATTTAGTTGTGTTATGGTGAATGTTATTTACTCTTATAATATTTTCTTTCTTTTGTTAAATTCATTTAGTTTGATTCAATCGTCTCAAATAATTGCAACTTTAATAAAAAATAAATTGAAAATTTAGAGTGCGTTCCTTGTTTTTGCTTTTTTACAAACATGTCAAATCCCACCTATGCAATCATAATTCACTGACTTTCGCCTGTAATTTGATTGTTTTGTTATGTGATTGTTATCTAATTAGACACATATTTGGTTATTTTTTATATTTTCAATTAATTGTCTTCTAATTGTCTTCTGATTGCATATTTATCTTTTATTTTTTTGTCAATTAGTTAGTAGTTTTTGCTATTATTCTTTTGATTGCATTCCGATTGTTATCTGATTACCTTTCATTCTTTGACACATAGTAGTTTCTGATATTGCCTACTGATCAAGTACTATGATATGTAACAAATATCAATTAGATAGCAATCATATGTCATCAAATAGAAATCAAATACTTAATATCTAATGAACAATCACATAACTATCACATGGTAATTAGATAGAAATCACGAAATACTTAATTTCTAATGAAAGTCACATGACAATCAGAGATAATAATTAGGTAACTATCATATATCAACCACATGACAATCACAAAGTACTTAATATCTCATGCAAATCTAAATCCTAAGACTTGATTTGGAAATAGAAAAAGGAAAATTAGGGGAAAAATCTGAAACCGCATAAGAAGAAAAAGGCAAATAAATATTTTTAAAAAAAATCAATATGAGGTGTTTTGATTCTCACCACCAAAAGTAGAAAAGGTGGAAATTACCGCAAAAAATTAGATTTTAGTCTCGGTTCTTTAAAAACAAAACCGAACACCAAAAAGAAAATAAAGAAAGTTTTCCTTTTAATATATATTGTATCTAATTGTAAAAAAAGAATGATTGTAAACTTACGTCACACTCGACCCATGAACTTGGTTCGATCAATTCTTGAAAAAATGACTTGAATAATGGCATAAATACATTTTCTCAGACCTCCTGGTTCGTATTCTTGTCAAAAATCCATCATCATTTCATAAACACAGTAGGTGGAATCTCATGCATCAAGAAGTATTGGATCGTCGCGTTAAACAATGTCGTAAGTACTTCAGGGAGAGGGTACTTAATCGATGACAGTTAAAAGGAAGTTGTACCTTACTTTCGTTTTGTTTTGTTATTTTTTTTCCTATAGTTCGGCCGGAGGTGTGTACTTGTCAACAGTCTTTCTTTTATGAGTGGTTTTTCGACTCTCGACCATAACCTAAAGAAATGGTGAACATGTCGAATAACAAATATGAAGAAAGAGATTTTCCAATCACATAAGGATCATACCAGTTAATTGAGATGTATGGTGCCAGACTGTGCAATAGATGATGGCTTTAACAGGCATTGTTTCTCAGAAAGTAGAGGTTCAATGTCCTCTCTACTCGTATATAGAGGTGGAATGATAGTGGGAAAGGCAGCGGTTGAGGTATCAGTGAGAAATAGACGAGGATGTGATATCTGGCTCTATGGGCGGAAGAGTGATAGGCAAGGTCGTGATATTAGGCTCTGCAGGTGGAAGAAGAATGGGTGAGGTGAATGTATCAAGTTGTACAAGTGAGGTAGATGACCGAGGTAGAGGTGGGGTAGGTGACCTAGGTACGGGATGGATGGGTGATTGAGGTAGGGGTGGGATAGGTGACCTGGGCAGAAGCTGGGTGGGTAACCTAGGTAGAGGCTAGATGAGCAATCTATGTAGAGGTTGGGTGGGTGACAGAGATAGAGGAGGGATGAGTGATATAGTGGCATCGTGGCCTGTCTGTAGAGTGGGTGACCTCGTCGCCTCCAACACCGTGGAATCTTTCATAGACTGTAACAGAGACATAAGGGCTGACAATTGTGCTTTGATGTCTCTCGTGTCTCTCTCAAGGTTTGATACACGACTATCTAAACCCAATATTGAGCTATCAATACTCTGTAGGTACGAATATACAGAAGGATCAACATTGGCTCCCTCCCTGCGGCCTGAAACCTTAGGGTCAGAATGCTCCTCAGGCTTAGAATGCTCATCCTTAGGCTCAACATATCCTCTCTGGAGGTGTAAGTAGACTGGTGGATGTTTATGTCATCATCATATTTTTCGTCCCTCACTCCACTTTCGACATTATCTTGCTCATCACCTTCCTCACCTTCTAAACTATCCGACCCATTCGAACTGCCGAAACTTTCTAAACTAGTAGATTGAACCTTCAGTGTTGGAATGTACTTGTCTTACGGCCTGTCTATCAACTGAGGCATCCCAAAACTCCTTCTCAACATTGAACATGATAATTGACTTTTGTTTGCATTAACAGTCCAACCCAGTAAGATGGTTAGTGTCTATTTAACAACCAAATAAACATATTGAGGCTAGATTACACTTACATTTTGAGACTAAAAGATGTCTCTCTCGAGTACTTTGAATGACACTGAGTGGGAGTATGACCATCGTAATATATGAGGCACAACTACCTTGATATTTTGAGTGGTAACATTCCCCGCTATCGATGATAAGATCTCGTACCTCCAAACCTAAATATGAAACAACACATATTTTATAATTATGTTAATGTTAAACAAAAGATAAACTTATGTTAAGGAACATCTACCTAGAATGCTTGGGGAAATCCACGCAACGAGTACTTCACAACATAATTTTTATTTCCTCTCACCTTTTCCTTGTATAGACCAACCTTATCATTCAATGCAGTCTTGAGGGCATCAAGTGTCCTCTCCCAAATAATTGTACCTTAATCTAGATTATTGTAATAATCTATGTCTTCAACATCTTCAAATAGAACACGATCGACTATACTCTTCAAATTAGTAAAAAATTATTTACAAAAAGGTATAACATGAATATCAAATTCAAACAACAAAAAACATCAAAACATTACCATTAGACTATCAAAAAACACACGTAACTACTATTAATGATATCCTTCTACATTGATAACAATACAATAATGATATTGTTGAAGAAACTATTACTAATAACCACAATATGATGGATCTTAGTAATATCGATGATAGAACTTAGGTGATATCTATATAACAAGTTTCTTTCAAAGTTGATAACCAATTATAGATGTCTATCATTTATAGCCACTGATAGCTTTAAGTGTTAATATTTCAAAGTTGATTCTAATTAATGAAAGTCTATTAGTGATAACCACTGATAGCATCATCCAGTGATTCCGAACTGATAGTTGCTATCAGTGATAACCAGGTCAGAAGATTACTAGTGATAGCTATTATGTTAACCTTTCAAAGTTGATAGTTATTTTATGAGAAATTCTATCATAGCCACTAATTGTTTTCCATCACTTGAAGCCTATACTATTCTTAGGACAAATTACATACATTCAAAATGTAGAATAGGATATAGGATAAACAACATCAAACCTATAAGCATGTTGCAATAAAAAGGAAGGGAAAAAGTAGACCAACCGTTGTAGAATTACCCTTCTTCATAAAAATCCTCCCCAAAGCTTGAACACAACAACGTCTCCAACGAACATGACACCACCACTTGAAGCCTCTGCTATTTTAGGATAAGAGATGAGAAGTATGGTCTCCTTTTTGCTTCTGGGAGAAGGGAAAGGTAGAGAGATTTGAGAGGGAGTGAGAGACCTTGAGAGAATCCTTCTCAGATAAAAAATAAGTTTTCTTTTCATGATATCTCTCCTCTACAAAAAAAAAAAAAAAAAAAAAAAAAAAAAAAAAAAAAAAAAAAAAAAAAAACCTCCTTTTTGTTAAACTAGAGAGATGGAGTGAGAGTTGTTAAAAAATAACTCCCCGCTCACCTGGGAGTTATTCTAATTAATTTAGGTTATATATTAAACTACTTTAACATATAACTAAACTAATAAGGTTAACTAACAATTATTTAGCCAACCATTTAAATATCATATATTTAATTTGATTTGAATCATATACAAACTACAACCTCTCATATAATAATAGTTTTAACATGACTAATTATTTTTAACATATAGTATTTATATGAATCTAATTCATATAAATAATATTTAAATCTTATTCAAATATTTATCTCTCACAAATTATATAATTTTAATTATAAATCATATTTATAATTAACTATATACTATAATATCAACATACATTATACTTTATATTAACCACATTAATATAATGAATGCTTTTAATTCCTTCTAATAATTTCAACAATTCAATTTATTCCAAAAATAATTTTCCCTTGTTTTATCCTTAGTGAGCTAGCAAGAAGACCTTATGGACCTACATATTAGAAGCTCAAATGATATGAGATTAATTAATTAAATTTTTTAATTAAATTAATCAACATTCATTAATTGTTAGTTTTTCCACTAAAGACCGACAACTACACTCTTCGCATTATAGATATATTTCTATGTCCATGGATATAACCAATCAATAGTGAGTTGATCCTTGACGAATCGTTCGTAACTACAGTTGGGTCAAATTACCCTTTTACCCCTATACTTACATCTAACTTTTTAAGTACCACCGATCTCTCTAATGAGCAATTAGTTATAGTCCAACTATAAACTAGACCACATTTTGACCAGTGAGATGGTGAAGCGCCTTATTGTTTAAGACTCGGGGTCAGCCCTTAAGAAAATAATTCATCTACTTACCCTTAAGACCAAAGGAGCAGATTCCATCTTGTAGCTGTGTTTCCAGCTCCCAACTTAAACAAATTTCTAAAATGGAAGACATATTGAGTCGATGAAGCTAGCCACTCTCACCTTGAAAAATCAAAGGATTACCCTCATAGATAAGAGTTCACAACTCACTCAGGATTAAGGTCAAATTACCTGTAGCTAATGAAATGTAAGTCTCTTCAAGTATACTGAGTCAAGCTAATGAAACGTAATCCAACCATATCCATATACCACAAACCATTTAGGTTATTACTTAAACATGATCCATTTGTGTGTCAACCACATACATGTTTAAGTTACATAAAATAACTTTGGATCTTGGTTTATTAAATTGGGTTAATGGCAATTAAATGTCGAATAAAATATCACTTTATTTTATTAATTAAATAATTTGTATATAAAGATTTACAAACTATGAAACTCATGAGATTTAGGATATCAACCTCAACATCAGTAATGTATCAATGTTCATTCAAAATATAATTGAGTATATTAGTAGTGTATGAGCTAGTAATATACCAACACCCATTCAAAATAGAATTTAAATTATATTTTTAAAAGTATCAGTATTTTATCATCATTCATTCAAAATTTATTTAAATTATAATATTAGTTTATCAATAATATATCAAAACTCATTAAAAACTAAATTGCAAGTATGATGTATCTAATATATTCTAAATAAGACTTCAGGTACAACATTGAGGTATTAATGATATATTAACATTAATCAATATTCATTTAAAGTATAACAATGGTATATCATCAATAAATCAATACTTCTTAACAATTCATTTATTCAAATATATTAATTTCAAGTGTAATATTGATATATCAACATAACTTATCAACATTCATTCATAATTGTTACATTGAAAGCCAAAGTGAGCTTGAATCATTATATTGGCTAGAGGTTTGTAGTATAACAAATATATTACGATATAAAATATATTAGATAGACTACTAATATATATGTTGATACAATAATAAAAATGAAATTGAAAAAATAAAAAACGGAAATTAGATTTCATATATTTTTTTGTAAATTAAATTTAATTAATTAATTAATCAATTAAGTTTTATCATCATCACCTTTTTTGCCGTTTGAATGTCCAAATAAGTATATAGGAAAATTATATGGCATCGTATGGTTAACGTATAATAGGATGGTCAACCTCACATTTATAGAACCCCACATTCCGCATTTGTAGGTCATAAATAGAATGAACAGGTTGGCTGCCATTTTCTACAACAAATATAATTATAGACTTATAGTATTAATGAAATTAGGTCATTAGGCATAATTTGTGTTAAAAGTTTGGGTTAATTCATCATTAAATGCAAAATCATTACGTCCGTGCAATGTCTCAAAGCACGCATCCACTAACCTCTATAAAAACCCTTCCCCTCTTTGTCTCCCTTTTTCATTTTCCCATTTTCACGATTTCCAGCTCTCAAGTCTCCCAGACCTTTGGGATTAGTGTCATAAATCTCATGAATCTCATCATTTATATTTTGTAAATAATGAATTATTTATTTAATAAAATAAGAGGTATTTTATTCGACATTTAGATTGAGGTAGACATACAAGTAGATTGTGTTCAAGTAATAACCTAAACGAGCTACAACATGCGAATAAGTCTGGATGCCTTATTCTGGTGACACTGCAATTATGAACCAATTTGTAAATGTTATAAAAGTTGTAAGTGTTACAGACGATTTGATCTAAATCGTTCATGTGGAGACATGTAAGTAGAGGTATATGTATAAAAAGTTTGTATAAGACTGGACTAAAAAATGATTAATTTCTCTCTATAACATTGTTAATTGAAGAGACTAACATTTCATAGGATGACCATAGGTAACTCGATCTCAATCCTGAGTAAGTTATGAACTCCTGTCTATGAGGGCAATCCTTTGATTTGTATGGGTGAGATTGGCCTTTGTCGTTGACTCAATAAGCCTACCATTTTGGGGATTTGTTCAAGTAGGGAGCAAGGAACATAACTCCACAAGATGGAATTCGCTCTTTCCCGCTTTCAGGGAAAGTAAATGAATTATTATCTTAAGTGCTGACTCCAGATCTTGAACAAAGGGCCCCTCCCTCTCATTGGCCCGAAGGGATTTGTTTATGGTTGGACCATAAACATGCTCTTCATTAGAGAATCAATGAGACTTAAGGAGAAAGAAACAACTATAGGGGCAAAACGGTAATTTTTAACCAACTGTATATATAAGCAATTTGTGAAGGATTGACTTATTAATGACTAGAGGATTGACTTATTAATGACTAGTTATATCTATGGACATAGAAATATATCTACAGTGTGAAGAGTGCAATTGTGGGTCTCTAGTAGATTGACCCTTATTTAATGAATGTTGGTTAAATTAATCAAAGAGTTTAATTAATTTAATCTTAAATAATTGGAGCTTCTAATCTATAGGTCCATTAAGTTCCACTGCTAGCTCACCAAGGGTAAAAACGAGGATCAATTGTTTTTTTTTTTTTTTTTTAATAATTTGAATTGTTCAAATTATTTTAGGGACTTTTATATTAATAAGGATTGATGTAAAATATAATGTATAATGGTACATTATAGAATATAGTTAGTTATAAATATGATTTATAATTAAATTTATATAATGAGGAAATAATATCTGAATAAGATTCGAATATTAATTTAATATGAATTAGATTCATATTAAAACTATGGAGTAAAATTAATGTGAATAAGATTCATATTAATACTATAGGTTAAGAAAGAGATATGCATTTTTATATGATTTAAATGCATGTTTGACTAATTATGTGATAATTAAATTAAGTTTACTAATAGTTAATTGATTAAACTAATAATTATTTATTTAATTATATATCATATGTTAAATATAATTTAATATGTATTTATTTAAACAAAATAAATAAATAAAAAAGGGATGAAATATGTGTAACTTTCCTATTGGGAAGCTATGTTGGGGTTGATGTCCTAAAATCTCGTGTCCTGTAGTTTGTAAACAGTTTGTACGAATGCTTGTGTTGTATAATATATGATATTTTACTTCACATCTTATTTTTTGCTCAATTGCATGTTTTATTTGCTTTACCACAAACCAATAAACTTAAAATCCCTGGTTATTTGTATGTAACTCAAGTATGTATGTGGTGACATACAATTGAATTATATCTTGAGCGATAACTAAAATGGTTTGTAGTATGGATATAGGAGGGAAACCTTATCCTGGTAACGCTACGAATGCAGTCTACTTTGTGGAACGGTCACAAATGTTGTGACTTGTCACAAATGGTTTGATCCTGATCATTCGTGTTAGGCACATGCGAGCGGGGGCGTCCTATAAAAAAAGTTTGTATAAGACCTGACCATGAAGTGTTAACGTCTCGTTATATAACACCATTCATGACAGATACTTCACTTCACTAGGATGACCATAGGTAACATGACCTCAATCTTGAGTGAGTTGGGAACTCCTGCCATTGAGGGCGGTCCTTTGATTTGTATGCGTGCGAGTGACCAGGTCGCGGACTCAAATCTACCATTTTGGGGATTCGTCTGATTTGGGAGCTAGGAACTCAGCTACACAAGATGGAATTCACTCATTCCCAGAGACAGGGGTAAGTAGATAGATAGCTCCCTTAAGGGCTGATTCCAGGGCTTGAACAATGTGGCACCACACACCTTCTCTTGGCCCGAAAGGTGTTCACACATAGTTGGACTATGTTGTATTGTTCATTAGAGGAATCAGTGGTACTTGAGGAGTGAGATGTAACTACAGGGGCAAAATGGTAATTTGGCTAAGCTGTACTTACGAGCATTTATGAAGGGTCATCGTACTCATGATTGGTTATATCTGATGGACATAGAAATATATTTATGGTAAGAAGAGTTCAGTTGTTGGTGTTTAGTGGAATGCCTGACAGTTAATGTATGGTGGATCTCGTGGCTAAAGAGTTTAGTCAGCTATTCACGGATTGTTGGAGCTTCGAGCCACAGGTCCATTAGGTCCCCTGGGTAGCTTGGATAAAATCGAGAATCAATGTTTGGGTTAATTTAAAATGTTCAAATTGACAAAGAGGAAGTTCGATTGTATATGATATAATTGGACTAGTTAATTATATATGATATAATTGGCTAAATGTATGAGATACATTATTTTGGAGAAAATTAGATATAAATATGATTTATATTAAGTAGAGGAGAAATTACTATAGTAGATATGTGATATCAAACTATAAGATAAAAATATAATATGATTATATTTATTAATAATTTAATTGATTAATTATATGATAATTAACCCAAAATTTTGCTCGGATGTGCATTAGTGGGAACAGCGTCGGTCATTGTAACCGATGAATAAAAATGAAATTCGTTTCATTTTGAAGAGTTCGAAAAATTTCGAAAAAAGATCAAAGGAGCGCGTTGGTGTGAAAACGTAATTGATCGCTTAAAATCGAGAGCCTATACAACAGTCGCTCAGCGCCTAAATGATTGTATACCTCGCGCCTAAACGATCGCCTACCTAGCACCTAAACGATCGCACACTAAGTCCTAAATGATCGATTAGCTTTCCTAAACTATCGTATAGTGTATCGTGTTTGCTAAACGATCACCTTCTGTTTTCTAAACGACTGTTCAGTAAAATCTACACGATCGTGTAGTTTCTTCTAAGCGATAAGTATCTTGCTATACGATAGCTTCATATTCCCTCCCACTTGCTTATTGCCTACACGATCAGTTCTTCCTCCTACCTCTAACAAACTCACCAAAGACCACGTTTTGGGTTCTCACTCCACGAATACCTGGGGCTCTTTTCTGGTGGTGTCGTCCCTGTTGCGTTCGTGTTTTTTGTGGTTGTTCGTGCTGTTGTAGTGGACACATCTACTGGGAGTTGGTTGATCGGATAGAGGTCATCCGCTGCGTTGAGTTCCAAAGTTTGAAAACCGTCTTCAATGGGTGTGAGAACTCTCTCCCTTGTTTTTTCTTGTTCAAAGCATGTCATTAATTACCATTTATTTGCATAACTGTGCGTTTGAATGTATCTGGTATATTTTGGTCACTGTGAAATTGGAGCGATCCGAACGCGCTTATGAAATTCTTCGTTAAGAGATCCTTCAAGCTATACATGAGTTAGTGGGGAGTTAAGGTAACTCCCCACCCTTTGAATTTTAATTGTAAAAGAGGTAGAAAAATTGAACATAGAAAAAGAGGATATGTATTTTTCAATCTTCTGGATTTCTTTCTCTCTCACTTACTTTAACACCATATAGAATAGAGAAATAATTTTTCTGTGAACCAATTTTTCCTTTTTTTGGATCCCACAATCCCAATGATTCTCCCTGAGAATAGTTGGATAACTTTTTGATGGTGGTTGCATTTTGTTTGTAATAAAAGAGGTTTGCACAAAGATAAGTTTTGGGAATTCGTGAAGAATTGTTCCTCCAAAAGGTATTTTTTTCTTGATCCTTTAAATAGCATGCTTAATCTACTTTATTCTATATATTCTCTGCCCAATTCAAAGATAAAAAGTGATTAAACGCTTCCGCATTGGTATCAGAGCTCAATTAATTTGTCTTTGATTTTAGTTTAGGAAAATCAGAATTGATTATGTGAGTACAAATTTTGTTTTCATGTGATGAATGTCGTGAATTTATTCTGAAAATTGTATAATAAATGTTTTCGGAATTTTGACATTAGATTTACTGTAATTTATTTTGATACGATCAATGTAGGAGCCAGTAGTTTTTGGAAAAATTATTTGTAAACCGAGTCATGTAAGTTTGTGTTGATCGAGAATTTTTTTGGCTATGAATAGTTCCAAAAATAGAGCAGAAAATCGGAATTCGGAGCGTAGATTCGAGGGGATTCTATGCAGGGTGCTGTTTAGCTGTCATCTTTTGTACGTCATAAAAACATCTGACTGTTTGAGTGCCATTGTTTGTCCCATGGATTCCCCTGGACAAAGCAGTCTTTTCCGAACGGTAAAGATACGAAAATTAGGGTTTTGGAGACCTAATTGATGCCATATCAATTACATTATTTAAGAAATATTAAAATTATTGTAATTTATATTTTAGGATGTCAAAATTTCAGTCTATTACTGCTATATAATTTAATGATGCATGTGATGTATGTTTTAAATTATATAAACTATTATTGCATAAAGTACACCATATAGTTTAAAATCTCACAGTATGAACATGCATCATATTTAAATATAATTGTTATATTTAAAGTTTAAGTTATTTTTAAAATATATACATGTATGATGTACATTATATAGTTTGCATGATTATAATATAGTTTGTATATTATAAAGTTTAATTGAATGATTAAAAATATGTATACTATATAGTTTTCATTAATATTAATATATTCGTTATATTATGAATGTAATGAAAGTAAAGTTGCATATAATAAGTTTTAATTCATTATTCTTAATATAAGAGTTATATTGCATGATTAAAATAATAATAATAATTAGAATAAATTATGCACGATGCATGACGTTACTTAGTTTAAATATAATTGTTATATTGGTAATGTCTTCAAATGCATGTTATAGGTTTTAATTTCATTAATTATATCAAAGTTACATGACATAGAAATTAAAATCTATAATAAAGAGTTGCATGCAAACATAAAGTTCAATTTTTTAAATTGTTTAAAATTAGAAAATTAGACTTTATGTTAAAATATTTCTAATATGATTAGAATTAGGTTAATCTTTTATTTTTTTTAATAGGATTAAAATGTACAAAATAAAAGATTAATTTATATTTGCCTATAAGAGACCTTTGTCTAAGGAAGGTTCTGTCTAGGATTAAGGTACTTAAGTTGACCGAAAGAGAACATCCCTATTTGGGAACCGACTTGTGAGGTGAATTAGTCAAACATTTTATATGCATGTAATTAAATTATTTAATAAATAGTAATCATATATTGTTAACTATCCAATATAAGTGTTATATTAGGTCAACTTAACAATGACTTAGATAAATTATTAACTGGATTTTATCTAGGTAAAATTAAACCTATTTTTTTCAAATGGAGGAAAAATGGTATATATGATATGTCAATTTTCATTCACACTCTTCCTGAAAGTTCACATCGTGAGATTCATATTCGGCATTGTGATATCATAGGTGCATGGGTCATATTAAGGTGAATGGAGAAAGTGTTTATAGTAAGCAGGAGAAAGATGTATGTCAACACATTCTACATTCTCCTTCATTAGTTCATAAAGTATTTTTATGCTCGGCCTTGTGGTATCCTAGGAGCATCCCCATAGGAAGATATTTACATGGAAAGAGACAGAGCAAACTCCATAAATGGATATGATCACTATGATCAATTGCATCAATATTGTCCTTCCCTGAGGAAGGTCTATTGGGGTAGAATTATAGGATTGAAAATGAAAACTTAGACCCACAAGAAAACATTGAGCAAGTTAATGATTTCTTGACCAAATTAATGATAACTAAGCATTATAAAAATAAGAGTTGTTCTGATGTAATGCTTGGTTGAGAGTGTCTCAATTCAGTGAAGAAATAATTGTACACCTTGAGATGACATTTATTCTAAATCATAATTGTACCATTGCAAAATAAAATGGCATTTGATTCATTATTTTTCTTGCTAAAACTTGATTGGATTAAATGAGTTATGAAAAAAATTCTAATATAAATAATTTATTTTGTATACTTAGAAATATTACTAGCGCTATTATCTCATTTCTTGGTGCTAGAAAACTAACCGAAAAAATTATATAACTTAGAAGAATACGATAAATATTGTGTTGGTCATCAACGACCTCAAATTTATTCTGACGGAGGAGTATCCTCCAGTTTCTAGACCCAACCCATCACGAAACATTCATGATGCCTACGATAGATAGATCAAGGCCAATGACAAGGTCAAAGTCTACATTTTAGTAGGCTTAATTGAAGTCCTGGCCAAAAAGCATCAGACCATGATCACTGCACGTGAGATCATAGAGTCATTACATGAGATGTTTGGACAACCGTCCACACACATCAAGTATGACGCTATCAAGTTCATCTTTGAGGGATCATCTGCTAGGGAGCATGTCCTTAATATGATGGTCCACTTCTGTAGCAGAAATTAACGGGGTTGTCATAGATGAGTCTAGCCAGATAAGCTTTATTTTGGAAATTTTACCTGAGAGTTTCCTTCAATTTC
This sequence comes from Benincasa hispida, assembly GCF_027475165.1. NCBI lineage: Eukaryota > Viridiplantae > Streptophyta > Magnoliopsida > Cucurbitales > Cucurbitaceae > Benincasa > Benincasa hispida. The sequence continues at coordinate 15,459,037 of NC_143481.1, forward strand.
GTAGCAATTCTGTTGTGAAAAAAATTGACTACAACCTTACCACCCTTCTCAATGAGCTACAGACTTACGAATCTTTGATGAAAGTTAAAAGAAAGAAAGGGGAGGCAAATATTGCCTTCTCCAACAAAAAGTTCCCTAGAGGTTTGACCTCTAGGACAAAGATTGTGCCTTCTTCTACTTGTTCAAAAAAGTGGAAAAAGAAGAAAAGTTGAAAGGGGAATAAAGCTACCCCTGCTGCTGCTACCCAGAAGGGTAAAAAAGCCAAGGTTGCAAAGGGAACTTGTTTTCATTGCAACAAGGATGGGCAATGGAAGAAAAATGACTGAAATATTTGGTTTAGAAGAAGAAGGCTAAAGAAGGTAAATATAATTTACTAGTTTTGGAAACCTTTTAGTGGAAAATGATGACTAAACCTAGATACTTGATTTAGGGGTCATTGACCAAGTTTGTTCTTCTTTACGGGAAACTAGTTCCTACTAGCAGTTGGAGGCTGGAGATATGACTTTGCAAGTTGGGGTAGGGCAGATTGTCTCGACAGTTGCAGTTGGGAGCTTGAAGTTATTTTGAGAATAAATTTATATTGTTAGACAATGTTTATTTTGTTCCTAACTTAAAAAGAAATTTAATTTTTGTATCAAGTTTATTGGAACAACATATAATATATCATGCGTTTGTGATAAAGCGTTTGTTTCAAAAAATGGTATTGATATTTATTCAGCAATAAAAGAAATAACTTATATGTGTTAAGACCGTTAGCATCTGAAATACTCCATAATGTTGAAATGTTTAACACTGCAACAATACGAAATAAAAGACCAAAAGTTTCTCTAAAAGAAAATGCCCATCTTTGGCATAAAAAATCGGGTCACGTCAATCTCAATAGGATTGAAAGGTTGGTCAAAAATGAACTTCTAAAAGAGTTAGAAGAAAATTCTTTACCTGTTTGTGAATCTTGTTTAGAAGGAAAAATAACAAAACGACATTTTGGTGGAATTTTGGTTTGTTTGTTGTTGTGTTTCTCCATTTTGTCCTTGTATTTTTAGCCTTTATCCTTAAGTTGTGCCTAGATGATATGTGTAATGAATATAATAATGCAACACAAATTTTTCTTGTTTGAACCCAAATATAGATCCTAACAAGGTTTCTTGGTGAGTCAAGGGTCGAACACAGGGATTTAGTAACGTGAATGTTTTGAATGCTTTAATGGTCTTTTGCAGTGAAGTATGAATTCTACACAATACTCGTAGATGGTTTTTTTTTTAATTTTATTTTTTAACTACATACTCTAATAACTACAAAGATGGTGAAGGTGGGGCAATGAATATGATATGGTGTGTGGTAAAGTGTATGGATGTAATGGTTTAAACAATTACTAAGAACAACAAGCAGTGAGAATGAAGGAAAAATCAATTGATGAAATAAAGTTAAGAAGATTTACTAATATTTCCTTAAGCAATGCATACGTAGGCATTCATGTTTCAACTTTTTACAATGAATCCACCTCTTGGTATTAAATGTCACATTTATTCTATCTCTAGAATGCATGCTGAGTTGATTTCATAAAAAAGATCTAACTTTATCTCTAAAACTAATTCTTTCCTTGTTTAAGGATGTCTAAGTTACTTACCCTTTTGAGCAATTGACTACATTCTACCTAACCCAAATTCTCACTAAATTAGGTGTTGAATTAAACACAGATTAAATAAGATGTACTTCTACGTATGCATGCTTTTGGAGATGTTGGTTTATCTTCTCAACCCATTGAAAATTTGTTACTCATGATGAAAGAAGTAGGGAATATAGATGAGAGGAAATGAATGATATTTATATTCATATTAAGAATGAAAAAATTCTCAAACATATAATTCTTAATACAACTATGAAATGAAAGACAAAAAGTAAAAGTTGTAGAAAGAAGTGTCAAGCCGCTAGTTGCAATCTCTTGCTCCCTTTGGCTCTAATGCTATTTGCTCAAAGTGATTGCTGTTAGGATGGAGGACGAGTTCTCTTACTTTCTAGAGAAGAGACTAAGTTCTCACTTAGAATCTTTAGAGTAAAATCGAGAGATTGAAGATGAAGGAATTGTGATAGAGCTTTCCCAATCTTTTGTAAAAGCCCCCTCTTGTTCTTGGCTGTTGTGAGCTATTTATAGCTTTCACAAAGAACGTTCTGAGCATCAATGATAATATGACATCTTTGCATTTAATTCCATGCCCTGCTATATTGTCTAAACATGTCACCAATTCATTGGACCTAGCATGCATGAGTCGAAGTCGGTTAGTAACTTACTCTATGATTTGACAGTTTGCCAACCACACTTGATGTCCTAATTCTCACAGAGTCTCGTAGTTTGTTAATTGTACATATTGTTATGAATAAAATAAGAGTTATTTTATTTTTTATTTACTCATATCCAATAAAAAAAGCTCCATGGTTATTGTATGTAAACTTAAGCATGTATATGAGATATACAAGTGGATTATGCCTTAATTGATAACCTAAAAAGGTCTGTAGTATAAGGATTTAGGAGGGATACCTGATCCTTGTGACATTATAGATACGGCCCGCTTTGTAGAGGTTTACAAATGCTGTGAACTACTATAGATGGTAGAACCTGACTATTCATGTGGAGACATGCGAGCGAGGGTGTTCTATACAAAAAGTTTGTATAAGACCGGACCATGAGATGATTCGTCTCTTTATGTAACGTCGTTGATACTTGAGATTTATATCTCACCTAAACGACCATAGGTGACACGACCTCAATCCTGAGTGTTTTGGGAACTCCTGCCTTTGAGGGCGGACATTTGATTAGTATGGGTGAGTGGCCAGATTACCAACTCAACAAGCTTACCTTTTAGGGGATTTTGCTGATTTGGGAGCTGGAAACTCAGTTACAAAAGATGGAATTCACTCCTTCCCCAAAGTAGGGCTAAGTAGATAGATTGTTTCCTTAAGGGTTGATTCCGGGTCTTGAACATAGTGGCCATAACTTCCCATTAGAAGAGAGGACTCAGTCATAGTAGGTCTATGACTTATGTTCATTAGAGGGATCAATGGTATTTAAGGAGTTAGATGTAACTACAGGGGCATAACGGTAAATTGGTCCAGCTGTACTTATAAGCGATCTGTAAAGGGTTATCGCACTGTTGATTGGTTGATATGAACACAAAATATATCTGTAATAAGGAGAGTACAGCTGTCGGTCTTTCGTGGAGTGCCCGACAGTTAATGGATGGTGGATCCCGTGACTAAAGAGTTTAGTCAGTTATTTACGTACTGCTGGACCTTCAAGCTATAGGTCCATAGCTCCCCTTGGTAACTCAATGGATTCAAGTTAAGAATCAGTTCTTGGGGTTGATTTGAAATGTTCAAATTGACAAAAGAAAATTCGATTATATATGATATAATCATTGTGATGTATGAGATACATCAAGTGGAGGATTATTATAAATATGATTTACATTAAGTACCATAAAATATAAAAAGAACTATGGTTTATATGTTTCATGAGATGAAATATTAAAACTATAGGTTATAAGTATAATATGGTGAGTTGGTTATTATATATATTTATAATAATATTAATTATTTGATAATTATCTATTTTTCTCTAATAACCAATTGAGTGGGTAGTTATTGGTGGTTATGGTAACCGTAAGATAAAAGGAAAAAGGTTTTCCTAAATTTAAAGAGTTACTTGATTCGGAAAGAAACTCAAGACAAGACTATCAAGTGAAATGGTTTTCACTAAGCGATAGCTCATAGAGAGACTAAACGATTGTGGAGTGTCACTATACGATAGTTCACTCAGCTGGCCGTAGCTAAATGATCGCAGTGCCATCTTCTACATGATTGAGCACATTGTCTATACGATAGACTGTGTCATTTCCCACTTGCTCAATCATCTACACGATTATTGTTACTTCAGTCTCTTTCTCTAACCAAGATCATACAGAGCCCACAACTCTTGGATTCTCACACTGAGAATACGGGTAACGTAGGAGACATCTCTATTTTTCCCCTCGGGAATCCTTAGAATTACCACTGCTTAGCTTTCAATTTGCCTCTGACCATCAACCTCATCAATGGGGTGATTTTGTTGCAATTTTATGAATAAATAAAAAAGGTCCAATATTGAAATAATTTCAGAGGTTTTCCTTGACTTTGTTAAGGTAACTATTGTGGTGGTATCCTCACTTAACTCGATTGAATTCAAAGTTTTGGAGGCCGTTCATTGGGTTCGTGTTTGTTGTTGATCGTGCTGTGTTGTGGTTGTTATGTTTGAGCATTTATGTATTGCTATCTTGGAGACTAAGCGAGCGTTCATGATCGAGGGAGTTGGAAGAATAAGTCTTCATAGGTATGATACTCTATCCCTTGATTCTCTGTGTAAGCATGTTGTAATTTCTAGTTATTGCATGACCTGTTAGTATCCGTTTGTGGATTGTAATTGTTAGTGTTCAATTTCGAATGGAATTTGGAACAATCATTCCACTACTCATGGAAATGCTGATATCTGATTTCCTTCAATGTCGCCTTTCTTCTTTTTCTACGATCAAGGCTACAACTTCTATTTCTTATGAATATTCGCATCTTTCACCAAATCATGCGTTCAAAGATGTCAAAATTTATAAATTTTAGGATATTGGCTTTTTTAAACATGTGATTGTGTAGCTTAGATTATTCTCATGAATTCATCTCAAGTTAATGCATTTTCTTCTCGTTTTCCCTGATTATTCTAAATAAAAAGCTAAAATAACTTATGTTTCCATAAGTTATCAGGATTATAGAGCCAAAGAGCCCTTAGAGCTTATACATTCAAACCTTTGTGGTCCCAAGAATATGGGCGAGGAGGGTTTAAATATTTCATTACTTTTATAGATGATTATTCAAGGTATGGGTACATTTACCTAATGCAGCAAAAATATGATACACTTGAAAAGTTCAAGAAGTACAACGCTGAAGTTGAGAATTTATTAGGTAAAAACATAAAAACACTTCGATTAGATCGAGGTGGAGAGCATATGGATTTGAGATTATAGAACTATTTAATAGAACATGGAATTGAAGGATCTCATATCTAAGAGTTCCATGAGCGTGTTCGGATCGTTCCGATCTCACAGTGATCGAAATACAAATTATAAACATTCAACATACAGTTATGCAAACAAATATTAATTATCGGCATGCTAAGAAAAAGATAAATAACAAGGGAAAGAGTACCATACCAGTTGAAAACAATCTTCAATCTTCGGAACTCCAACGCAGTGGAAACCTCCACGCGATCTACCGACGCCCAGCGGAAGCGTCGACTGCAGCAGCACGAACAACCACGAACTCACGACCGCAACGGGGACAACACCACCACTAGAGAGCCCCGGGTATTCTCAGAGTGAATACCCAAATGGTGGTCTTTGGTGAATTTGGTAGAGGAAGGAGGAAACACGAATCATGTAGGAGATAAGCAAGTGGGAGGGAACAAGCCGCTATCGCCTAGTAGAAATGCTTATTGTTTAGAAGGAGCTACACGATCGTGTAGGATTTACTGAATGATCGTTCAGGAAAAGGTATATGATCGTTTAGTAAAATTGGCACAATATACAATCGTTTAGAGAAGCTATGCGATCGTGTAGGAAATAGCGTGTGATCGTTTAGGCGCGAGGAAACTATCTATAGGCTCTCGATTTTCTTTAAGCGATCGTTTAGTATTCTTAACAACATGCTCTCTTGAATTTTTTGGGCGATAGAACTCCAGGCAATTCAAAATGAAAAATTTTTTCATTTTAATTCATCGGTTACAATAACCGACTCATTCCCATTAACCCACGTCCAACGTGAAAATTGACTTAATTATCATATATTTAACCAATTAATTAATTAATTAATATAATCATATTATATTTATATCCTATAGTTTGATATCACATATCTACTATAGTATTTTCTCCTCTACTTGATATAAATCATATTTATATCTAATTTCCTCCAAAATAATGTATCTCATACATTTAGCCAATTATATCATATATAATTAACCAGTCCAATTATATTATATATAATCAAACTTCCTCTTGTCAATTTGAACATTTCAAATTAATCCAAACACTGGTTCTCGACTTTATCCAAGCTACCCAGGGGACCTAATGAACCTGTGGCTCGAAGCTCCAACGGTCCATGAATAGCTGACTAAACTCTTTAGCCACGAGATCCACCATTCGTTAACTGTCAGGCATTCCACTAAAGACCAATAGCTGAACTCTTCTTACCACAGATATATTTCTGTGTCCATCGGATATAACCAATCATGAGTACGATGACCCTTCACAAATGCTCGTAAGTACAGTTCCCAAATCAGACGAATCCCCAAGTACCACTGATTCCTCTAATAAACAATACAACATAGTCCAACTATGTGTGAACACCTCTCGGGCCAAGAGAAGGTGTGTGGCGCCACATCGTTCAAGTCTCGGAATCAACCCTTAAGGGAGCTATCTATCTATTTACCCCTATCTCGGGGAAGAAGTGAATTCCATCTTGTGTAGCTGAGTTCCTAGCTCCCAAATCAGACGAATCCCCAAAATGGTAGGTTTGAATTGGCGAACTGGCCACTCGCACCCATTCAAATTAAAGGACCACCCTCAATGGTAGAAGTTCCCAACTCACTCAAGATTGAGGTTATGTTACCTATGGTCATCCTAGTGAAGTGAAGTCTCTATCATGAATGGTGTTTTATAACAAGAAGTTAACACTTCGTGGTCAGGTCTTATACAAACTCTTTATATAGGACGCCCCCGCTCGCATGTGCCCAACACGAATGATCAAGATCAGACCATCTGTGAGAAGTCACAATTCGTGACCATTCCACAAAGCGGGCCTCATCCGTAGTGTTACCAAGATAAGGTTTCCCTTCTATATCTATACTATAGAGCATTTTGGTTATCACTCAAGACATGATCCACTTGTATATCACCATATACATGCTTGAGTCACATATAGATAACCAGGGATTTTATGTTTATTGGTTTGTGGTAAAGCAAATAAAACAAGTAACTGAGCAAAATATAAGATGTGAAGTAAATATCATATATTAACAACACAAACGTTCATACAAGCTATTTACAAACTACAAGACACGAAACTTTAGGGCATCAACCCCAACAATCTCCCACTTGTCCTAAAGCGAAGTAGGGTGTACAAAATCTTAGTACAAAAGAATAAACTAGGGCATAAAAGCCCAGTACAAGAAAATCTCCCACTTACCCTAGTCTAGCCGCGGGCGATCCTGTAGACCCATGCTCCATAGGTGACCTTCAAACACTGTAGCCGTGAGAGCCTTTGTAAACGGGTCAACAACATTAAAATGGCCTGGGTTAGGCTGACTCGTCTCATCTTCTCAACCTCTTGAGGTGTCTTAGGACACATTTCCTTACACAAAGTGACTCCATGCCTGAATAGCAATAGGCCTTTCTTGGAGTCCTGCATCGAGTACTTGAGCAACATCTTGTCAATATACGATGCCTGAGACAGTGCTAGTACTTTGTTCTTACGATCCTTAAATATTTGTATACCTAGAACAAACTGAGTCTCTCCCAAATCTTTTATTTGGAATTGGGTCGCTAGCCAGTTCTTAATTGCAGTCAGTAGACCTACATCATTCCAAATAAGTAGAATAATGTCTACATACAACACTAAGAAGACTACTGAAGCATTGATGATCTTCTTGTAAACACAAGGTTCATCAACGTGGCCATCCCGGTCAACTTCCTCCATTGCCTTCTTATAAGACAACGGATCCTCAACGTCACCATCTGCTACCATAGAAAGGATTTCCGTGAAACCCAGATAGCGAACGGGTGGGTTCGAAACCCTCCAACTACGTCGAGGTTTCTTCAACTCTTGAGGTGGAACTGACCTACTGGATGAACTCCCATCAACAACTCTTGCTGATGTAGCAGGCTCTTCAACAACTTTTGTTAAAGTTTCAGTAGTTTCATTGGAAAGCTCATGCAACACGACTTTTCTTCGTGGACTGTGCTCTCTTATATGATCCTCCTCCAGGAAAGTAGCGTTTTTTGAAACAAACACCCTATTTTCCATTGGATCATAAAAATAACTCCCTCGTGTATTTTTGGGGTAGCCTACAAAGAGGCATAACCTCGACCGTGGTTCAAACTTCTTGGGATTAGCCTCAAGCACATGTGCAGGGCAACCCTAAATGCGAAAGTGATGTAAACTAGATTTATGCCCATTCCACAACTCCAGAGGTGTTCTTGCAATACTCTTGGAGGGAACACAGTTGAGTATATATACCATAGTCTCTACGAAACCCCAAAACGAGTCCGGTAAGGAAGCGTAACTCATCATCGAGCGAACCATGTCTAACAAGGTCCTATTTCTCCTCTCCGTTACACCATTCTACTGAGGTGTACCCGACGCTGAGAGTTGAGAAACGATTCCATGTTCTATAAATAGTCCTGGAATGCTTAGTCTAAAAACTCTCCATTTCGATCCGATCGAAGTATTTTAATCCGTCTATCTAATGCGTTTTCAACTTCAGCCTTGAACTCTTTGAACTTTTCAAAGGATTCAGACTTTCGTTGCATAAGAGAAACATACCTGTACCTCGAGTAATCATCAGTGAAACTGATAAAATACTCATAGCCACCTCGGGCTCGCACATTCATAGGACCACAAAGGTCAGAATGTATTAACTCAAGAGGCTCCTTGGCTCTATAACCTTTTCCAGTAAAATGTCGTTTAGTCATCTTACCCTCAAGGCAAGATTCGCACACTGGTAAAGAATTTTCTTCTAACTCACGTAGAAGTCCATTCTTCACCAATTTCTCAATCCTATTGAGATTGATGTGCCCTAAACGAAGATGCCAAAGTTGGGCATTTTCTTTTGGAGAAACTTGTTGACGTTTTGATCGAGTTACGGCAGTTCTGAACAATTCAGTATTATGGAGGGAATTAATTGCTAACGGCCTTAGCACATATAAATTCGGTTCCATATTTGTTGTGCAAATGAAAACACCATATTTATGAATAAATGCTTTATCCAATACTTTACAGAAATAAGGTTCCTCTTTAGTTCAGGAACAATATATACATTATGTAAAATAGGAAACCTATTCTGTAAAGCTAAATGGAGTCCTCCCACTACCACAGCTGAAACGACGTATCCAGTGCCTACTCGCATCGTCATCTCACCAGCCTTCAACTGTCGTCAAGATCTAATCCCTTGAAACGAAGAAAAAACATGGTTAGTGGCGCCTGAATCATTTATCCAGGTAGAATCATCATTCTCCATTAAACAAGTTTCAAGCACAAGTAAATCACATTTACCTTTATCGGCCTTGGCCTTAGCCTTGGCTGCTTTCTTCTCTTTCAGATACCGAGGACAGTTCCTCTTCCAGTGTCCATCTTGATTGTAGTGGAAACACTTTCCCTTAGCAACTTGTGGACGCCTACTTGTGGCGACAGATGGTGGGTTAGTAGGTACCTTCCCTTCTCCCTTACCACCCTTCTTCTTCTTCCCCTTTGAAGAGTTAGAATTAGAAGGTGCAGACTTCGTTCCTGAGGTCAAACCTCTATGGAACGTCCTGGAGGATGAAGCAACATTTGCCTCACCCTTTTGCCTCTCCTTACTTTTTAGTAAAGATTGGTATGTCTGCAACTCGTTGAGGAGAGTTGTAAGGTTATATTTCACTTTGTTAAGAGTCACATTGCTAACAAAGTGTAGGAAGCTCTCCAGCAAAGAATGCAGGATTATGCTAACCTGGCTGCCTTCATCGATGGTAGACCCATTCAACTTCGCCACATTAAAGTAGACCATCATGTTTAGCACATGTTCACGAACAGAGGTGCCTTCTTCTATTTTGGGTTTGAATATGTATTTAAGAGCCTTATGCATAAGTTGTTCAGATGGTTGTCCAAACATCCCCCGCAGGGACTCCATGATTTCACACGCTGAGACCATAGGCTCATGTTTCTTGGCCAAGACTTCAGAAAGACTTGCCAAGAGGTAGGCTCGGGCCTTCTCATTCGTCCTTGTCCATCGTTCGTATGCCTCCTGAACATTTTGAGCGACATTCGAAGCTGGAATAGGAGGACAAGCCTTCATGAGAGCGAACATGAGATCCTTGATGATTAAGATCGTCGTGATCATGTGTTTCCATGTTGCGAAATTATCGCTAGTAAATTTTTCGGCGCTTAGCAATGCTAATATGGCTGTTGCTATTTTGAAAAAGTTGCTGAAAATACGAACAAAACTTTATTAGATTTTGCTAAACCACTTTTAGACCAATCAGTTTTGCAAAACAGTTTCAAGTACCCTAAGTTATAGACTTTTATTTTGCAATGATGCCCCAGTGAGGCAGGACAAATGCCACCGGTGGGGTGATCAGTTGCCCTTTCACTGGGATGAGACATTCTCAACCATTAGGCAGAACCAACTCTTGGAACTGAACTTAATAGCTACCATTTTTCGGTCCAGAATCATTAACCTTTAACTATTTCGCGTAAGTGTAACTTTTCGCTTTCGGTGTCAGAGTCCAGCACTAATGAGCCCACCATAGGGAAGAAGCAGATTAGGATAAGAGACTAAGTTACTTTATCCTCTAACAGGAGATCAAATAAAGAAACGCGCAAAACTGCCATCCTTTAGGGGGGACACTCCCAAGGTGCCTCGAGGCGATGCACAGTAACTTTATTCAACCTAATGAGGGAGACTGAGGGATATGATGTCGCACTTCTTGCTCCCACTTACTATGAACACTCTTTCCATCCACCTTGATATTGACCTACCCAAACACCATCCATTGGAGGGACACGCCAAAGGTGCCGCGAGACAGAGGATAGATCTCACGGTGTGGATTATTTAGGAGAAATGTGAAAGGTGTAAGTGAAGCATCTTATGCCCTAAGTACCTCCCACTAAATGTTCTACCTAGGGATTCATTAACCTAGACAATCCGGCTACTGATTTTAGTCTAAGTCGTCTTTTTAAACTTTGCTCATAAACAATGTTTGTTTATGAAATATGAACAAGTTCAAGTTGTCACATTTAAACACTTTAATGGACTGTCCTTAACTTGCATGAATGCATCAAATCTATCTAATTCACCTTTCCAGGTAAGTTTTCAGGTAGGGGTGTTACGTTTCCGTCAACTTAAATACCTCAGCCTAGACAGAACCCGCCTTAGACAAAAGGTCCCTTATAGATAGATTTGTTACACTTTAACCTTTTATTAACCAATTTAATCCTATTAAACTGATTAAAAGATTAAAGCCTTAGGGTTGCTAATTGTATTATAACTGTGATCTTAGGTCTATGTGATCCAAGTTTTTAAACACTTTAAAACCATGAATTAAACCTAAGTGAACCTGCATGTCTTTCTTATTTCTTTTAGTTCTAATTTCTCTTTAACTTTTAAAAAGAAACAACTAAAACCATTGCGCACAACGAGGTGTTTATAACATTTATAAAGTAACCTATGTGTCATGCTTCATGCAATGTCCGGTCATTACTATATGTAACTTTTATATAATGCATAATATCAAGCAAACATGCTATCATTCACCCTAATACTATAACAATTATAATATAAAGATGATGCATATCAATGTTTTTTATGCATGCATAAATATAACTCTTATATTATATGATGCATGAACATGCTCTTACATAATTAAAATCATGCTTCGCTAAATTATAATAATTACAATAAAGAGATGATGCATGACCATTGCATAATCTAAGGTGGGATTTACTATATGTGCATACCATACGACATATAAAAAAAAGCATATATCGCATGTAATAAATAAAGAATTAATGGACTAGGATGATCCTTTACAAAAATCGGAATGAAAAAATCCTATCTATTACATTTTTCATCAAGTAAACCGGTTCACAAGTGAACCGGGTCTTGAACCGCAGGAGGTCTTCATCGTGTAGTAAACTCTAGTAGGTAGACGATTGTTCAGCGCACACTAGACGATAGAAGCATAAGTAAACGATCGCGTAGACGATGACGAGGCTGCGAAGCCTTATCATCCATGCGATTGTGTAGCGCGACAAAAGGTAAACGATTTGCTATGCGTTACTAAGCGATCGTTTAGTTAGTTACTAAACGATGAAGTTTGCTGGCCTAAACGATCGTCTAGCGTGCACACTTTAAAGGATATACGAGCATCTCATCGTCTACACGATGCATGCAACTAGGTAAACGATTTACCTTGCGATACTAAGTGATCGTTTAGTAAACGATCAGTTACTAAGCGATGAAGCTTGCTGACCTAAACGATCTTCTAGCGCGCCCGCGCGTTAAGCAATCCGCGAGCATCTCATCGTCTACACGATGCGAACCAGGTAAACAATTTACCTTGCGATGCTAAGCGATCATTTAGTCAGTTACTAAGCAATGAAGCTTGCTGAGTTAAACGATTATCTAGCACGCGTGCGTTAAGCGATACGTGAACATCTCATCGTCTACACGACGCGATACTCAGCGATCGCATACCCGATCGTCAAAACGATACGATTAACTCTTGATCACATACCCCATCGTTTAAACGATGCGTTCAACAACGATCGCGTACTTCTTTATCTTTACAATGCGATCAACAGCAATCGCGTAGAACATCTTCTACACGATGCGATCAAGCCTAGATCGCCTCCTTCCTCGAAGAACCACAACGTTTGCCCAGATCACGTACCACTCTTATACAAGGCATGCACAGATCTGCTTCTTCGATGAATGAATCAAAACTTCAAAAAAACTTTGAATACAGACTCGATAACGATTATTAATGCTTAAAAAACGCAAGGGCCTTTACAAACAATCATAAATGTAAAAGGATCTAAATAAAATCAAGGCTAATCATCCCGAAAACATCCATTAATCCGCACATCCACAGCAAAATTTAACTATTAAACCAGTGTAGAAATGCACCCACCATGAACGTAAATCCCATTTTGTTGCAACAAATGAAATCGGAGTATCAGAACTTGGCTCCAATACCAATTGAAAGATCTAATATCTAAGAGTTCCATGAGTGTGTTCGGATCACTCCAATCTCATAGTGGCAAGAAATACAAATTATAAACATTCAACATACAGTTATGCAAACAAATATTAATTATCGGCATGCTAAGAACAAGATAAATAACAAGGGAAAGAGTACCATACCAGTTGAAGACAATCTTCAATCTTCGGAACCCCAATGCAGCAGAAACCTCCACGCGATCTACCAACGCCTAGTGGAAGCATTGACTGTAGCAGCACGAACAACCGCGAACTCACAACCGCAACGGGGATGACACCACTACTAGAGAGCCCCAAGTATTCTCGGAGTGAAAACCCAAAGTGTGGTCTTTGGTGAATTTGGTAGAGGAAGGAGGAAACACGAATCGTGTAGGCGATAAGCAAGTGAGAGGGAGAAAGTCGCTATCGCATAGCAGAAATGCTTATCATTTAGGAGGAGCTATACGATCGTGTAGGATTTACTGAACGATCGTTCAGGAAAGAGTATACGATCGTTTAGCAAAATCGACACACTATATGATCGTTTAGAGAAACTATGCGATTGTGTAGGAAATAGCATGCAATCGTTTAGGCGCGAGGTAGACGATCGTTTAGGCGTGAGGCAACTATCGCATAGGCTCTCGATTTCCTTTAAGCGATCGTTTAGTATTCTCAACAACGCGCTCTCTCAAATTATTTGGGGATAGAACTCCGGGCAATTCAAAATGAAAACATTCTTCATTTTAATTCATTGGTTACAATAACCGACTCATTCCCACTAACCCACGTCCAAGTGTGAATATGGCTTAATTATCATATAATTAACCAATTAATTAATAAATAAATATAATCATATTATATTTATATCTTATAGTTTGATATCACATATCTACTATAGTATTTTCTCCTCTACTTGATATAAATCATATTTATATCTAATTTCCTCCAAAATAATGTATCTCATATATTTAGCCAATTATATTATATATAATTAACCAGTCCAATTATATCATATATAATCGAACTTCTTCTTGTCAATTTGAACATTTCAAATTAACCCAAACACTGGTTCTTGACTTTATCCAAGCTACCTAGGTGACCTAATGGACCTGTGGCTCGAAGCTCCAATGGTCCGTGAATAGCTGACTAAACTCTTTAGCCACAAGATCCACCATCCATTAACTATCAGGCATTCCACTAAAGACCAACAACTGAACTCTTCTTACCACAGATATATTTATGTGTCCATCAGATATAACCAATCATGAGTATGATGACCCTTCACAGATGCTTGTAAGTACAACCGGGCCAAATTACCGTTTTGCCCCTGTAGTTACATCTCATTCCTTAAGTACCACTGGTTCCTCAAATGAACAATACAACATAGTCCAACTATGTGTGAACACCTCTCAGGCCAAGAGAAGGTGTGTGGCGTCACATCGTTTAAGCCTCGGAATCAGCCTTTAAAGGAGTTATCTATCTACTTACCCCTGCCTCGGGGAAGGAGTGAATTCTATCTTGTATAGTTGAGTTCCCAGCTCCCAAATCAGACGAATCCCCAAAATGGTAGGTTGAATCAGCGAACTGGCCACTCACATCCATACAAATCAAAGAACAGCCCTCAATGGTAGGAGTTCCCAACTCACTCAGGATTGAGGTCATGTTACCTATGGCCATCCTAGTAAAGTGAAGTCTCTGTCATGAATGGTGTTTTATAACGAGAAGTTAACACTTCGTGGTCAGGTATTATACAAACTCTTTGTATAGGACGCCCTCACTCGCATGTCTCCAACACGAATGATCAGGATCAGACCATCTGTGACAAGTCACAACACTCGTGACCATTCCACAAAGCGGGCCACATCCGTAGCGTTACTAGGATAAGGTTTCCCTCCTATATCCATATACTACAGAGCATTTTGGTTATCACTTAAGACATGATCCCTTTATATGTCACCACATACATTCTTGAGTTACATACAGATAACCAGAGATTTTATGTTTATTGGTTTGTGGTTAAGCAAATAAAACAAGTAACTGAGCAAAATACAAGATGTGAAGTAAATATCATATATTAACAACACAAACATT
Source organism: Benincasa hispida (assembly GCF_027475165.1). Lineage (NCBI taxonomy): Eukaryota > Viridiplantae > Streptophyta > Magnoliopsida > Cucurbitales > Cucurbitaceae > Benincasa > Benincasa hispida. The sequence goes on from NC_143481.1 coordinate 15,474,158, forward strand.
CGTACAAACTGTTTACAAACTACAGGACATGAGACTTTAGGGCATTAACCCCAACAGGAATTACATCTCAACTCTCAGCACCTGGTACACCTCAACAAAATGGTATAGCAGAAGGGAGAAATAAAACCCTATTAGACATGGTTCAGTCGATGATGAGTTATGCTTCCTTACATTACCTGTTCTGGGGTTATGCAGTGGAGACTGCAACTTATCTATTGAATAGAGATCCATCAAAAGGTGTTTCCGAAACACCTTTTGAATTATAGAGAGGTCGTTAAAGTAGTTTATGATATCTCAAAATTTAGGTATGTCCAATACATGGGAGCATAAACCACGCAGTAAAATCGTATTGAATCAACTTTGCAATGAAAGTACTGAAACTTCAACAAGAGTTGTTGAAAAGGCCAGCACTTCAACAAGAGTTGTTGATGTTGGTTCATCTAGTCAAGCAAATCATTTTCAAGAGTTGAGGGTGTCTCAATGTAGTGAGAGGGTTATAACCCAACCTGCTCGTTATTTAGGTTTAATAGAAACTCATTGACCTAAACTAGATGATGAAGGATTCATTGACCTAAAATCAGACAATATGTGATATGGACAAGGATGAATGGGTGAAAGAATAGATCTGGAAATGGAGTCTATGTACTTCAATTTTGTTTGGGATCTTGTAGGGGAAAAAAACCTATAGGTTGTAAATGGATCTACAAGAGGAAAAGAGGTATAGATGGAAAGGTGTAAACCTTTAAGGCTAGACTAGTGGCAAAGGGTTATACCCAGGTTGAGGGAGTGGATTATGATGAAACTTTCTCATCTGTTATCATGCTTAAGTCTATTCGTATTCTCTTTTCCATTGCCACATATTATGACTATGAAATATGGAAAATGGATGTCAAGACTGTCTTCTTGAATGGTAATCTTGATAAGGCTATCTACATGGTCAACAAGAGGGATTCATTGACCAAGGACAAGAGCAAAAGGTTTGCAAGCTTAATTGGTCTATTTATAGATCGCAACAAGCATCTCGATCTTGGAATATAAGGTTTGATACTGCGATCAAGTCTTATGGCTTTGACCAAAATGTTGATGAATCTTGTGTATATAAGAAGACCATCAACAGTTTAGTAGCTTTCTTAGTATTTTATGTAGATGATATCCTACTCATTAGGAATGGTATAGGTTTATTGATTGATGTTAAAAAGTGGTTGGCTACTCAATTCCAAGTGAAATATTTGGGTGAAGCACAATTTGTTCTGGGGATCTAGATTATTAGGGATCGTAAGAACAAAATGCTAGCCTTGTCTTAAGCATCATATATCGACAAAATGCTTGTTAGGTATTCAATGTAGAATTTCAAGAAGGGTTTATTATCTTTCTAACATGAAATAATCTTGTCTAAGGGACAGTGGGCTAAGAAACCTCAAGAAATTGAGGAGATGAGACAAATTCCCTATACATCTGCAGTAGGTAGCCTTATGTACACTATGTTATGTACTAGGCTAGACATTTGTTATACAGTAGGGATAGTCAGTGGATATCAATCCACTCCAAGATTTGATCGCTAGACTGCGATTAAGACTATCCTCAAGTATCCTAGGAGAACGAGGGATTATATGCTCGTGTATGGTGCTAAGAATTTGATCCCTACAGGATACACTGACTCTGATTTTCAGACTGATAAGGATTCTAGAAAATTCACATCAGGATAAATGTTCACTTTTAATGGAGGAGCTAATAGTATGGCGTAGTATCAAGCAAGGATATACTGTTGATTCTACCATGGAGGCAAAATATGTAGTTGCTTGTGAAACCGCTAAAGAAATTTTCTAACTCGGGAAGTTTTTGACAGACTTGGAAGTAGTTCCAAATATGTCAATGCCAATCACCCTATATTGTGATAATAGTGGTGCCGTGGCAAAATCCAAAGAGCCTCGGAGCCACGAAAGAGAAAAGCATATAGAACGCAAATATCATCTCATTCAAGAGATAGTGCAATGAGAAGACGTGATCATCATGAAGATCGCTTCAGAGCACAATGTTGTCGATCTATTTATGAAGGCTCTCACAATTAATGTTTTTAGGGTCACTTAGAGAGTCTGGATCTACAGGATATGTGTCACACCCCCTCCCAGATTACCCTTTTATTTTGGAAGAGGATATGATCGTGGTAGCTACTAGCCCTACTGCCAGCACTCACCACCCAAACTTTCTAGTCTAGATACAACCTGTTCATCTTTATTAGTAATATACGCAAATATCTAACCTTCCTTAAGTTATTACGAAGATTACATAATTACGGGCATACAACCAAGATATTACTTTTATAGAAAAATATTCACAGATGGCCTAAACATTCCTACAGAACCCTAGTCCCTCACAAAACATGTGTACATAAACAGATTATCAACCTAAGTCTTTTAATAAGCTGAGTCTTTCGGTGGAAAGCTGCAACAGGATCAACCTTGAGGAAACTGAACGCTACCTGAAAAGGGAAAACACAGAAAATTCTATGAGCTAAAAGCTCAGTGAGTGACAATAAAATCGTAAAGCAACAAGCTTAACATCACTATAAACACGTAAGTATACCAATGAGTAAACTCAAGCAATTGTCTCTATATGTAGTTATAAACCACTCTCAGACATCATTAAACATTATTATTCCCTAGTTGAGAACGAGCCTAAACGCTCTAGCTCCCAAACATTTATTACCAACCAAGAGACCCATACTTCGGTCTCTCATTCATAATTGCCTACATGTACGTGGCCACACTAAGTACCATCATATTTTAGGTACTTCCACTCAGATACCTTCTCAAATTTATCCTTCAGTATCGAGCTACTATGATACCTTCTCATATGTCCTTCGGTATCAAATTGGCCAGATACCTTCTCAAATGTCCTTCGGTATCAAATTGGCCAGGTACCTTCTCAAATGTCCTTCGGTACCTAATTGGTTAGATACCTTCTCAACGTCTTTCGATATTTAATGTATATTTTGTACATCAAATTGAGTTCCATTGCCTAGTATTTACACAAGAATTGTTCCATTGCCACTCATTTACACAGGAACTCATTCTCTCATAGCTTTCTCTAGGAAGCATATAACAAAATCAGAAACATAGCTTTTGTAATGGTTACACAACATACCTTGGCCTGTGTTACACACATACAAGTCAGGAAACATGCATTAAGTTATTCTCCAACCATTTGTTACTTGAGGAAGTATAAATACATCATTAATGTCACTATGCTTTACTTGATCATATATGCATGAATATTGGAAACCTTAAGTTTACCGAGTCACTCACTATTTGTCAGCCTCTTATTGGTTTATATGCTTTCCCTAGCTCTTCTTGGCCTGAAAAGATATAATTTCCGATTAAACTAATTAGAATTCCTAGTAAAATATCTCAAATAATTCATTTATTAAAGGAACTTCCATCAATATAGACAGCTTTACTAGCAAGATCCCCCTGAGCGAGGTCAGCGAGATTCTCCTGAGCGATGCTAGCGAGATCCCTTAGAGCGATGCTAGCGAGATCCTCTAGAGCGATACCAGCAAGATCCTCTAGAGCTAGATCAAGCTTTTCCTGTGAAATTCTTAGCAATACTCACCTCAATTCCTAGCGAGATTTCCCCCTAGAGTGAGATCCTCCTTATAAAATCAGTGAGATTTCCTTTATAAACGAGATCTTTATGCCCAAATCTTGCTATAATTCTCCACGATGAACTGCTTGCTTGTTCCTCACAAGCAGCTGTCTGCTTATGCACTAATTTCCTATTATAACTTCAAAAATTCATAATTCAAAATCCAGAGCTCTTTTCAAGAAGCTTTCTTCTACAAACTTGTTTAGATTTGATTAACTTCCTTACCTTAAAATTTCAGCCCAGAATTTCTAATAGTTTGGCTTGGAACTTCCAAACTTCACCTTGAGCCTTGAATAATCTATGGTTCTGCCTCTTCTGTAAATTCTCCACTTTTGTTCTTATCCTCTTATAATCTTTCTCCAGCAGGAAAATTTTGAAAACTAGATTCTCCCAGCTTTCAAATGGCACTGAATTCACTAAATTTGTTTTTTTCAATTGCCAAAACCATGCTTTTGAAGTTTCACTCCCCTTTTTAATCTTTCTGCCGCTTCCTGAGCTCAAAGAATAAATTGCCACGTCATCCCACACTTAGTGCCTCTAGCCAGACTAATGATTGAGTTTCTTCTTTTGATATATTTTCCTTCCCTTTCTTCATAATCCCTATAAACAACATGAATTTTTATTTAATAAATATGTAATACAACATTCCTTTGGCTAAACATGCTTATCTAGGGAACCTAAGTTTGGGGTTTACAATATGCATCATCTTGTCTAGGGCACATAGGAGTATTATGGGGTATAGAGTATGTCTAGCTTATTGTATTGTGTACTTTACTTTATATTGTATTTTTTTTGTACATCCTACTAGCTTTAGGACAAGCAAGAGATTGTTGGGATTAGTGCTTTAAATCTTGTGGGTCTCGTAGTTTGTATTTTATAAATAATGAATTATTTATTTAATAAAATAAGAGGTATTTTATTCGACATTTAGATTGCATTAATTCAATCTAATAAACTAAGATCCAAGGTTATTTAATGTAGTTTGAATTATATTTGATAGACATATAAGTTGATCGTGTTCAAGTAATAACCTAAATGGTCTGCAGTAAACGAATAAAATTGGATGCCTTATTTTGGTGACAATGCGGTTACGACCCACTTTGTAAATATTACAAAAGTTGTAAGTATTACACACAATTTGATCCAAATTGTTCACGTGGCATGTAAGTGGAGGTATCTTATATAAAGAGTTTGTATAAGACTGGTCCAAGAAATGATTAATCTCTCTTTATAATAATATTAATTGAAGAGATTAACATTTCATAGGATGGTCATAGGTTACTTGATCTCAATCCTAAGTGAGTTATGAACTCATGTCTATGAGGGCAACCCTTTGATTTGTATGGGTAAGAATGGCCTATGTTGCTGACTTAATAAGCCTACCATTTTGAGAATTTATCCAAGTAGGGAGCTAGGAACATTAACTCCACAAGATGTAACTCACTCCTTCTCGCTTTTAGTGAAAGTAGATGAATTGCTCTATTAACTTCTGATTCCGAGTCTTGAACAAAGTGCTCCTCGCTTTCATTGGGCCGAGAGGGATTTACTTATGGTAGGACTATTAACAAGTTGTTCATTAGAGGATCAATGGGACTTAAGAAGAAAGAAGTAACTAGAGGAGTAAAACGGTAATTTTAACCCAGCTGTAATTACGAGCAATTTATGAAGGATCGATTTATTAATGATTGATTATTTCCATGGACACAAAAATATATCTACAACGTAAAGAGTACAACTGTGAATCTTTAGTGGGGGGACCCACAGTTAATGAATGTCGATTAAGTTAATTAAAGAGTTTAATTAATTTAATCTCGAATCATTTGAGCTTAATCTGTAGGTCCATTAGATCTCCTACTAGCTCACTAAGGGTAAAAACAAGGATCGATTGTTTTTTATTTAAAAAAAATAATTTGAATTATAATTATTTAAGGGAATTTTATATTAATAAGGATTGATATAAAATATAATGTTTAATACATTATAGAATATAGTTAATTATAAATATGATTTATAACAAAAACTATATAATGAGAGAATAATATTTAAATAAGATTCGAATATTAATTTAATATGAATTCATATTAAAACTATAAGTAAAATTAATGTGAATAAGATTTATATTAATATTATAGGTTAAGATAGAGATATGCATTTCTATATGATTTAAATGCATATTTGAATAATTATGTGATAATTAAATTAACTAATTAATAGTTAATTGATCAAATTAATTATTAATTATTTAATTGTCTATTATATATTTAATATAATTCAATATATATTTATTTAAAATAAAAAAATAAATAAGGAATGAAATACGCATAACTTCCTTACTAGAAAGTTACACAAGAGTTAGTGGGGAGTTAATCCTTTGAGTTTTAATTGTAAAAAAGGTTAAAAAAAATTAAACATAGAAAAAGAGGATACATATTTTTCAACCCTTTGGAACTCTCTTTCTCTCTCAATTTAACACCATATAGGAAAACAGAGAAATAGTTTTTCTGAGAATTTTTTTTCCCTTTTTCGGATCCCACAATCCCATTGATCCTTTTTTAGAATAGTTGAGTAACCTTTTGGTGATGTTTGCATTCTATTCATGACGAAAGAGGTTTGCATAACGATAAGTTTTGGAAATTCGTAAAGAATTATTCCTCCCAATATTACTTTTTTCTTGATTCTTTAAATAGCATGCTTAATCTATTTTATTCTGCATTTTAATTCTTTATTTTCTTTGCTCAATTAAAAGAAAAAAAAAACAATTAAACGTTTTCACATTGGAATTCAATCTTCCGACTGTTTTCAAGCTTCATCTCTTCCAATTTCCGTTAAAGATCTCATTATCAGCATCAATGGAAGGCCGTGAAAATACCCAAAGGCCCTCATCTATCCAAACAGTTGAGAATTGGTTTACCTCTTCTGCGAATCTCACAGCCCTTTCCCTTTCTCAATCTCAACGGCACGGGATTCGAATTTCGATTATGGTGTTTAGACACCATTCTTCTTCAAGCCTATCTGAAAACCCACAACAAATTTGTTCTTTTATATAGACCATCCGTTGTTCACTAGAACCCCCCGCCATCACGTCGATCACCCTCTTTACTAACAGTCAAACTTCTCCCCAAATCGTCCTTTCCCCTATCTTGCATCCACAAGTCCCTCTAACCATTGAACTCTTGGATTTGGTTTATCTTCAAAAACCTGATCTATCGAGATCATCTTTGCTATGTAAGGGAAACAATCAAGCCAAACCATCTACCATACCTATCGCTGTAGGACCTTGCAAGAAGACAATCTGCCTCAACAATCCTGGGTTGGGAGATGCCATGTGCCCATTACCTCTAGCCGCAAGGTATATGGTTGGCGCTAGTGAAGCAGGAAGGTGGGATGAGAGAAGTGTCTTTGGAAACATCCTTGAAAGTATAAAACGTAGGAAAGGGTTAGTCGAGGAAGGAGAGATGAACTAGTCGAACAAAGAGATGGCTGAGAAGGAAGTAGTTGGGAAAAGAAGAAAAGTTGTGCTGTCCCATGTGTTTGTCCTTGCGGTGAGTGACCCTTAAGAGCTTGTGTCTAGTAAGCCAAGCCTCATTTGCTCAAATGAGGGGCCATTGAAAAGGTTGTTCACAACATTTAAAAAGAAGAAATCTGAGAAGCAAGAGAAATAAAAGGAAGAGAAGTTGGTCACATGGTCATTAAAGAAGAGATTGGTTGAAGAGAGAAACATGGAGGCGAGGCGATCACATCTGGAGCCATCAATGTCGACTTGGAAGAGGAAGTTGTTCCCCTATAAAGGAAGTCGAAGAAAAATCCACGCACTAAGCCATATGGTGGATGTGTTTAAAAAGAAGTGTGGCACAAAGCAAAGACACATTAAGAGATAGTCCTCTCTGCATCCTCTGTGGAGCGGTTAGCAGCCCGATTGGCAGAGAAGAAAGAAAAAGTAAAACAAAGACTAAAAAGATAAAGGAGGACAGACAAAACCTCATCGCCGCAACAAACTTTGAACGAGAGATATGCAACGAGGAAAGAGAACAATACACGACGAGGAAAGAGAACAAAGAAGTGTTGAGGCTAGAATTAGGCCCAACAAGGAGGAAGTAGCAAAAGATAGGGCGGATGAATTCGCGGAGGAATTGGAAAAAGAAATGACGGAGGAAAGCGATGTAGAGGAAGAGGCTAAGGCCCAATGCAGAAAGAAAAATATTGTAATAATAAGGAAGGAACAAAAGAAGGAAAAAGAAAAGAAGAAGGTTGAAAAGAATAAAAACGAACAACCTTAAAAGAAGCAAGAAAAGCAGGTGATGATCAAAAAGCCTATGGAGAAGAAAAAAAGAACATAAGTGGGAGAAGGAAGCAGAGTGTCTGCTTGCCCTGAACAAAGAAGAAAAGAGAGAAGGTGGTCGAAGAAGATGCACCAAAAGAAGCAGGCTTGCTAATAGAGATAAGGTTCTTCCCTAAGAATGCCCCATTGCCTACATTCATAACAAACATCATCGATGCGTTGGGGTGGTACGCCTTTTATGAAGTACCCCAAGTGCTCAAGCTGACTGTGGTGTGCGCCTTCTATGAGGGTAGACTCCACCGAGAGGATAATCATGTCAAGATTGAAAAATACAAAGTGTCTTCCATCACTAGGGAGGTGAATGAGTTGTTCAACTTGTCCAATGACCCAAAGGTTAAAGGGAATAGAACCATCAAATCGTCAACACAAGAAGAAATGAATGAAACATTGGGTCTATGTCGTACCTCCCTAAAAGGGATTAAGACATTGACCGCAAATGCCTAAATCCTTGGGGAAATTTGTGGCTTTAATTTATTAAGAAGAAGCTAATCCCTACGATACACGACCACTCTGTTTCAAGAGATAGGGTTATAGCCATTTATTGCATCATACGATGCATTCCCATGGATGTTGGCCGCATTGCAGCCCAAATTAGAGCAATGTTTTACAAGCCATAGGGTTAGTTGTTTTTTCCCTTCACAATCATGAAGTTATGCGCCAATGAGTGTTTGACAGAGGATGAGCCGGAGGAGCCTATTAAAGGAATTATCATAATTAATGTCATTCGAGGGTTGTTGATGGATTCATCACACTCGCTTCAAGCATTTAAAGTTGAGAAGTGACCCTCTCAATTTCAAACTACTACCTCCTCGCAGCCTCCTTTGCCCAAAAGGAGAAAATTGATGAAAAAGGACTTTGAGATCTGAAGGCCAAGTCTTGTAGAGGTAATTGATGCATGGTTAATGCGATGAAATAATGGTGTAGAATGCGATGGTGGAATATGCATTGTGCATGCAAGTTTTCTTAGCAAGATCTAAGTATAAACTCTACTAAGTTGTCTGGTAAGCCCAGGGTCGAACATAGGGACTAAGGAAACAGTATGCGATGGTAACTTCAGTTCTCTTTGGTGATGTGCAATAGGACTCATGACACTCCTTTATAGACGTTCAAGTTTTCCTGACTCAGATCCAAGTATAAATCCAACTCAGGTTCCTGGTAAGTCCAGGGACGAACTCAGAGATTCAGATTAAAGCTAACGCAGGCCTCATTGTAAATGTTGTAGAAATATCCTAAGTGTATGTAGAAATGAGTTATTTACACTAAGTTGCTACTGTGTGTATGCAAGAAGATACAAAAGGGTCGAGTAGAGAATAAGGGGTCGTGTGGAAAATGGAGTTTGATGCAAGTGATATGCGTCGATCTAAGTTAGATGTACACGAACAAGAATATGATGCAAATGAGATGACTTGTTTATCTCCATTTATGCGTTAGACTATATTCGGTACTTCTCAATGCGAATATCATACAATACCTATCTTTGGGATGTATGCGTCAATTACAGGATGCAATAAAACACCGGTACGTCTATCTTTAGATGTACTAAGTGTTTCTAACTTAATGCTGGCTTGCTTATTCTCTCGAATAATTTAAGCTAAAGCTGCTTTTACCAATTGATTTAGTTTGCTTAAGCATTCGAAATGGAATTTTGCATGAAGTTATAGATGCATCCGACATAAACAAGAAATAAACAGTGGCAAAGTATGATAGATCAAATATGTGAATTTATAAAGAAACCGATTGTCTTTAAAAAACTAACACTTAATCAAATGAGGAGATGAAAACGATAAGTAAGATGAAATGAAAGGAGTCAAACCGCAGAGTACAATCTCTTGTCCTCTTTGGCTCAATTCTGGTTCATGTACAACCACTTGTGGAAGAATTGGAAGAAATGTCTCTCTCCAGCTCAGTTTCCTTCGCTCCTTGATCGGCGATGGTGGTGGTCCTCTTCCCTTGTGTTCTTCTTATCACCACAGCACAACTCTACGATCTCAAAATTTTAAAATTATGTAATGAGCTAAAAAGGTCTAAGATTAAGCTTAAGCTCGTTCATCTGGTGGGATTTCTTCTATTTATAGGCGTCGGTCTTCTTCAACTTGATGATGGGTAGCATTAAATTCCATACCCTGGTCGGCCGCCTGACATTCATATGCTTTTCAGACGCCGCCCGCTACAGATGCCCATGCTTGCAAGTGGTGATTTGACACAAACAACTTGAATCAATGAATCTTCCTTCCGTTGAATCCCTCCAACGCATACCCCATGCGTTAGACTTTGCCTACGACACTTTTCTTAATCATGCGTTAGACTTTGTTGAGATCCTGTAATATCATGCATTAGTGCCGCAGTATTTTAGCAATAAACATTCTTTTGCATGAGTTTGATAGTGTTCGAGTAATTTCATGCGTTTCCTCTAAAAATGATGAGATTTTATCATTAAAGACCCTAATTATTCCAACTTTTGAGCCACAATAACTTGTATTTCTACAAGTATCAGCTTCTTAAAAGAATGAACAAGGGATAGAGTATACATACCTTTGAAGAACTCTTTCTTCAAGTATCCCTCGATCAATCTCCAACGCGTCCAAAGCAATACTCGAATGCAACGAACAGAACAACCAACAACACGAACTGATGAATCCTCGATCACTATCGAGTCCAACTCGATCCTCGAACCTCGAACGAAACTAGAACACCACCACAAGTGTTACCTTGGTATTCTCAGTGGGAGAATACAGGATTTGTGGGCTCTGTGTGACTTTGGATAGAGGAAAAAAAGAGGTAGACGATCGAGTAACTGGGAGATGGATGAAGTCATCGTATAGACTAGATACTCGATCATTTAGTAAATGAAGCCTATCGTATAGACTTTGCTACTCGATCATGTAGCAATAGGTAAGTGAGTGACTATCGTATAGTAAATTTGGTACTCGATCGTGTAGGTTGTGAGACACCATCGTTTAGTAAAACGTTCTTACTCGATAGTCCTTTCTTTTGTCAAACGACACAAAATGAATGATCATCTGATTTTTGGAAAACGATTTTCCTTTTATTTCACAGTTATCATAACTTCCAATAACCTCCCACTCAATCGGTTACTAAAGAAAAAGAATTAATTATCATATAATTAATATATTATAAATAAATATGTTAACCAACTTATCATATTATATTTATAACCTATAGTTTTAATATTTCATCATATGAAACATATAAACCATAGTTCTTTTTCTATGTTATGATATTTAATATAAATCATATTTATATTAATTCCTCCAATTAATGTACCTAATACATCAAATCAATTATATCACATATAATTGAATTAATTTAATTATATCACATATAATTAAATTTCCTCTTGTTAATTTGAACACTTCAAACTAACCGAAAATTTTATTCTCAACTTGAATCCATTGAGCTACCAAAGGGACCTTATGGACATGTAGCTTGAAGCTCCAACGGTACGTGAATAACTGACTAAACTCTTTAATCACAAGATCCACTATCCGTTAACTGTTGGTCACTCCACTAAAGTTCACAGTTGCACTCTTCACACTATAGATATATTTCTGTGTCCATTGAATATAACCAGTCAATAGTGCGATGACCCTTCACAAATCACTCATAAGTATAGCTGGGCCAATTTACCGTTTTTCCCTTGTAGTTACATCTAACTCCTTAAGTACCACTGATTTCTCTAATGAACAATAAGTCATAATCCTACTATGAATGAGTCCTCTCTTCCCAAGAGAGGGTGTGGCCACTATGTTCAAGACCCGGAATCAACCCTTAAGGGAATAATTTATCTACTTACCCCTGCTTTGGGGAAGGAGTGAATTCCGTCTTGTGTAGCTGAATTCTCAACTCCCCAATCAGACGAATCCCTAAAATGGTAGGCTTGTTAAGTTGGCAATCTGGCCACTCTCACCCATACAAATCAAAGGACCGCCCTCATGAGCAGGAGTTCCCAACTCACTTAGGATTAAGGTCATGTTACCTATGTTCATCCTAGTAAAATGTAAGTCTCAATTATCAATGGCGTTATATAAAGAGACTAATCATCTCGTGGTCTGGTCTTATCAAACCCTTTGTATAGGATACTCCCGCTCGCATGTCTCCATATGAATGGTCAGGATCAGACCATTTGTAGCAATTTACAACACTTGTAACATCTACAAAGCGGGCCGTATCCGTAGTGTCACTAGGAGAAGGTATCCCTCCTTTATCCTTATACTACAGACCATATAGGTTATTACTTAAAGAATAATCCACTTGTCTATCACATACATGCTTAAGTTTACATAAAATAACCACGGATTGCCTAAGTAAAATACCTAGACATTGTAGGTTAAATCCAATTATAAGAGTTATATTTAGATAAACTACAAAGACTAAAGTTGCATGAAATTAGCCGTCTTGCCTAAGTAAAATACCCAAACATTTAGAACACTTCAGTGGGAGAATAATAGTTATTAGCTCCAACATCCTCAAGAGTTCACACCGTGAGATCCATGCTCGGCTTCTTGTCGATTTTACTTCGACTGCTCCATACGGAAAGTGTTTGCATGGGTTAATAATAAGGTGAATGGGGGAAGTCATTCATAGTAAGTGGGTGAAGGAAATGTGTCAACATTGTCCTACGGTCTCCTCCATTAATTTGAACCGTGAGATTCTTATGTTACGCCTGCTGTCGTTTTTCATGTGGCACTAGCTAGTCGTTAACCACGGCAATTCCTACGAAGGGTTGTAACATAGGATTCAGAACAACCCAGGCTTTAGTAAAATGAATAGGGTCTTATAATTCTGTCTTGGGTATTGTCTTCTATTTCGGAGGCATACTCATACTGTTCTATAAGATCTAAAAATGGCAGGTCTACACTTACAAGATTTACTAAGTGTTAGTAATGATCTTGACTGAAAATGATAACTAAATGACTATCGGAATATGAGTTATTCTGGAGATAGTATTTGGTCAAGAACTGTCTGTCTTGCTTTTGTAAAGGAATTCTTGACTACCCCACGGTAGCATTTGTTCTAAATCACTTAAGTATCGTTGCAAAAATAATGATTATGGGTACATTATCACTTTGCTAAAACTTGATTAGATTTAAAAGTAATTCACTTATAATTTTGTTTATAAAATCAGAATGACGAGTTCTATTATACAATTGCTAGCTTCAGACAAACTGATTGGAGAAAATTATGTAAACTGGAAATCAAATTTGAATACAATACTCACGATAGACAATTTGAGATTTGTCTTAACAGAGGAATGTCCTCCCATTCTTAGCTCAAATACCAACCGAACTGTTCGGGAAGCATTTGATAAATGGATCAGGACTAATGATAAAGCCCGTGCTTATATTCTCGCCAGCCTGTCTGACGTTTTGGCGAAAAAACACGAGGGTATGAACACTGCCAAAGAGATGATGGAATCTCTAAGAGGGATGTTTGGACGCTGTCCTTCACCCTGAGGCATGATGCTATCAAATACGTTTACAATAGTCACATGAAAGAGGGGACCATCCTAGACATGATGGTCCACTTTAATGTGGCTAAAGTGAATGGTGCTATGATGGATGAGAGAAGTCAAGTTGGCTTTATTATAGAATCTGTTCCGAAGAGTTTTTTGCAATTTTGTACCAATGCCTTAATGAATAAAATCAAATACAACTTGACAACTCTGAAGGCTTTTTAGACTATGTTGAGAACTAAAGGTCTGGAACTAGTACCAGAAGTAAATGTTGCTTCTGCTGAGAAGAGAGGAATGTCCTCCAAGCCTAAAGTTGCCTCGTCTTTGCAGACTAAGAGTATTCCAGCGAAGAAAGACAAAGGGAAAAGAAAAAACCTGCTGGTAAGAAGAGCAAGAAAACTGTTGCAGAGAAAGGGAAATGTTTCCACTACAACGAGCTGGGGACTGGAAGAGAAATTGCCCCAAATATCTTGCAGAGAAGAGAGTAGAAAAAGGCAAACAGGCTGCTTAGATCCTGAAGACCGTTTGCTCAGCTCATCTAGTAGGAGAAGTTGCCGATGAAGATGTAAATTACTTACTTTTGTTAAATGTTGTAATGAACCTTTTGTACATATTTTTATGTTAAATGAAATGTTCATTTTCAAAATTTATGTTTGTTCTAGCAACTTCTGTTAAGAATCAAATTTTTAATAGCCATCAGTAAATATTCAAATATTTAAATGACTAAGATCGAAGTATAATGAAACTAAGATTTCTAGCTCTGACTGTTAACAAGAGTTGTTAAAGTAGGTCCGACCATCTTAATCAAAGAGTTGAGAGTACCTCAATGTAATGGGAGGAAAATGTGTTTCCTAGCCATTATTTGAGAAATAGATGAATTCCCCATAAGAAACCTATTTGTATACTAATATGTTTACAATGATTCTTTCGGCTAAAGTGTTTAAGAATCATCTAATAAGACTAGAAATACCAGAGGTTAATAACCTAAGGCAAGTGGGAGAAATATCAGGTATGAGATACCAAATGGCAAAAAAACCATGGGTATGGGATGCCCTATTTATTGTATTTCTCTATAAAACTCAGAAACTCAGTCTTATATATCAGATATATAAGTTACCACTGAAGTTTTAGTCCAAGTGGGAGTTTGTTGGGATTTTATGTCCTAAAATTGTGGTTTGTAAACATTAGAACTTATTATGAGAATTCAATAAAGTTGTTGAATATATTGTTTTTTAGAAATCCAATAAACCTAAGTCCGTTGACTATTATATGAGTACTTGAACTTTATGTGGAAACATACAAGTGGATTAGGTTCGAGTAAATTGTCAAAATGATCTATAGTATATGAATAGGGTTGGGTAACTTATTCTGGTAACACTATTGGATGCGGCCTACTCTGTAGTTGTTACAAAGTGTTGTAAAGTGCTACATACAAAGTGATCCTAATTCGTGCATATTGAGACATGAGGAGTGGGGGTGTCCTGTGCAAATGAGTTTTGTGCAAGATCGAACCATGAAACCTGTCACTCTTAATTTATAACGCTGTTTACTATTTAAGACTGACAATTTCAAAGCGATGACCTAGGTAACTTAATCTTAATCCTGAGCTAACTATGAACTCCTGTTTGTTTGAGATTATCCTTTGATCTGCAAACGGTGAGAGTAGACCAATTGCCTCTGCTCAATAAGCTTACCATTTGGGGGATAAGACCGAATGAATACCTGGGAACATAGGGTGCAAGAGGGAATTCACTCCTACCCGATTATGGTTAGTAGAGAGGTTGTTCCCTTCAAGTGCTGATTATAGGTCTTGAACAAGAGGTCTCACCCTCTCATTGGCCTGAGAGGGATTCGATTTGTTGATTGGATCACAAACCAATTGTTCATTAGGGATCAGTGGAACTTAAGAAACAAAAGGTAATTTCGGGGGTAAAACAGAGATTCGACCCAACCGTTATTACGAGCAACCTATGAAGGGTTTACTTACTAATCATGGTTATATCGAGTGGACATAATATTTCTACAGTGAGGGGAGTTCAGTTATGGGCTTTAGTGGAATCACCCATTAATTAACGAATGGGGGTCAGATCGGTCTAATGAGTTTAGCTGATTAATCTCGTATCGTTGGAGCCCATGATCTGTAGGTCCGCGAGGTCCCCTACTAGCTCGTAAATGGGTACGCTTTAGGGTAGCTTGAGAAATTAATTTGAAACGTTCAAATTAAACAGAACAAGAGAATAAATATTTAAATATGATTTAAATATATAAAGATGATTATTGTGCAAAAATTAATTTAATATTTGATATTTAATTAATAATTTTTTAAATTAATTTAATAAAATCAATTTTTGAATGAAAATGATTAAAAGTCATTTTTTAAAAAAATAAAATGGAAATTCGTTTTGCATGGCACAAAGTGGAAAAAGGTTTTTCTCCATTATCATCATCTTTATGCTCACACACAAACCATGATTTTCTCTACTTTGATTCTCCAAGCATGAGCTGCAAGCCATGTGTCACAATCGCTCTTTCGGAAGCTTCTCTTAGCGATTGTGCGGCACTTGTTCCCGCTCACGAACAAGCCAGCCAACTCGATTACGGACTGCCGATGGCACACCGAGTGCCTCTTGCAACCTCCACCCCCGTTTTAGGGAAAACGGTTTTAGAAAACGGGTTTGGAGAAAAGGTTTTCGTAAGAAGATTTGTGAGTGTGAATAAAGAAAGAAAGATTGTAGTAGACTAGAAAGCAATAAGCAACAACAACGGCTTTATAGAGTACTACTCCGGGTATGAGGAAATGATGGTTAGTCTTATCCCCATATAGTGCATTCTGAACAAAAAGCCAACTGGCGCCCTTGCATATGCAAAAGGGCGAGTGGTCACTTACAATGAAAATGTAAAGAAAGCAAGCTAACTACACTAATACAATACAGGATGTGAAAGTAAGCTAGAAAGGGGTTGGATTGGGCATGCGGCCATGGGCAACAGGCCCTGGACAAGCATGACCGTTACATTCTCCCCCACTTAATTGGTTGACGTCCCCGTCAACCGACCTTGTTCAAAACCTGCAATGGCTGGAGCTGCATTCTTCAAGTCTTCGGCCCGCTCCCAACTGATCTCTTCGTCGGGGAGATCCTTCCATTTCACTAAGAACTCTGTCAGTTCACGTCTGGGTCTTCCAATACGGCGCGCACGTTTATCCAGGATTTGTGCAACTTCTTTCTCAGCAGAACTCTTCATCGTGACCGGTGGGCGCCTTAGCATGTTTCGCTGTTCGTCCTCGGGATCGGAATGATAGGGCTTCAGGATACTCACATGGATGACAGGATGAATCTTCATCCATGAGGGTAACTGAACCCTGTATGAGGTTCTCCCGACCTTCTCAATTACCTCCACTGGACCTTCATATTTCCTTACTAGCCGTTGGTCTCTCTGGCCTCGGAAACGAAACTGTTCCGGTCGTAGCTTGATCAGGACCTTGTCCCCAGCTTGAAACTCAAGGGCCCTCCGCTTCTTATCAGCCCACTTCTTCATCCTCTTCGATGCTCTTTCTAGGTAGGCGCGAGCGATCTCAGAGGTTTCGCTCCACTCTTTAGTGAAGTTATGTGCCTGAGGACTTTTGCCTGCATAAGGGTGGTCCACCAAGTGTGGCATGAGTGGCTGTCTGCCGCACACGACTTCGAAGGGTGTTTTTCCGGTCGCGGAACTCTGCTGGCTATTGAAGCTGAACTGAGCCACATCTAACAACTGGACCCAGTTCTTCTGCCTAGCGTCGATAAAGTGACGCAGATATTCCTCGAGCATACTGTTGAAGCGTTCCGTCTGTCCATCGGTTTGGGGATGATAGCTAGAGGAGATATTCAGTGATGATCCCAATATTCTGAACAATTCTGTCCAGAATGTCCCAGTGAATCTTCCGTCCCGATCGCTAACAATGCTCATGGGGACACCCCATAATTTCACGATGTGTTTGAAGAACAACTGAGCAGTCATCACGGCTGTGCACATTTTCGGCGTTGGGACGAACGTGGCATATTTCGAGAACCGGTCGATGATAACAAGGACCGATTCAAACTCTCCCACCTTGGGCAAATGGGTGATGAAGTCGAGAGACACACTCTCCCACGGTCTAGAGGGCACAGGTAGGGGTTCCAGCAGACCCGCTAATTTCGCCCTTTCAACCTTATCTTGTTGGCAGACAAGGCAAGTCTTGGTAAATTGCATGACATCGTCTCGAAGACTTGGCCAATAGTAGCCTTGCTTCAGAAGGGCATAAGTCCTCTGCCAACCATTATGTCCTGCCCACGGTGTGTCGTGACACTCCTTCATCAGTGACCTTCGTAACTCCCCGGATCTGGGGATGTAGTGGCGATTGCCTTTGGTGTATAGTAGATCATCTTCCACCCAAAACTGGCGTGTCTTCCCCTCCCTGGCCAACTGTAAGATGGCCTGCGCTGCTGTATCATTTGTCAAGTGAGTTTTGACAGTTTCTCGTACTGTTGCACTCAACGTACTTGCTTGTAGGCGGGCGAACATGCACAGGGCCGCATGTTCGCTCTTTCGGCTAAGAGCGTCAGCCGCTTGGTTGCTCTTCCCCGGTCTATGTTCGAATTGGAAGTCGAACTCCGCTAGACATTCCTGCCACCGTGCCTGTTTGGACGACAACTTCGGTTGGTTGAAGAAGTGACAAATGGAGTTATTGTCGGTCTTGACCACGAACTTGGCCCCCAAGAGATACTGTCTCCAGGCCCTCAAGCAGTGAACTACCGCTAACATCTCTTTCTCGGAGGCGGCATACCTCCGTTCTGCATCATTTAGTTTTCTACTCTCATACGCGATGGGGTGTCCGTCTTGGAGGAGAACACCGCCCAACGCGAAGTCAGAAGCATCAGTCTCTACTTCAAATGGCTTGGTCACGTCGGCAATTCCGAGGACCGGCCCCTCAATCATCACTTTCTTCAAGCCCTCAAAGGCGGCTTGACATTCAGGAGTCCAGCTCCATTGGCTATCCTTCTTCAACAGTTCGGTTAATGGCCCTGTTCTTCTCGAGAATCCTTCTACGAACCGCCTATAGTAGTTGGCTAGTCCGAGGAAGGATCGTAGTTCGGTCACGGATGATGGTACCCTCCAGTCTCTAATTGCGGCCACCTTGCCCTCTTCCATACCAATCCGACCACACTCAATCACGTGGCCGAGGAAATTTATGCGCTCTTGGGCAAAGGAGCACTTCTCTCTCTTTACATACAACTGATTTCTCCTCAGCTTTTCAAAGACTAGTTGGAGGTGACGCCGATGGTCCTCCAACGAGGCACTATAGACCACAATGTCATCAAGATATACTACGACGAATTTGTCGAGGTATTCGTGAAACACTTGGTTCATTAGGGTACAGAACGTTGCTGGAGCATTGGTGAGGCCAAAGGGCATCACGAGGAATTCGAAGGCTCCATATCTCGTGACACAGGTCGTCTTGGGTTCGTCTCCTTCAGCAATTCGAACCTGATAATATCCAGACCGTAGGTCCAGCTTCGAGAAATACTTAGCACCGTGAAGCTGATCAAATAAGTCAGTGATGATAGGAAGGGGATATTTGTTGCGGACTGTGAGCTTATTCAAGGCCCGATAGTCGATGCACAACCGGAGGCTCCCATCCTTCTTCTTCTGGAACAGTACTGGGGCTCCATAAGGAGCCTTTGCCGGTCTAATAAATCCTGCCTCTAACAACTCGTCTAACTGTTTCCGAAGCTCAGCCAATTCTGGCGGGGCCATCCGATATGCATTCTTGGCAGGCGGCTTTGCCCCTGGCAACAACTCAATCTCATGGTCAATCCCCCTTCGTGGGGGTAAGGACTTGGGCAGGCTTTTCGGCATGACGTCCCGATACTCTTCCAAGACAAATAGAACGTCTTGGGGGATCTCCTCTTCAGTGGACTCAACTGATTCTATCGGGATGGCCATGAACGTGGGTTCGTCGTGGGCCAGGCCCCTCTTCAATTGGAGGGCTGAGATCATTCTCACCCCATTTGGCTGCTTGATACTGGCTTGGACTACGGTCGGTGTAGATTCGGTAATGACTAAGCATTTGGCAAGGGGCATTGGTATGACTTTATGTTCAAGCAGAAATTCCATTCCCAGTACCACGTCGAAATCATCCATCTTGACAATTACGAAGTCAACGAAGCCCTTCCAATCTCCTAACTTCACTGGAGTTCTCTTCGCTATCCCCGTAATTGGTAGGGCTGCGGAATTCACAGCTTTCATCTTCCCTGCATCTCTTTCCCAATTCAAGTTCAGGCGGCGAGCTTCCCTTTCAGCCATGAAGTTATGGGTAGCCCCAGAGTCAACCATCGTGGTCTTGGCCGATCTTTGGTTGACCCAAGCGTCCACATACATGAGACCTTTCTCTAGTGGCTCCGTCGCCTTTCCCATATTCTTCTGAAGTGCAGATAGGAATTTCAATGCCCCCATCCTGGGATTCTCAATTTCTGCCACTGGCTCGTTTACCGTCTCCTCCAGTTCAGCCTTGTCTTCGGAGGTAGAGGCCAATGTGGCTTGAAAAGCATTGAACGCAGTTCGATTTGGACATTCGCCCGCCCTGTGTGGCCCTCTACATATGAAACAAGATAGGGGGCGATTGTAATTGTTATGCTGTTGTGGCGGCCCCCGCCAGTTGTTTCCTGATCTCGGTTGGGATGATTTACGGTCCCCCCCTGTGTTCTTGTCTCCTCCCCCAGGTCGGGGAGGACTGGAACGGCTGTTTCTGTTTCCCCCATTGGAGGAAGTTGATTGTTTCCTCACATCTTGCGAGTCAGTGCTAAGGTCGTACAGCCGTTCAGCTGCCGCGTAGGCAGAGGGGAGATCCTGTACTCTCTGTTCATATAGTTTTGATTTTGCCCACGGTTTCAGCCCTTCCACAAAGCAAAAGACCTTGTCTTTTTCAGACATATCTCGTATGTCTAACATAAGTCCTGCAAACTGTTTTACATAGTCCCTGATGTTACCTGTTTGCTTTAGCTCTCGAAGTTTTCGTCGAGCCAAGATCTCGACATTTTCAGGGAAGAACTGCGAACGAAGTTCTTGTTTCAATCTATCCCAAGTATCAATAGTGCAGCGTCCTTCCTGTATGTCTGTAAATCGTGATCTCCACCACAATTTCGCATCTTCAACTAGATGCATCGTTGCTATTGTGACTTTCGACTCTTCAGTCACTGTGTTCGTCGCCTTGAAGTATTGCTCAAGGTCGAAGATAAAATTTTCCAGGGCTTTCGCTTCTCGCACCCCACAGAAGGGTTTCGGTTCTGGGATTTTTATTCGGCTCACTGCCATTGCTCCCCCAGGTGGGGCTTGGTTCCCTACCGCTCGGATGGTGAGATTCACTCTAGCACTCACATCCGCTATCTCGGCTCTGACGACATCCAGGGCCGATCGAAAGTCTTCAGATAAGTCAGTTACCATCTGAAGTATTGCTTTTTGGGAGCTGTCCAGCTCTTCGACACGCTCCTCTATGTGGGCAACAGAGCCCGAGGAGCTATCGCCTCGTTCAAAGCTGCCGGACCGTACTGTCTTGGTCTCGAGGGTCTCTACCCTCATCATCAATTCTCTGACGGGTAATCCGTCTAGGCGGCCTACCACCGCATCAATTCCATCGGCTTTCTCGGCAACTTCTTGTAGCCGAGTCTCAAGGAAACGAACATTATCTGGGACCTCTCTCAGGTAGAGCATTTGTTCTTCCATCTCTACCAATCTGTCCACATGGGACTTGTTCAGGTTCTTCGTCGCCGACATGATCACTGATCTCTCTCTATAAGCCAACCTGGCTTCTGATACCAACTGTCACAATCGCTCTTTCGGAAGCTTCTCTTAGCGATTGTGCGGCACTTGTTCCCGCTCACGAACAAGCCAGCCAACTCGATTACGGACTGCCGATGGCACACCGAGTGCCTCTTGCAACCTCCACCCCCGTTTTAGGGAAAACGGTTTTAGAAAACGGGTTTGGAGAAAAGGTTTTCGTAAGAAGATTTGTGAGTGTGAATAAAGAAAGAAAGATTGTAGTAGACTAGAAAGCAATAAGCAACAACAACGGCTTTATAGAGTACTACTCCGGGTATGAGGAAATGATGGTTAGTCTTATCCCCATATAGTGCATTCTGAACAAAAAGCCAACTGGCGCCCTTGCATATGCAAAAGGGCGAGTGGTCACTTACAATGAAAATGTAAAGAAAGCAAGCTAACTACACTAATACAATACAGGATGTGAAAGTAAGCTAGAAAGGGGTTGGATTGGGCATGCGGCCATGGGCAACAGGCCCTGGACAAGCATGACCGTTACACCATGCACTCCATCTCTTTACATGTTAATCATAAAGTCTCTTTTAGGTCTCAAATTTCAATCTTTAGCACTCAATTTTGTCTAAATTATCCCTCATTAGGTTACAATGGCATCCAATTATATAGAGGATGAGAAATTTGACACAAAATCTTTACCAAAATTATCAGATTTTTCAAATAAGGAAAGACAGCATTACAACACCTTGACAGCAGCGTTGCAACGCTAGTTGAAAATTGTTAGAGTGTTACAACGTTGTCCAGAGCATTGCAACGCTACATCTGATATTGCAACTATCGCCTTTTGCATCAAATCTCACTTCATGTCATAGTATTGCAACGTTCCCCTATTTGTTTGGAACATTTCATTTTTCTTCTCTTTTTTTCACTCCATTTGCTCCATTGCTCACATTAACTCCTTTAAGCCTAATTTGGTCTTTTTTTTTTTTTTTTTTTTTACTTATTTTGAGTATAGTTCACTTCTCGATTATAAATCTTGGAAATCACTAGAAAACACATCAATTTTGATAAAAACGCACTAAAATTAATCCTAAATCTAAGGAAAAATAACGTACATTTTGTGTGGGTTTCAATAAGCCATAGTAGACACTAGAACAACAAAAACATCTTGAGTAATTTTTTATAAAACTCAGTATTTAATGCCATTTAGTTCCCACCAAGTCAAAACATCAAAATGATCATTTAGCTCCTCACAAGGATCAGACAAATATCAATTCACATCATTCCTCAATTTTGAAGTATTTTTTTATTCTCTTTTTCTCTTGTATCGTGATAACACTCTATCACTTGTATCAGTAGTTCTCGAACTCAATAGTCTTGAACTATTACTTGATTCAATTTGTTCATAAACACAACTTTCGGTACTCAAATCATCATCAAAGCCATCAACTTGTGATTTGTAAAAATTATACAAACGCATCAAATAAGCTTCAATCCCATCAACAAGAGCTTTAGTGATAGCATCATCATAAACAGTTCCAAAGAAAAAGCCAACATAATCCAATTTATATCGAAGATCAAGCACTATAGCTATAAATACAATCTTATTAATTTTGTCAATTGAACCTCAATACTTATTATACTTTGTCTTCGTATTCACAACCATATTACATAAAATAGAGTTATGTTTGTTGCTCCAACCAGTTAAAAGATCATTAATCTTCCACACCTCATGAAAGAAAGAATTGGCAGTCACATACAGAGAACCACTTATCTTAGTAGTGACATCATAGAACATCTTCAAAAACATGGCAAACATTTCAATATTTTTCTAATCATAATTACTTGGTGGCCTTATCCTCTTCTTTCCATGATCATCGTCTTCAAAATAGTCCTGATAATCCAACTTCTCTCCCTTTAATATTTGAAAAGCTTTGTCAAATATGAGTGCATGCTCAAGCATAAGATATGTATAATTCCATCTTGTTACAACATCCAAACAAACAAGAGCTATACATTCTATTTTTTCTTGCTCCACACAAGCTTTAAACTTTGTCAATCTCTTAGGAGATGATCTAACATACCTTACAACATTACAAAAACATGTAATGGAATCATGCATTTCTTTCAATCCCTAATTCACAATCAAGCTAGTTATGTGAGCACAACACCTCATGTTTAACGATTCTCCTTCCAAGATTAGGGGTTTTCAACTTCTAAGTCTTTTCTTAATATACGAAATAGCCCCATTGTTTGAAAGTGTATTATCAATAATTATGGAAAAGACTTTATCAATCCCTCATTCCAATAAACAACACTCAATGACCTTTCTAATAATATCCCCCATTTGGTTAGCAACTTGAAAAAAGTTCAAAATTCTTTTATGCAATATCCATTCTGAATCAATAAAGTGTGCATTGAGTACTATGTAGTTAACATTTTGTAATGAAGTCTATGTGTCAGTTGTAAGATAGACCCTTTGAGAATTGCTAACTAAAAATGTTTTCAACTTCTTTTTTTCCTCAAGATAAAGTTGATAGATGCCTCTAGCAATTGTTACTCTTGAAGGACGATCAAACTTAGGACAAGACACATTGCAAAAATGTCTAAAACCCTCATTCTCAATAAATTTGAATGGCAACTCATCAACAATTAACATCTTAGCACACACTTCTCTACAAGCTTGTTGACTAAAAAATGAAGTCACAAAATTACTACCAAATTTTCTATCATTGGAAGGTTGAAGATTCAAAATAGTTTGTTCTTTTTCTTTCTCCTTATATGGATACTTCTTATATTGATTTTTTAAATATTTCCATAATGTGCTAGTCCCACAAGAAGTAGTATCACAACAATACTCTTTACCACAATAATTACATGTGCACCTAGTACTATTCTCTTCCATCTTTGTGAAGTGATCCCACACAGTACAGGCTGTCTTCTTAATGGCTCTAGTTCTCTTCTTATTAGGTAATGCTGGTTTACTCAAACTCACAATTCCAGCTATGTAAGCAACAGAAGGAGCAGGGGCATGACTAGGGCCAGAGCTAGGGCTAGGGCTAGTGTGAGGACCAGGACTAGTTTGACTCTGTTGTCCACTATTGCTCTCCATAATCTATAAATGTAGAAAAACTAGAGTCAAAATAGAACAATCATCCACATGACATAAAGGAATCAAAACAGGCAAATTGCCACCAACAATGAAATCATATAAAAGAGCCTTAAAGAAGAGTAAACAGAAGACACCCAAAAACTAGACTCAACCCCACCACTAAGTAACAAAAACCCCTCAATCCTCAAGTTTGAAACAGCCTCAAAGAAATTGT
Organism: Benincasa hispida; assembly: GCF_027475165.1. Lineage (NCBI taxonomy): Eukaryota > Viridiplantae > Streptophyta > Magnoliopsida > Cucurbitales > Cucurbitaceae > Benincasa > Benincasa hispida. Next base: position 15,498,726 of record NC_143481.1, read on the forward strand.
TGAAATCCCCATCAACACTGAAACTAACAAGAAAGCAGAGATACAACCTCAAAGAACCATCATAAATAAAATCTCATCATAAATACAATTTACAAATCGATTATAAGACAATCCCGCAATCTACTACTTGTTTCCACAATCTCATCATAAATACAACCTCCACAAATAAAAGGGTTCCCCATAACTCCAGTAAGCCACTGAATCCACAACACAAAAAAGGAAAAGGGAACATAAAGAAGGTAAAAAGGAATTCAATATCATCATCTACAATAACAAAACCCCATGACAGAACACCATTCCCCTTTTTCAAAAATCACAATTAAATCCTTTAGTTTAATAGAAAAACAAACAAAATATCATAAACGAATTTACATTTTTACTAACCTCGAAATCGGCCACTGGAACTGAAAGTTTGAAATTTGACAAACAAAAAATTGCCGAGATCTGAAATTTTTTTAAAAAAAAAAAAATGTCAGAGAGGAAGGAAGAAAACATGTATTTTAAATTTGAAATTAAACTTAAGTGATTTAAATTAAAAAAGAAAAATGGAAAACGATTGGTATTGAGTTTGAGAGAGACTGGTGTTGAGTTTGAGAGAGATGAACAACGAAAGGCGATGCCGAGCATTGACACAATTTTATGAATGACAAACGACCAAAGAAAACGACGATGAATGACGAATGGCCAGAGAAAACGGCCAGACGATGATGAACGGTGACAACGAGAATAGAAGACTAAGAGTCTCAACAATTCCTAACATTTATCGACAGCTTGAGACAGAGAGACTGGCGGTGAGAGTGAAGGAAACCTGTGAGATTGAGAGGCGCTTTACAATCACAGCTACGCTTGAGCTTTAAAAGTTAGGGCTAGTTGCCTAAATAGAATTCAAGTCCAAAATAATAAAATATATAATACAAGGATAAAATAGTTGCATGTATAGATAAAACAAAAAGTAAAAGACTAAAAAACCCATGCCTAGCCACCATTTTGATCGCTTCTTCTCGATTTTCTCAAATTAAAAGCTATAACTAATAGAAGCTATCAGTGATAACCACGGATAGCTGCTATCACTGATAGCTTCTATCAATTGCTATCATTGATAGTTGCTATCAGCGATAGCTTTCAATTTGAGAAAAATTAATATAATCTTGAAATATTGGCTTTTAATTTATTATCAATTATTAGTATTAGTAGCTATCATTGATTCACTTTCATCAATTGGAATCAACGTTGAAATATTACTACTTAAGGCTATTAGTGGCTATCAATTATAGATTTATAAATAGTGATCAACTTTGAAAGAAGACCAACAACTTTGATTACCATAGTAGTTATCACTAATAATCTTTTATCATGGCTATCATTGTTACCAACTATCAGTCGTCATCACTGATATACTTTCATAAATTAGAATCAACCTTGAAATATTAACACATAAGGCTATCAATGGTAGACTTTTATAACTGGTTATCACCTTTGAAAGTAACTTGATATATAGTTATCACCTAAGTTTTATCACCGATATCACTAACATCACTCATATTGTCGTTATCAGTGATAGTTTCTTTTACTGATAGTATCACTAATAAGATGCTATCAATGATCTCACTAATATAATGCTATTAGTGATAGTTTTCTATCACCGGTAACGTGTTATTAGTGGTAGCTTCTATCACCGATAACGTGCTATCGGATAGCTTCTATCATCGATAACATGCTATTAGTATTAGGTTCTATCACTGGTAACATGTTATCAGTAGTAGCTTCTATCAATCATAGCCACTGAACACCTTTTTGCCCCTTTCTTGTCCTTCCCAAACATTTATAAGTCACTTTTCTTTTCGCATGCTATTAGTGATAACTTCTAGGCATTCCACTTACATTTTAGTTCGAGATTCAACTTTATTAATTAAATTAACTAAGTCGGTTATCGATGATAGATTTCTATAAGTGGCTATTAACTATGAAAATATAATCAAAGATTAAGCTATCAGTGACAGAAAATATTAGTGGCTATCACTGATAGACTTTCATTTTCTATTTATATTTATTATTTGTTATAATAATCAAACTTGATGATTGGCTTGTTGGTGTTAAGTTATTTATGAATTGAGTACTTTCAAGTCTTGTGTACAGCACTCAACTTCATAATTCTTATGAAAAAAAGGGGAAGAAGAAAAATATCAAATAAAGGAAAGAAAAATTTTAAAAATAAGAGAAAGAGAAGAAGAAAAAACTGAAAAAAGGAAAGAAAATTAAATAGAACAAAAGGAAGCAAAAACCAGACGAATGAGAGAAAAACTAAAAAAAGAAAAAGAAAGTTAAGAAGCAAAAAATCGGAGAAAGAAAAGAAAAGAAAATAATAAAAAAAAAGATAAGGAAAGAAAATAAAAATAAAAAAGGAATAAGTAAGAACCGAAGAAAGAAAATTAAAAAAAAACAAAAATCGAAGAAATAAAAGCAAATTAAAAAAAGAAAGGAAAAAAGAAGGAAATGAAAGAAAATAAAAAATAAAGGAAAGAAAAAGAAAGGGAAAAAGAAGGAAATGAAAGAAAATAAAAAATAAAGGAAATAAGCAAAAATCGGATAAAAGAAAGAAGTAATAAAAAAATGGAAGAAGCAAAAAATGCGAAAAAAAATAAAATGAAGAAAATGAGGGAAGAAGCAAAAATCGAAGAAGAGAAAGAAAATAAAAAGACTAAAAAAAGGCGTACAACAATATACGACAAGGGAGGGCGAAATTGAAAATTAAAAAAAATCAAAGATTGACTAGTCAACTCATCCATATTTGCAAATATTTTAAAGATGTAATATATTTTTAGATTTTTTCTCTTATTCTACTATGTATTACAAATATCCTAAAAGTTAAACTCCTAAAGTTGGAAGTAGTTATATATATATAGATAGATATATATAAATATTAATATTAGTAATTCAGATTGGATTGGGTCAACCCGAATTTTCTATAATTCCAACTCGAGACCCAACTCAACCCGAAAAAGATAAAATAAAAGTTAAAATAAAACAATTCAACCAAACCTAAATTTTAATCTAACCAACCCAACCTAACCATTATAATTTGGGTTGGGTAATCCGGGTTACTCGGGTTGTCGGGTCATATGATCATCCCTAATTAATTATATATGATACAATTAATATAACGTATGTTGATATATTATAATATTAAGTTTATTGAGAGAAATAAATATTTGTGATTCAAATATTAATTATATGAATATGATTCATATATAAACTGTAGGTTAAAATTAATGTGAATTCGATTTATATTAATTCTATAGGTTATATGAGAGAAAATAAACTATAGGTTATATTATATGTGGTATAATAAACTATAGGTTATATATTATATGGATATAATATAAAGTTGTATTTAATTATATTAATGTAATATAATTAAATTAAATTTGAAATTTTGAATTTCAAAAAGTTAACTCCATGTGAGTTAATTTGACATAGTGGAGCCCTCACACAATTCTCTCAAAATGAAAAAAAGGCAGAGGAGCGGTCAGTAGATCTCACTTCAACGTGGAAAATTCTACAAACTCTCTCACTCCATCTTAATCTCCTCATTCTGCAAAATTCTCTCAAGAATAACTCTTCCTCCTTCATCTTCTTCACCAAAATTATCAAGGAAACCCATCAAACTATCAATGATTCTCACCTTGAGAATAACAAGGTAACATTGTGGTGGTGTCCTCATTGTGGTGTTCGAGATCTTTTTATATTGTTGTGAACTCAGAGGTTCGTGGTCTTGTTACGGAGTGAAAACGTGAAGAATTGGTTCTTCAAGGGTTAGTTTCCATTTTCTTTTCTCTTCTCTGTAAATTTAGTAGAAAAGTATGCTTAACAGTTGTTAGTCTGTCCTTGTTTCTGTCCTTTGTTTTCTTAAGTTCTGTAAAACAAAAAAACTTTATGGTGTTAGCATGCAATTAACGGAAGCAAATAGAATCATTAACCACTCTAATTTCTTCAATTTTAGTAATTAAGCTAGCATGTTCAAGAATAAGAAATAGGGTTTCTGAAAAACTAACCTTTGAAGAATTCTTCAATCTTCGAATTCTGCTTGAATCTTCATTCCAAATTGTTATAGACTACCACTTGATCTTCCCTACTATTCTTTAGGACCTTAGATTGGAAGGTGGATTCCAAAATGAAGTTGAATCATCAAGGGAATTAAGAGAATTTCAACTTTTTTGTGTCAAGAACCAAAGGGAAACTATTTCTCTCTTTTTCCAGATTTTTTTATCTCTATAATCTCAACATTATTAAATTGGTTGACAACTCCAAACTAGGTGGAATAAAGTGGTATTCAAAGTGGGAATAGTCCACTTAAGGGTATCTTCACTATTTTAAATTAAATTTTCTTAATTTTAAAACTAATTTTCAAAAATATTAAGAAACACAATTCAAAAACATTAATTCTAAAAATTAATTTTTAAACAAAATTAACTCCATAATTATTTTTTTTATAAAATTAATTCTTAATAATTTATTAAACAATTTAATCAATTATATTAATTTAATATCAAATATTAAATTAAACACCAATTCCATAATCATGAAATCCTAATATTTAAATCAATTTTAAATATTATCCAATTATCTAATTCTGTTTAATTCAGTAATTAAACGTATAATTATACTATATATAATTACTGAATCCCTTAATTCAAATTTGAACGTTTCAAATTTGTTCATCACACTATTCTAAGGTTTAGTTCATTTGTAGCTAGTGGGGGGGCTTAATGGACCTAAGATCATGGGCTCCAACGATCCAAGATTAACCGGCTAAACTCTTTAACCTAATTAACCAACATTTGTTAACTACCGGATCACTCCACCAAAGCCCAGTAGTTGCACTCTTCTCACTGTAGATATGTTTTTTTTCCTCTCGATATAACCATAATTAGTAAGTCACCCCTTCACAGGTTGTTCGTAATAACGGCTAGATTAAAAGCTACTTTACCCCTAAGATTACATCTTGTTTTTTAAGTCCCACTGATCCTCTAATGAACAATTAGTTTGTGATGCAATCACCAAACCAAGTCCCTCTCGGTCTAATTAGTGGGTGGGGCCCCTTGTTCAAGACCTGGAGTCAGCACTTAAGGGAACAACCTCTCTACTATCCTTAAAAAGGGGTAGGATTGAATTCCATATTGCACCCTACGTCCTCAGCTATCTACCCAATCTTACCCCTAAAATAGGAGGTTTATTGAGCCGACACTATTGAGCAAACCCTCACCCATGTAAATCTATGGATAATCCCGAATAAATAGGAGTTTATAGTTAGCTCAAGATTATGTTTAAGTTACCTAGGTCATCACTTTGAAATAGTCAGTCTTAAACAATAAACGGCGTTATAAAGTAAGAGTGACTTATTTCTTAGTCCGATCTTATACAAACTTTTTGTATAGAATGCCTCCACCCACATGCCTTCACCTGAACGATTCAAGATCACATCGTTTGTGCTAAATACGATGTGGGATGCATCTGATAGTGTTTCCAAAATAAGGTACCCAACCTTATTTGTATACTTATAGACCATTTTGGCTATCTACTCGAACTTTGATAACTTGTAGAAATACAAGTTATTGTCTCTCAAAAGTTGGAACAATCAAGATTTTTAATGATAAAATCTCATCTTTCTTAAAGGAAAATGCATGGAATCCTTCAAACATAACTAAGCTTTACAAAAACATTCTTTTTGATAAAATTGTGTTACTAATGCATCTTATCGCAAGATTTCAGTAAATTTTATTAAGTGTCGCAGGCGCAACTAACTGATGCATTGTGAATATGATGAAATAATGATGTAAATTACGATGCTGATGTATGCGTTGTGCATGCAAGTTTTCCTAGTAAAATCAAAGTATAAATTCTACTAGGTTGCCTGGTAAGCCCAGGGTCGAACACAGGGACTACTGAGATATTATGCGTTGGTAAATTTCAATTTCTTTGCGGCGATAAACAAAACAATAAGTTGGTTGATATGTTTGTTTAAAGTGTAAATTCTATGCGGCGAAATTGAGAAAAGAGTTAATAACAGCAAAAGTTCCAATGAGTATGCGGGGAACGGGTTGAGAAGAGATTTAGCTAACACTTCCTAAGATTGCGTTCAAGTTATGCTATCATGCTACACACATACATGATAACTTGTAGAAATACAAGTTATTTATATTGTTTTATTTAGATATTGCAACTAAAAGAAAGAAAAGTTGTGTTGATAATATAGAAATTGGCTAAGAAATGCAAAAATTATAAAATGTTGTAAATACACCCACTAACACCATTATGATGGTAGAATAGAATGTTTCAGTTTCAGTTTTGTAGGAAATCAGTCACCGCATACGTTCATGGCTCAAAGCTAAGATAAACAACGCATCTACGTCGCATTGCGCGCATTAATCAATAACGAATAAATGATCAATGCAATGACAGCGCATGCGACAATCGATCAAGAGCTCTAGCGATCAACGCAATTTCAACCGCATTCGGTAATAAGAAAAAACATTGCATGCGGCGATAAATCAAAGATGGGAAAAGCAACGCATTTGCGAAAGATTCTGACAAGTGTACAACTTTCAATTGTACATTTCTGATGGGTTGATTGCGTAATAGAAGGAATTTCTCATTCCGCCATTTCAGGAACTACCATAACCATATAGTGGGGACCACAAATGCAGAGAGCCAAGTCTCGCCTATAAATAGATTCTTCGAATTCCCTAAAAAACATACATGAATACATAGAGACGTGCATATATTGATTCTGGGGGAGAGGCTGGTCTGAAGCTAGATCCCAGAGAACCACGACACAAGGCCGAGAGGTGAGTCTCCAAGCAGAGAATTCTTCCAATTCCCCTAGTTGAAGCTCTGTGCGAAGGTCAATTCTACCAGGAGAGCAAACCTGAGAGGGAAGCTTTCCTCTCTACCACTTCCACATGCCGCCAAGCACAATCTCCGTTCAAGATCTGTGTGAAGACGTTGACACTCTTTCTGTATTTGTTTATAATCTCTATTTCATCATGTGTATTCATCTTCTCTAATCTTTCATTCACAACATGTATCAAACGCTTAATTTTAGGATTAAATGTTATGATAGTCACCATTGTCATCTCTCTGTCCCTTTCCATACATCCATAATTCATTTTCTCCATGATATGTTCTTAATCCCCTCGGTAAATAGCAAGAATTAAGCGAGTGAGTTAATTTGTGTGAAGGAAATAATTAAGTTTAGCTAGAGCATGCTCGACGGCATCTTCACCTATGAGAGCATAAGTGAAGATGTTATTTCGCCTATCTAGAGAAGGTTGGAAGAATGCATTAACTAAAGCAAGAAGTATTTCCAGAGATGGAAAAAACCTTGCGTTCATCACGTTCATCCCTGTTTCACCATGGAGATATGGGGACGCGGCCGATCACCGAGAGGTGTGCATCAAGGGAAAGCGGAACCTTAATTGCATCTTTAACGCAATTGACAAACTTGCAATGTTTTTTTACTATTTACTCTTTCTCATTCTGCTTCATTCATAAAGACATGCCATCACATACATTGATTCTTTGTACAAATTCATGGTCAGTTCTCGACTTCAGTATCGTGTATCATGTATCTTGTATCATGTATCATAATAGTTTAGGACTTTACTTTATTAACGCAACTTTATCTCATCGCAATTTATATTTCTGTATAAACCACCATTCTTTATTCATTGTTAAAAACTGGTCGCATGTATCACATAAGTATCGCATTAACGAAAACAATACCCGTGTTTGACCTCGGATCATTCTGAGAAACTTGTGTTGGAATTATACTTGGTTTCAGTGCAAGGAAACTTGTGACACACACTACTCCATCACATACTACAAGCATATTGCAATCAATGCATATATTTAGATGTAGTATCACATAAAAATGTCTTCATCGTAAGCACTTGAGCGTATATAGCACTTCATATTCATATTTGTCCACATGCTTAAAGATAAAGATATAAAAACATCGTTACAATACAACATCAAGTCATCTCTCAATGCAAATACTATAGCTCCTAATGTTAGGACACATGCGATGTATACGATGATATCTATAGGACTTATGTCTAAGCCTCTATTCTTGTCTATACGATGATGAATGACACACACATACACAAGGTGACCGCATACTATCATAATCTATTTATAGGGTGCATGCGATGCATGTTAGCAAACAGAACTTATCTCTAAGTTTCTATCTCTTGCTTATGTTGTTCTAATCTGACTTTCTCAAGCCTAGATTCTAACTTAGCTCTGTCAAGTCTAGGTTCTTTCTTTAGACTCTCTCTCAAGTATCTCTAAAGGGTGATGGATGCATACATAAGACAAGATAATCGCATAAAATGAAGATCTTAGGTCATGCTAGCTAAGTGCTTCTCAACCCATTCAAAAGTTTAGTGACTCATGCGTAATGTATAGAGAGTGAACAGATGTAGAGATGAAAATTCCATTTTATAAATAAAATCATAATACAGAATGACAATGGAAAGTAGGGATAGTAAGCATGGTAGTAATGTCTTGCTTCCCAAGGTTTTTACACTGTGATTTTCTCTACTCTGCCCAAAAGAATGTTCTTGCTTTCGTAAGAGTCGACCCTCTCTTCATTCTCAATGCTTCCCGGCACTCTCTCGAGCTAACCAGGAACGATCTTTCGGCACCTTTTCTCTTCACTTGCCTCTGCCTTCTAAGTATAAAAATTACAGACTACGGCTATCTATGGAAATGGCGAGAAAGAAATCCAAAATTCTGAACTGCTCAACTGGAACCCTTTCAACGAACGTGGCCTTCGGTATTTATAGAGCTTCAAGGTGAAGGGCTTTTCTCTCAAATGATTGTACTGATGGGATGTCATTAATTCTCTGTCTGATGCGCTGATTAATTGTCACCGAAAAGTTGAGTGTACTTGCTACAGTGTTGTCATTAACGGCTTGTCAACTAAATTTGGATTCGACCGTCATCAGTTTTTTGTCCCATCGTGATTTATTAAGCTTTCACCTTGATGCGTCGTCTCTATGCGGCCACCTTCTTGAGCAGTTCTTCACAAACGCATACAATCGTATAGCTTTGCGGTCGCAATTTTCTAATGTGCTCGGATGCTGAATTCCTTGGATCGCAATTCTGCCTTGCACCAACGCATTTTCCTGCACAAAAACTTTTTCAACTGGGGTGTTTCCAAATGATTTTTATCCTTGCGTAGTTTAGATATTATTTTTATTACCTTGTGTTGATCCAAGTGCCTGGCCTTCATTTTGGCTTGCCCCCACGGGTGTCATGCGAGCATCCAACTACGAGCAAGACGCTCTTTCTCAGTCTGAACTCATGCCATTTGGCAATGGAGTTGCGATCACTTTATTTATGTGTTGATCATGATTCCTACCTTTGTTTTGGCTTGCCCTGATGGGTGTCATGCAGACATCCAACTACCAGCAGGATCCGAACACAACATTATGATTTTTTTTTTAGAGAATGCCTAAAAGTAGAAAGGTTGAAAATAAATACTGCACCCCCAAATTTAAACGTAGCAATATTCTCATTGCTGAAAGATTGAAAGAATTCATGCGATGCTCTTAGGATGTTTCGTAAAAGTCAGTTTGAAAGAAAGCTGGTGGACCACTATCTTCTAGAAATATTTCATGAATTGACTGTCCTAGAATTAAGTTGATTCTAGTACGTGCAATGAGAAATAGAGGCATGCGTTTCATCATTGAAATCATAATTGGCATAGAAAAATAATACGGTGACTTACTAAAGTAATCAATATTTAATGATTGTGCCGACTAAAGAGGATGCGATGATGAAATTATCAAAGTTAAAGACGAGATGCGAGAGTGCAAAATTTGGAATAAACAAAGTCAAGGAAAGATACAACCCCCAAATTTAATCTGTTGCCCGCATCATTTGTGATCGCATCCTTCTTTGTGGCGAGCCGATTTCTTCGATTGCGATGGCTGAACGACTTAGCCACGTCTTTTTAGTTGTCGTGTAGCTCTACCGCAATTGTTCATCACAATCGTTGCAAAAAACATTGAGAGAGTAAAAAATATAAACAACAGAGTTACCAAAATCGTTCACCATGATCGCATCCCCTTTTTTTTTTAGATAAATAAGGAGTAAAAAGGATATAGAAATGATAACGGATATAAAGAGGTAGAATTGAGTTCATGAACTGAAGATTTCAAGGATACTTCAGAAAGATTGTGTCCCAGATAAATTTGAGTCGCATAACAATGTAAGGACTGCTTATTCCTTTCAATCTGGGCTCTTTACATCCAAGGTGGTTTTCTCTTCTTTTCTCGATCTTTTTGGATCTTGATTGCCTCAATCCGGAGCTTTTTCCCATTAACGTTCATTACAGTCTCTCCATTGTGCACATCAATTTGAGTGCGACCGGTTGATAGGAATGGTCGTCCCAATATGATGGGCGCATCTTCGTTTGCTTTATGGTTCAGAATGATGAAGTTTGCCGGTAAAATGAATTTCTCAACTGAGACCGCGACATCCTTTAACTATTCCTCGGGGTGTACTCAAGATTTGTCCACAAGCAGAAGAGTCTCTGTCATGGGCGTTAGTTTTCCCATATTCAATCATTTGAAAATTGATAGCGGCATTAAGTTTATACTCGCCTCAAGATCGCATAGTGCTTGACCAATGTAGACCCCTCCAATTGAGCAGGGTATCGTGAAGCTTCCTGGGTCACACATTTTTGGTGGGATCATAGTATTTAACCTTTGCGTTACTGCCACTATAGCAATCTTTTCTTCATCATTCCGTTTCTTTTTCAATCTTTTCGGGAATGGTGGTGGTTGTACTTCTTCTGTTTCGTGTTCTAGAGGCTTGAAGGTGGATGTAACTTCTGGGTTCATCTTCTCGGGCTTTTCTGAATCATATGTCAACGAGTTCTTGGTTTGCACCACATTCAGATTGGTCCTAGTGGGCTCTTCCCCTTCTTCCGCTGTCATTTTTTCGCTTAGCAAGGAGACTGCTAGGTATTGTTCCTTTCCTAGGAGCTCATTTGAGCTCGGCAAAGCCCCTTACGGTCTACTTTTGAGCTCGCCCGCAATCTGTCCTATTTGGATTTTGAGATTGCGGATTGAAGTCACCTGATTCTGGAGCACCGTCTCATTCTTTTCTATGTACTGCTTTAATAGGATTTCCAGGGAAGAAGATGGCAACGCTTGTGAGCTGCTGGCTTGATTTTGCGTTTGACCGTTTATTCGTGGGAAAAATCCTGGCGGCCCTTCCTTTTACGCCATAGGTTGATAGCTTTGTTGTTGATTTTTCCACGTGAAATTGGGGTGGTTTCTTCACCCGGGGTTGTACATATCAGAGAAAGGGTTATTCTTTATGAAGCATACTTACTGCGGATTCCTTGGGCATTCTTCAATTGGATGTGCTTCTCCACAGGTGACACAACTCGTGATCGTTTGAGCGATTGCGTTGACCTGCCCTTTATGCGTTCCCGTGCTATTGATTGCAATGCCTTATATTAGATTCATCATTACATTCATTGGTTTGTAGGGATGCGATGGCCCCATTACTTGCGTCACTATCTTTAATTCTCAGTTGTTGATCGCTTTCTCTCCAGTCTTCGTGATTCTTTGAAATGCGATCAAAGAATAAGCCCATTTCCGTGCTTGGTCACACAGCGAAAATGGGAATAGCGTTAGTCGAACTTCCTCAGCGGAGATGTTTGGGAACACAAACGTCTTGCAGATTTTAATAAAACTCTAGAGGTGGGCATGTGGATCCTCTCCATGCCTACCACCAAACTGTCCGATAGTTTGTATCATCTGCAGCATCACCGGTTTCATCTCAAACCTAGATCCGTTCAAGGCTGGCCTTATGATTCCTGGTGAGAAATCGTAAAGGTTGGGCGATGCATAGTCCCGGATGGGCCTATTGCGGTCGTTTGCCAAGAGAATAGGGTTCGCCATTGTTGGAAATGTCCTAGAACTCACAGTTCGTTTTGAACATTCTATTTAATCAATAACAATGACTTGTTGATTTTGCATCTTATTATGAAAATCCAATAAATGCATCCTTGGCTATAGTCTAAATGCTGTAACTTTATGTAGTGACATAAACATGATCAAGTTGACAGTATATAGCCTAAATGGTCTAATAAGTATATGGATGAAATTGGGTATCTCATCTTGGTAATACTATTGGATGCGGCCCACTTTGTAGTTGTTAGAAGAAGTTGTAAGGTGCTACAAACGATGTGATCCACAAATCGTTTATGTTGAGACATGAGAGTGGGGGCATCCTATGCAATGAGTTTGCATATAGACTAGACCACGAAAATAGTCACTTTTCTTTAAAACGATCGTTTACTGTTAAAACTGACTATTTCATTTATTATATAACCTAGGTTAACTCGATCTTAATCCTGAGCTAGCTATGAACTCCTGTTTGTTCGGGATTATCCTTTGATCTGCAAACAGTGAGAGTAGTCCAACAACACTCCTCCATAAGCTTACCATTTTGGGGATAAGACCAGATGAATAGCTGGGGACATAGCCTAGCAAGATGGAATTCACTCCTACCCTATTTAGGGTTAGCAGATAGGTTGTTCTCTTAAGTACTGACTCCAAGTCTTGAACAATCGGGGCCCCGCTTTCTAATGACAGAGAAAGGATTTGATTCATAAAGATTATGAATCAGAATTGTTCATTAGAGGATCAGTAGGAACTTAAGGAACAAGATGTAGTTACAGGGGTAAAACGGTATTTTTGACCTAGCTGTGATTACGAACAACCTGTGAAGGATCGACTTACTGATTATGGTTATTAAGTGGACATAATATATATACAGTTAGGGGAATTCAACTATGGGCTATAGTGGAATGTCACATTAGTTAACGAATGGGGGTTAGATCGGACTAATGAGTTTAGCCGATTAATCTTGAATCGTTGGAGCCCATGATCTGTATGTCCGCGAGGTCCCCCTACTAGCTCGTAAATGGATAAGCTTTAGGGTAGCTTGAGAGATTAATTTGAAACGTTCAAATTAAATGGAACAAGAGAATAAATATTTAAATATGATTTAAAATATATAAAGATGATTATTGTGATAAAATTAATTTAATATTTGATATTAAATTAATTGATTTTTTAAGTTAATTTATGAAATTAATTTAAGAAAATTAAATTTTGTATTAAAATGATTTAATATCATTTTTTAAAAAAATAAAATGAAAAAATCATTTTGCATGTTGCACAAAAAATGAAAAATGGGTATTTTCCATTACCATCATCTTTATGCTCACACACAAACCATGATCTTCTCTACTTTGATTCTCCAAGCATGAGCTACAAGCCATGCACTCCATCTCTTGCATGTTCATCCTAGTATATAAAGAATATTGGAGTTATTGGAGAGAGAGGGATAATCACGGAATTTCGAAAGAATTTTCTCTGAAGAAGAAGCTCTTCTTCAGCTGTGCTGCTGTGAGTTTCTCTGTTTTTTTTTTCACATCTTCAAGCTGTTCTTGAGTCCCACAACTCTCCCTAAAGAACCAAGAGAATAGTAGGGAATTCTTTGAGGTGGTTCACGTTGATAACAAGAGAAGACAGCAGCTGAAGAGGTGTTTTCTTGGAGTATTCATCAAAGGTATGTTCATAAAACCCACTTTTTGTGAAGAGTATGTTTTAGTTTTTGCTATAGTGAATTAGAAAGCTTATGGATCCTTGATACTTCCACTGCATATTGTTTTACTCTTTCAATTGGTATCAGAGCATCTTTTAAGCTTTCAATTCGGTCTAATTTTGGCAAGTTGGGTGTTTTTTCATGAGATATATGAAACTGATGCACTGCTATTATCTTTTCTGTTTTGGCATTTTAATTCTCTTTAATTTCTCAATTAAATTTTTAATTGGTTCTTGTTTGATGAGCATTTATGTGTTAGCAAGTCTGTAGTTTATTTGGACTCATTAGAGTTGAAATTAAGATGTAATTGAAGAAATAAGCGAAGGTGGTCGAGCTGCTATTCGAGTTTTTTCAGCTTCTGCTTAAATCTATTGCTGAGGACCAGTTGCTAAACGATCGTTTTGCTCCAGATGTTACATGATGAGAAGAAAAGCTAGACGATCGTTTAGTAATATGCGTTGGTCGTTGTGATGTTGAACGTTAAATGATCATGTACCTACGGGAGCTAAGCGATGCGTTCATTTGCTATACGATAGAATTACGCGATCGTTTAGTTTTTTTCGTGGGAACTAAACGATTCTTTGATTTTGCTAAACAATGGCACTATACGATCGTTCAGCAACGATGCACACTAAACGATGCGATGAAATGTTACGCGATAGAACTGAGCGTTCGTTTGATCGTGGAGCTAAGCGATCGTGTAGATAAATGCTATACGACGCGATGATGTTCTATATGATGGAGCTATGCGATCGTTTAGCTGCGAGCGAATACTAAACGACAACTTGAATGCACTGGGCGATGGTGTTATGCGATCGTTTGGTACTATGCAATGTAGCTAAGCGATTGCACTGCGATGGAACTAAACGATCGTCTAGTGCTATGCGATAGAGCTAAACGATCGTTCAGGTTTTAGGAAACACTATGCGATCGTGTACTTCCTCAAAACTCCAAGCGATGACAGTAGAAGTACGAGAAATGAAAGAAAGGTGCTTCATGTAAAGTGAGATGAGAAAAGGCCCTGCGGATCCAGGTGTTACACGATCGGCCTTAGCAGCATATTGAGGTTGGACCGAGAGCAATTGGTTTGTCCGGTTTACTCAAAGGTTCAATCCGGTTCAGCCTCAAATGGTTGTGTTGGTCTGGTTCAAGTTGTTTTGGGTTCGGTTTGGAGCGGTTCAAGTGGTTCAAAGATGGTTTTGAAGCTGTTTGTAATAGTTAGCTATCCGTTTGCTTGTTTATGCCAAAACGAAAACTATAACAGTTAGTATTTAATTGTTTATGCATGAGATGTATGTGATAATTAAATAAATTCATGTATATGCATACAGTATGCCATGTAGATTTAAAACCCCATCGTAGGAAGCATGTTACATGCATTAAGAGTTTGTTATAATTGTTATAAGATATAGTATGCATGTTAGGGTTATGTTTAATATAATAGTTATATTAGATACCTTTGTTGAATGCTGTGGATGTTTAAGCATGTCTAAATTTTGTAAGTTGTTATAAAATTGTTTAGGCATTTAAAATCCATAACAAAGAACTATTGCATGCTCACTTAGGTTAACAACTAATTTTAATCGTTAAAATAGATTGTTGCCTTATAAAATATGGTTACAAACTCATATCAGTTCATAAACCTGTCTAAGGCTAGAGGTACTTAAGTTGACGGTTTACAGAACACCTCCTACTTGGGGATTATGACCGAACAATTGAGAATTGTTAACTAATTTTATGAGCTTGCGTAAGCGATATGAGGTAATAAAATAGTTTATCACCTAGACATTATAGGTTAAATCCAATTATAAGAGTTATATTTGAATAAACCATTTAGAATTAAGTTGTATGAAATTAGCCGTCATGCCCAAGTAAATTACCCAAACATTTAGAACACTTCAGTGAGAGATTAACAATATATTTGATATATAGTTATTAGCTCTCACGTCCTCAAGAGTTCACATCGTGAGATCCATGCTCGGCTTCTTGTCGATTTTACCTCGACTGCTCCATACGGAAAGTGTTTGCATGGGTCAATAACAAGGTGAATGAGGGAAGTGGTTCATAGTAAATGGGTGAAGGAAATGTGTCAACATTGTCCTACAGTCTCCTCCATTAGTTTGAATCGTGAGATTTCTATGTTGCGCCTGCTGTCATATTTATGTAGCACTAACTAATCGTTAACTGCGGCTATCCCTATGGAGGGTTGTAACATAGGATTTGGAACAACCCAAGCTTCAGTAAAATGAATAGGGTCTTATAGTTCCGTCTTGGATATTGTCTTCTCTCTCGGAGGCATATTCATACCGTTCTATAAGATCTGAAATTAGCGGGTCACACTTACAAGAATTACTAAGTGTTAATAAAGATCTTGACCGAAAAAGATAACCAAAAGAACCATTAGGATATGTGTTATTCTAGAAAATAGTATTTGGTCAAGAACTGTCTTGCTTCTGTGAAAGAATTCTTAACTGCCCCACAGTAGCACTTGTTCTAAATCACTTAGTATCATTGCAAATAAATAAAGATTTATTGGGTACTTTATTAGTTTTGCTAAAATGGATTTAGATGCATATATAATAGAATTTGTTTAAAATGTTTAAGCAATGTCGAACTCGATTATAAAACTGCTTGCTTCTGACAAATTTAACGGAGAGGGTTACTCCAATTGGAAATCAAATATCAATACAATATTAGTAGTAGATGACTTGAGGTTTGTGTTAACAGAGGAGTGTCCTCCAGCTCCCAGTTCAACGGTGACCCGAAATGTTCGGGATGTTTATGATAGGTGGGTAAGGGCGAACGAAAAAGCTCGGGCCTATATCTTGGCAAGTATATCTGATGTACTCAACAAGAAATATGAGGTCATGCCCACAGCTCCTGAGATCATGGCATCATTAGAGGAGATGTTCAGGCAACCGTCATCGTCTGTTAGACATGAAGCCATTAAATATGTGTATGTGACACGTATGAAGGATGGGACCAATGTGAGAGAACATGTTCTCGACATGATGGTCCATTTTAACATCGTAGAGGCTCACGGGTCTATGATAGACGAAACAAGTCAAGTGAGCATGATATTGGAATATCTTCCTAAGAGCTATCTACCGTTCAAGACAAATGCTGTCATGAACAAAATCACTTATAACTTAACGACGTTGTTGAATGAATTGCAAACTTATCATTCAATGATGAAACTCAAGGAAAAGGAAATAAATGTTATTTCTAAACCGAAAAAGTTTTACAAAGGGTCTACGTCTAGTATGAAACCCGTTAATGATAAGAAAGTTGGTTCTTCTTCTTCTTCTAAAGATAAAACCGTACAAATGAAAAAGAAAGGAAAAGGGAAAAAGAAACCGCTACGAAGAAAAACAAAAACAAAACTCCCAAGGGAAAATATTTCCATTGTTGAGAGGTTGGGCATTGGAAGCGTAATTGCCCAAAATATCTGGCTGAAAAGAAAGCAGAAAAGAATAAACAAGGTAAATATGATTACTAGTTGTTGAAACATGTATAGTGGAAATTTCTCACCTTACCTGGATATTAGATTCAGGCGCCGCTAAGCGTGTTTGTACTTTTCTACAGGAAACTAGTTCTTGGAGAAGACTTTACCAATTATGTGTGAACACCTCTCGGGCCATGAGAAGGTGTGTGGCTCCACATCGTTCAAGCTCTGGAATTATCCCTTAAGGGAGCTATCTATCTACTTACCCCTACTTCGGGGAAAGAGTGCCATCTTGTGTTGCTGAGTTCCCAGCTCCCAAATCAGACGAATCCCCAAAGTGGTAGGTTTAAGTTGGCAGCCTGGCCACTGACACCCATACAAATCAAAGGACCGCCCTCAATGGCAGGAGTTCCCAACTCACTCAGGATTAAGGTCATGTTATCTATTGTTATCCTAGTGAAGTGAAGTCTCTGTCATGAATGGTGTTATATAACGAGACGTTAACACTTCGTGGTCAGGTCTTATACAAACTCTTTGTATAGGACGCCCCCGCTCGTATGTCCCCTATAAGAATGATTAGGATCAGACCATCTGTGATAAGTCACAACACTTGTAACCATTCCACAAAGCGGGCTGCATCTGTAGCATTACCAGGATAAGATTTTCCTCTTATATTCATACACTACAAACCATTTTGGTTATCACTTAAGACATGATCCACTTGTATGTCACCACATACATGCTTAAGTTACATAAAGACAACCAGAGATTTTAGTTTATTGGTTTGTGGTAAAGCAAATAAAATATCCAAATGAGCAAAATCAAGAAGTGAAGAAAATATCATATATTATACATCACAAGCGTTCATACAAACTGTTTACAAACTACAGAACACGAGACTTTATGGCATCAACCACAACAATCTCCCACTTCTCCTAGAGTGAAGTGAGGTGTAAAAAAACAAGTACAAAACCATAAATTAGGCCATAAGAGCCCAGTACAAGAAAATCTCCCACTTACCCTAGACCTACCGCAGGCGATCCCATATACCCATGCTTTGAAGGTCAAACACTGTAGTCGTGAGAGCCTTCGTAAACGAGTCAGCAATATTGTGCTCTGAATTGATCTTTGTGACGATCATGTCCTCTCGATGCACTATCTGGCAGATCAGGTGATACTTCTGCTCTATGTGTTTGTCGCGCCTATGACTCATAGGCTCCTTGGAGTTCGCACAGCCCGACTATTGTCACAATAGAGGGTGATGAGCCTAGACATATATGGAACAACGTTCAGTTCTGTCAACAAATTCCTAAGTCAGAAGGCCTTCTTAGCCGCTTCACAAGCCGTTACGTACTCTGCCTCCATAGTGAAGTCAGCTATGCACCCCTGCTTAGTGCTTCGTTACACTATAGCTTCTCCATTGAGAGTAAAGACTTACCTTGAAGTCGACTTGCGAGAGTCCTTATCAGTCTGTAAGTCAGAATTCGTGTATCCATTAAGGATCAAATCCTTAGATCTATACATGAGCATGTAGTCCTTTGTTCTCTGAAGATACTTGAGGATATTCTTCACTGCGGTCCAGTGACCCTGGCCTGGGTTAGACTGATACCTACTGACTATTCCCACTGCATAGCAAATGTCTGGCCCAGTACAGAGCATTGCGTACATCAAACTGCCAATGACAGATGCATATGGGACCCGTCTCATTTCTTCAACCTCTGGAGGCATCTTAGGACACATGTTCTTAGACAAAGTGACTCCATGCCTTAATGGTAGTAGGCTCCTTTTGGAGTCTTGCATCGAGCACTTGAGCAACATATTGTCAATGTACGATGCCTAAAACAGTGCTAGCTCTTTGTTCTTACGATCCCGAAAGATCTGTATACCCAAAAAAAACTGAGCCTCTCCCAAATCTTTCATTTGGAATTGGGTCACTAGCTAGTTCTTAACTGGAGTCAGTAAACCTACATCATTCCTAATGAGTAGTGTATCGTCTACAAGAAAACTACTGAAGCGTTGACGATCTTCTTGTAGACACAAGGTTCATTAATGTTCAGGTCAAAGCCATACGATTTGATCCCAATATCAAACTGTATGTTCCAAGATCTAGATGCTTGTTTCAGCCCATAAATGGACCTATTCAATTTGCAAACTTTTTTCTTTTGACCTTGGGCAATGAATCCCTCGGGTTGAACCATGTAAATGGTCTCCTCAAGATTGCCATTCAGAAAGGTCGTCTTGACATCCATTTGCCAGATCTCATAATTATAATAAGTTGCAATGGACAGGAGGATGCGGATCGACTTTAACATGGCAACAGGCGAGAAAGTCTCTTCATAGTCGACTCCCTTCACCTAGGTATAACCTTTTGCTACAAGTTGAGCCTTGAAGGTTTGCACCTTCCCATCAGCACCCTGTTTACGATTGTAGATACATTTAAAACCTATAGGTCTTACCCTATTAGGCTGATCTAAAAGATCCTATACTGAGTTGAAGTACATCGACTCTATCTAGAGATCCATGGCTTTGAGCCATTCATCCCAGTCTACATCCTCCATTGCCTTCTGATAAGACAATGGATCTTCAACATCGCCATCTACTACCATAGCAAGGATTTTCGTGAAACCCAGATAGCAAACAGGTGGGTTCGCAACCCTCCCACTACGTCGATGTTCCCTTAACTCTTGAGGTGGAACCAATTTACTAGATGAACTATCATCAACAACTCTTGCTGATGAAGCAGGTTTTTCAAAAGCTCTTGTTGAAGTTTCAGTAGTTTCATTGGGAAGCTCATGTAACACGACTTTACTACGTGGACTGTGCTACCTAATATGATCCTCCTCTAAGAAAGTAGTATTCATGGAAACAAACACCTTATTTTCTGACAGATAATAAAAATAACCCCCTCGTGTACCTTTGGGGTAGCCTACAAAAAGACATAACCTCGACTGTGGTTCCAACTTCTTGGGATTTGCCTCAAGCACATGTGCAGGGCAACCCCAAATATGGAAGTGACATAAACTAGCTTTACGCCCATTCCACAACTCCAGAGGTGTTCTCGCAACACTCTTGGAAGGAACACAGTTGAGTATGTATACCGCAGTCTCCACTGCGAAACCCCAAAACGAGTTCGGTAAGGAAGCGTAACTCATCATCGAATGAACCATGTCCAACAAGGTTCTATTTCTCCTCTCCGTTACACTATTCTGCTGAGGTGTACCCGACGTTGAGAGTTGGGAAACAATTCCATGTTCTATCAAATAGTCCTGGAATGTCAAGTCCAAAAACTCTCCACCTTGATCTGATCGAAGTGTTTTGATCCGTCTATCCAATGCGTTTTCAACTTCAGCCTTGAACTCTTTAAACTTTTCAAAGGATTCAGACTTCTGTTGCATCAGATAAACATACCCATACCTAGAGTAATCATCAGTAAAACTGATAAAATACTCATAGCCACCTCGGGCTCGCACATTCATAGAACCACAAAGGTCAGAATGTACTAACTCAAGAGGCTCTTTGGCTCGATAACCTTTTTCAGTAAAAGGTCTTTTAGTCATTTTACCCTTAAAGCAAGATTCGCACACCGGTAAATAATTTTCTTCTAACTCACTTAAAAGGTCATTCTTCACCAATCTCTCAATCCTATTGAGATTGATGTACCTTAATCGAAGGTGCCAAAGTTGGGCATTTTCTTTTGGAGAAATTCATTGACGTTTAGATTGAGTTACGACAGATTTAAACAACTTTGTGTTATGGAGGGAACTTAAGGCTAACGGTCTTGGCACATACAAGTTACTTTCCAGATTAGTTGTACAAATTTCACCACCATCTTTATGAATAGACATTTTATCCACATTAAAAGAAAGCGTACATTTACATTGTAACAGACACTTTATAGAAATAAGGTTCCTCTTTAGTTCAGGAACTACATACACATCTTTTAAAACTAGAAACCTATTCTGTAAAGATAACTGGATGCCTTCCACTGCCACAGCTGAGACGACGTGTCCGTTGCCTACTCGCATCATCATCTCACCACCCTCCAGCTGTCGTCGGGATCTAATCCCCTGAAAAAAAGAACAAACGTGATGGTGCTCGAATCAATTATCCAGGCAGAATCATCATTCTCCACTAAACATATTTCTAGTACAAGTAAATCATATTTACCTTTGTCTGCCTTGGCCTTCGTGTTGGCGGCCTTCCTTTCCTTCAGCCATCGAGGAAATTCCTCTTCTAGTGTTCGTTCTGGTTGCAGTGGAAACATTTTTCCTTTCCAACCGGTGGCAGATGCCTCCTTGGGGCGATAGGTGTCGGGTTAGCAGGAGCTTTCCTTTTCCCCTTACCACCCTTCTTCTTCTTCCCTTTTGCAGAGTTAGAAGTAGAAGGTGCAGACTTCGTTCCTAAGGTTGAACCTTGATGGAACATCGTAGAAGATGAAGCAACATTTGCCTCACCTCTTTTCCTCTCCTTACTTTTCAATAAAGATTGGTATATCTGCAACTCGTTGAGGAGAGTTGTAAGGGTATATTTCACTTTGTTAAGAATTACATTGCTAACAAAGTGGAGAAAGCTCTCCGGCAATGAATGTAGGATTATGTTAACCTAACTTCCCTCATCGATTCTAGACCCATTCATCTCCGCCACATTGAAGTGGACCATCATATTAAGCACATGTTCTCGAACAGAGGCGCCTTTCTCCATTTTGGAGTTGAAAATGTATTTAAGAGCCTCGTGCTTGAGCTTTTCAGACGGTTGTCCAAACATCCTCTGCAGGGACTCCATGATCTCACATGCTTAGACCATGGGCTCATGCTTCTTGGCTAACACGTCATTAAGACTGGCCAAGATATAGGCTTAGGCCTTCTCGTTTGCCCGTGTCCATCACTCGTACACCTCCTGAACATTTCAAGCGGCGTTGGGAGCTGGAATAGAAGGACAGACCTTCGTAAGGGCAAACATGAGATCCTCAATGATTAGTATCATTGTGATCATAAGTTTCCAACTAGAAAAGTTGTCGCCAGTATGTTTGTCGGTGCTATGCAAAGCTATTGTGGCTATAGCCATTTTCAAAAACTTGTTGCTAAAAAATGAACAAACTTTTATAAGATTTTACTAAACCACATTTTAACCAATTAATTTTAGCAAAACAGTTTTAAAGTACCCTAAGTGTTTAAGACTTCTATTTTGTAATAATGCCCCAGTGAGGTAGGACAAAGGTCACTAATGGGATGATCAGACGTTAACACTTTGTGATCCGGCCTTATACAAACTCTTTGTATAGGACGCCCTCGCGCACATGTCCCTTATACGAATGATCAGGATCAGACCATCTGTGACAAGTCACAACACCCTTAACCATTCCACAAAGCGGGCCGCATCCATAGCGTTACCAGGATAAGGTTTCCCTCCTATATCCATATACTACAGACCATTTTGGTTATCACTTAAAACATGATCCACTTGTATGTCACCACATACATGCTTAAGTTACATAAAGACAACCAGGGATTTTAGTTTATTGGTTTGTGGTAAAGCAAATAAAATATCCAAATGAGCAAAATCAAGAAATGAAGTAAATATCATATATTATACATCACAAGCATTCGTACAAACTGTTTACAAACTAAAGAACATGGACTTTAGGGCATAAACCCCAACACGAGGTCCATGCGTTGGAAGAAACCATAAGAAAATTTGAGTCGCTAAGTCTGAATGAATGGCAAACCAAACCAACACGGCCATCTTTAGAAGAACCATCAACACTGGAACTGAAACCTTTATCTCATCACTTCAAATATGTTTTTCTTGGATCCAATAACACTTTGTCTGTGATTATTTCAGCCAATCTTTTTTAGCCTAACAAGCGTTCTCTTTTGCAGATGTTGAGAAGGCATACGCGTGCAATCGAGTGGACGCTGGCTGATATTTGAGGTATCAGCCCATCCTACTGCATGCACAAGATTCGGCTAGAGGAAGGGAAAACTGGATCGATCTATAATGAAAGAAGTGGTGAAGAAAGAAATCATCAAGTGGCTCGACGCAGGGGTAATTTACCCCATCTCTGACAGTAGTTTGGGTGAGCCCAATCCAATGCGTTCCCAAAAAGGGAGGCACCACTGTGATAGTTAATAACAACAATTAACTCATTCCCTCAAGAAATGTCACATGGTGAAGAATATGCATGGACTACAGAAAGCTCAATGCGTCAACAAAGAAAGATCATTTCCCTCTTTCCTTCATTGATCAGATGCTTGATCGGTTAGCTGGCAAAGAGTTTTATTGTTTCTTAGACTGATATCCAGATATATCCAAATTATTATTGACCCTAAAGACCAAGAGAAAACAATGTTCACATGCCCCTTTGGAACATTCGCTTTCAGACACATGTCCTTCGGGCTCTATAATGCACCAAGGACTTTCCATAGCTACATGATGGCGATTTTCTCTGACTTTTTAGAATAGACCGTTGAAGTTTTTATGGATGATTTTTCTGTTTTTGGGGAATCTTTTTAATCCTGCCTAGACTACTTAGAGGTTATTCTCACACGATGCGATGAAACAAATCTTATGCTGAATTGAGGGAAATGTCATTTCATGGTAATTGAAGGCGTTGTCTTGGGACACAGGGAGTCCAAAGTAGGACTGGAAGTTGATGGTGCAAAAATTGATGTTATAGCCAAACTTCCTCCGCCTGCGAATGTTAAAGCACTACGAAGCTTCTTAGGCCACGCAGGCTTCTACAGCAGATTTGTGAAAGGATTCTCTCAAATTGCGCGACCTCTAAGCACATTGTTAGAATTAAACAGGCCCTATATATTTAACGAAGACTGCAACAACGCATTTGACACATTGAAGTATGCGTTAACAACAGCTCCGATACTGATAGCCTCGGATTGGACGCAACCCTTCATTTTGATGTTCGATCGAGTGATGTTGCCGTTAGAGCCGTGTTAGGGCAGAAAAAAGGAAATCTGATACATCTCATCCCTTATACGTCAAAAACACTAAACGAGTCCCAGGAACATTATACCACTACTGAAAAGGAGATGTTGGCAATAGTGTTCGATATTGAGAAGTTTAGAGCATATTTAGTTGGTGCGGCAGCAACAATCTACACGGACCACTCCGCTATCAAGTTTCTGATGGACAAAAAGGACACAAAACCAAGGCTGATTAGATGGGTACTGCTATTACAAGAATTTGATGTAGAGATCAAGGACAGAAAGGGAACTAAGAATTAGGTGGTTGATCACCTATCAAGGCTGGAAAACAAGGAAATACATGAAAAACAAGCTGAAATCAAAGATGCGTTCCCTGATGAACGTCTGTTTAAAATTGAAGACAAGAAACCATGGTATGTTGACATTGTTAATTATTTAACCATAAAACAGTTCCCTGAGCACTTCAATGCACAACAGAAGAAATGGCTTATTCATGACAGCAAGTTCTATTTCTGGAATGAACCGTTTCTCTACAAGTAAGATCCTGACTCCATTATGTGTCGATGTGTTCTGAAAGTTGAAACACAATGCATCTTGGTTGAATGTCATGGCGCGCCTTATGGGGGTCATTTTGGAGGGCAAAGAACTACTGGAAAAGTTCTTCAAGTGTCCATTCAGTCTAATTCCATCGGTAGTGAGGGCCTTTTACCATGGCTAGCTCCACGACACCGAAGATGCAGTGATCGTCGAAGAGAGGGTAGTGCCATTCAGCGCAGAGGACATCAATCAACTCTACCAGTTGAAGAATTTCCCGGAAGCACCGGGTAACACACTAATTGATGATCCTACAAAAGAAGATATGGAGGATGCGCTGAACACATTAACGCAATCGGGCACCAAGTGAACGGTGTCCTTAACCGGCATAAAAACCCTCGCCTCCAACCTACTGCTACCTGAAGCGCGCCTTTGGGTCTACTTGGTGAAGAGACAACCCATTCCAACATCACATGATAAAACCATTGCAAGGGATCGAGTTATGGTCGCATATTGCATCGCGCACGACATTCCGATTTATGTGGGCCAGCTTCTTGTGAAGCAAATCCGAGGTTTTATTGGCCGCGTGAGAGGTTAGTACTTCTTTCCATGGACAGTTTCGAGCCTACGCCTATCTGTGGGCACGGGCATTGAAGAAGAACCCATGCCAGAAATGCACGACATCATCAACACGAAAATCCTAATAGCTTCTCAAGGATTCGCTGCATTGCCCCGAGCTTCCACCGAAACGGCCCCTCATTTATTTGAATGTGTCGCAACCACCAAGAACCAAGAAGCAACGCCTAATGACAAAGGGAAGGAAAACATCCAAGGAAGTTCATCGTAAAAGCAAACCAATTTACCCTTGGACTCTTTACCCTTAGTCATTTGTCCACCAAGCTCAACAGCTGAACCCCTTTCCCCTCTTCCCGAACAATTTACAAATCTCCTTCTTGCCTCTAACTCCAACCCCACATCACCAGCAGCTTCCACCTGCCATCCATCTCCACCCTACTTTTCACCACAAACATCGCCGCATGTTGATGACCCACACGGGTTGGGAGCAGGTCCTTCCGCTCAGCCCCAAACCGATGCTGGTGAGACATCTACGACGCAACCCTCCACCGCATCCCTTGTTGCTGCCCTAGAAGATATACGGGGCTTTTTGTCTCAAGAGCTATCCTTCTTCTGCCATTCATTAACGAAGTTGCGAGAGAGAAACACAGAGCTGCAACAGGTGAAGGTCCATATTCAACGCAACATTTTTACCCTTCGCCAGAATCAAAGACAGATGGTTGAACACAACCATGCGTACTTCAATTTCCTAACTGCATATTTATATGGTCCCACAGTGCCTTAACATCTGCAGCAACCTCTGTACTTTCAAGAAGCACCGCAAGGAGCTCCTCCGCAACACCCTCCTCACCAAAAGCCCCCACCGCAAAATTAAATTTGGGGGTGTACCACCTTCTCCTTCACAATTTTGAATTCTTTTTGCGGTCATTCAATTTTTTTTATAGATAGTTATACCTTTGTATTCTTCTGTGCATACTTACAATTTTGTGTTTGCGATCATTATAATTCTTTGTATACTTAGACAATTTTTATACAACTGAGTGATTATTCTTTCTTTATGTGTTGGCCTCTTTATTTTTATCATCCTTTATCAATTTATTGCGGTAATTCCATTCTTTTCGTTTGCGTTGTTTAATTGCGCTGCCATGATGAGTATTATGCGTAACCTTAGCGCAATTTCTTTATACATTGCAAGTTCTACTTGACACTTAGACAATTCATCGCAATAGCTCTACTTTACCTTCTTTATTACAAGACTCTGCTCAAACATTCTTTTCAAAATTTTGACTAAGTGTTTTGTCTTTTCTGTCCAAAACAATGCAATGAGGACCTCATGACTCTCTCTAAATTTGGGGGTGGGGAAGGTCTGAGTAGATGCGATCAAGCGGATGCGTTCATATCAAGAAAATGCGTTCATCTGTAAAAATTGAAAAAAAACTCCGTTGTCAGCGCAAGGGAAAATCCCAACCTGATAAGAGTTAAGTCGTGAAAGAGACCTACTCGTAGTTGGATGTTCGCATGACACCCGTGGGAGCAAGCCAAAACGAAGGTAGGTTACCAGGATCGACGCAATACAAAAAAAAAAATAATAAAAGAGACAACTCTATTGACCAGCTAAAGTAAAACTTGGATAAGGATCAAGAGTTGAAGTTGAAGCTTGGTACACAACCGAAGTTGGATGCTCGCATGACATCCGTGGGAGCAAGATAAAACAAAGGGTGTAACCATGATCAACGCTCTCTATAGGAAGACGCAAACCAGGCCACCGCATAAAAGACGAACTTCGTTGTTTTCACAAGAATATGTAAAACATTCTTTTCAAAACAAGAAGAGAACTTTGAGCAGAGGTTTGTCTTAGGTAAGAATAAAATAAAGCATGCTGAAGAAATATTCAAAGGATAGAAAGAATTTGTAGTTTTGAGAAATTATGTAGAGGTGGAGCATTTGGAGCCGATCGACGCAAAGTTAGGATAGGATTTGAGCTGAATTGCCTTAGTCGAAGATATGCTTAAGGACAGGCATATATCTAAATTTGGGGGTGTGATAACTTGTAGAAATACAAGTTATTTATACCGTTTTATCTAAATTATGCGGCAAAAAGAAGAAAAAATTACGTCGACCATATAGAAATTGGCTTAGAAACACAAAAGTTATAAAGTGTCGTAAGCACACTCGCTAACCCCATTGCAATGGCAAAATGGAATGTCCAAGTCTTTGTTCTGCAGGAATCAGGTCAACGCATGTGACAATCGCTCGAGGACAAAAAGAACAATGCATTCGCACTACATGCGGTAGTCAATCGAGAATGAAAAAGAACAATACAATTGAAGCGCATGCGACGATCGATCATGGACACAAACGATCAATGCATTTGCACCGCATGCGGAAATCGATAAAAAGATCAAAGAAATTACACCACATGTGGCGATTGATCATAGATGAAAAGAGCGACGCATTCGCAAGGACTTCTGAAATTGTACAGCTTTTCTGTTGTACGATCTGACAAATTAAATGTGGAGCAAAGCGGACGTTTCCACCAAGCCATGGCAGGAAAAATAAGCTTTTCAGAGTGGGACCACTGACGCAGAAGGTGCTAAGGTCTATAAATAGCTATATCAATTTCAAAGAAAGGAGGTTGGTCTGAAGAGACAACTTAGAGAAAATCCGGGAGAAAGACGAGACAAGACCGAAAGGGAAGTCTCTAGAGTAAGCAATTCATTCCCGTTCCCGAAGAGAAGCTCTATGCAAAGATCACTTCTACCTGGAAAACAAGCCTGAGAAGGAAGTTCTCCATCACATTCCTTCCACACGCCGGCAAACACATCGTCTTCGATCGGGATCCGTGTCAAGACATTGACACGCTTTCCTTATTTGTTCTTACTTTCTATTCATCAACTGTGTTCATCTCTAATCTTTCATTCATTATCTGTAACAAACGCTTATCTTTAGATTTCAATATCATTATCATATTCATCGCCATCTCTCTATTCTTCATCATACATTCATCATCCATTTCCTTCACCATGTGTAACTAATCCCTCAGGGTAAGGGGGAAGGATTAAGCGAGTAAGTTAATCTTTGTTGAAGAAATCGGCTAAGTTTGGCTAATGCATGCTCGATGGCATCTTCACCTGTGAGAGCAAAAGTGAAGATGTTATTCCACCTCTCGAAAGAAGGTTGGAAGAATGTGTTAACTAAAGTGAGAAGTATTTCCAGAGATGGAAACAACCTTGCGTTCACAACGTTCATCTCTGTTTCACCATAGACATATGGGAACGTGGCCGATCACTGAGAGGTGTAAGCCAAGGGAAAGCAGAACCTGAGTTGCGTCATCAACAAGTTGACGAACTTGTGATGTCCTTTCCCTCAACCCATTCTCTTTCTGACGCATTTCACAAGACTTGCCATCACATACCATCAGATAATTGCACATCTTCACAGTCAGTCCTCAATTTGTATATTTAAATGTTTATTCATTTATTTGTTACCGCATTCTACTTTATTACCACATCTTATTTTATCACTGCAATTTACTTATCACCCCATTTTATTATCGCACTTTATTTATCATCGCATCCTATTCTTTATCGCATTTTACTTTTTACCACATTTTACTTTCCCAACACAATTCATTATTATTTTGTTCCCGGTCGCATATATAACATTAGTATCACATTAATCACCCCAATCTCCGTGTTCGACCTCAGATCACTCTGAGAAACTTGTGTTGGTATTATACTTGGTACCGGCGCAAGAAAACTTGTGACATGCACAAACTACACGAACGCATACTACGAATGGATCTAAGCATCATCACATATATCATTTTAGAACGTAGTATCGCATATTATCATTATCGCAAAGCGCATACGTCATCAACCTCACAAGTTATTGGCAACACACGATTACGAAATACAACACCTTACCTTGATGGAAATCTAGAGTGACACAAATCATCCCTAGAACTATGCAATGCTATCTAAAGCTCGCGCTGAAGCCTCCCTGCGTTTGATCAGACACATGTTCCAGGGACTCTTCCTCTTCCTCATTTTTTGTGCCTTATATATTTTACGCTATTGATTTGATATTTTATTCTTGTTTAAATTTTTGCTTGCTTTGACTCTTGCTTTGATTGCTTTTTATTAATTCACAAAAAAAAAGTTGGACGTAATAAGCGAACTCATCTATCAACACTTCATAATAGAAAACTTCAAGTTGACAAGGGTTAAGATTGGAAATGGCACTTAGTCGTAGTTGGATGCTCGCATGACACCCGTGGGGGTAAGCCAAAACGAAGTTAAGTGTCCAAGACCAACGCATCCCAACTCCACTATCTAGCTTAAGAAAAACTGTTTTGAAACACAAATGCTAAAATATGAGTTCAATTGTGAAGGGCACTCACCCATAGCTGGATGTTCGCATGACATCCGTGGGGGCAAGCCAAAACGAAGGTGAGTCACCTGAATCAACGCATGGGTTGTCTTAAAACAACATTCCTTTTTGTTTTTTTTTAAGTTCTTTATATAAAAATAGCATCCAACGCATTGTTGGTTTAGAAAGATGAAAATATTTTAGGAAACAAAAGGAGTCATTAACAAAAGGTTTACTGCATTCGAAAAGATGTATCTTTTTTTTTAAAAGGAAAAAACTTGTTTTTTTTTAAACGTCAACCCTAATACTTGCAAGTTAGCATGATGAGAGGTGAAGTCAGTGCATTGAGATGAGGGAGATGATAAAAAATTATTTTTGGATACACGAGGACGAGCATTGTTCAAAATTTGGGGTGTGATAACTTGTAGAAACACAAGTTATTGTCTCTCGAAAGTTGGAACAATCAAAATTCTTAATGATAAAATCTCATATTTCTTAACAAAAAACGCATGAAATCCTTCAAACATAACTAACCTTTACAAAAACATTTTTTTTGATAAAATTATGTCACTAACGCATCATATCGCAAGATTTCAATAAATTTTACTAAGTGTCGCAGGCACAACTAATGCAAAGGCATGCGTTTGAAGAATTCCAACGCATAGTAGATATATTGGTTCGAGTTGTTCCTGTCAAATCACCACTTGAAAGTATGGGTATCTGAATATTGGTGTCTGAAAAACAACTGAAATGACAGGCGGCTGACCAAAGTATGGAAATTAATGCTGTCATATCACAAGTTACTGAGGGAAAACGGCTATAAATAGAAGACTTGCAATCGAAAAATGCAACCCATAGCATAGAGAGCATAGCATATCACAACATAGAGAGAGCTTAGAATAGAGTAGTGTTGCTGCAAGAAGATCACAGGAGGAAAAGAACCATCAACATTGTTGATCAAGGAGAATTGGAGAGAACCATACTCAAGAGAGAACTTTTCTTTATTTCTTTAACAAGTTGGTTGTACACACATTAAGATCAAGCTAAAGAGAACAAGAAATTGAACTCTGCGGCTTGACTCTTTTCTTTTTACTTTATTTCTATTCATCATTCATGTGATTAAGTGTGTTATTGTAAAGACAATTTCAATCTTTATAAAATCGTACATTTAATCCATTCACTTGCCTCTACTTTCAATCTACCGTGTTAAATGCATTTGTGACTTTGTGCCTGCTAAAATTCTAAAAGCTTTAATCATTTTGATCATTTTGTTGAAGTTATCTCAGCTAAACTATTCGAGAGAATAGGATAGCTAGAAATGCATCAAGTCAGAACGCATAGTAGCTTTCGAGATAAAGATACTCGTGGTTCACTATTTTCTATATCCAATGCATGCACCCTAGAGATAAGAACATATGGTATTTGCATTGAGAAATATTAAATGATTAGATAGATAGAAACCCAACGCATTGACATACACGATTGTAAACACGCATCCTTTATCTTCATTCTTATCCACTATTTCTTGTTCATCTTACTTGGATCAACGCATTCATTAATCAATTAGCACCATGAACCCTATATTTCACTTAAACTCCTATTTCTTCTTGTACGCATGTAGTTAAAGTAGTGTAGATAACCTTTTTCAGCATTTATTTAGAACCCCTCTATATCAGTGCAACGCAAAGCTTGCGTTAGTCTAACCTAAATCCCTGTGTTCGACCCTGGACTTACCAGAAACCTAAATTAGATTTATACTTGGATCTAGCTCAGGTAAAGCTTGTACGCATCATCCAGTGAGTGTAACGCATCATCCATTCTTCTCACCTAGAGAAGTCGTTCACCATTAATCTTTATTCACATCAATCTTATCTTCCATTTCCACTCATTATACACTCCTAGCACACATCACGAAACCACGAACAAACTTGATTCACTCTTAGGTCTCCACATAAAGTCCAAGAACTCGTGTAATAGCCATAAATTTTAGTTTATTGGATTTAGTGTAATTTACATATTCAATAATAGTTTTATTGAACAAAACCTCAATAACATCTTTATTACAAATACAATATGTTTAATCTTACAAACTGCGAGTTTTAGGACATATAACCCAACAAACTCCCACTTGGACTAAAACTCTAGTGGGTTTACGTATATACAAATATATACAATATTGAGTATGAGAGAATAAATACAATAAACTAGAGCATCAGATACCCAGTAAAACTAAGACACAAATGCATTCATATGCTTCCACTATGGGAATTCCAATCCTTTCAGTCTTATATCGCTAGTCGTCGTTGTCTTTTGATAGATGTTGTGCATAAAATTTGGCCTTAAGATTATACAACAGGAATGAAGATGAGTGGAAAATTATACAAATAATACACTAAAGTGATCATTTGGTCTACTAGATGGAATTAATAAGAAATTTGGATTGGAGATGTGTTGATGTCAACGACGGCAGATGATGGAGGTGACTAGTGTAAGGTAAACTAGGAATTTATTTAAGAGAGTTTTCATTGTTTTTTATTAATTTTTTTAAAAAAACAAATAATTTGTAATCAAATCTCAACAAAATCGAATTTGAAGGAGATATACGAAATAAATTTGTGAGAAGATATACCTACACGTAATTGAAATAAGCAAGGAAAAATTTGGAAAAATTAAATAGGGAGATGGGCCTATACCTTATGTTTTGGCCCTAAATAAGAGAATTCACAAAATGGTTCGTTTTGCCCACTCTACCCAATTTCTCTAATTATTTATATTTCAAATTTTAAGATGGATATGGGGTTGCCCAAAAAGTGTGGTTCAATTGCGCTTGTGAAAATGGAATGATAAGGTGGAGTTGGAGAACCCCCAAAGGCCGAAGCCCACTATTTTACATTACTCAGCCCAAACTAAGTTTCCCACTTCTACGTCGGCCCGCCCTTCCATTTCCCCACTCAATCACCGCCACGGGAACCTTATTTATTATTATTTTTTTTAAAATTATGTGTCGTGGGGAAATCAAAACTCCCAAATTCAAACAGAATAATATAAATTTTTATGCTAGTTGAATTATGTTCAACGATAAAAGTGTACTACTTACAACAACTATTTTCATACAAGAAATCTAATACTAATTAACCAGATTTAAGCATAGTCTACAATAGTACTGATAAAACTTACCGGTTGATACATTGAATTTGCAAAGTATGGAAGATAATATAAATTTGAAATGTTGAAGCGGGGTGGAATGAATTTTTCAAAGTATGCCTAGAATGGGCCTACCATTGCCATTCCTTTCCAATTTCCAGGGTTGATTGCCTTGTGTTTTTACCTGCATTTTCTCGAAATAAATAATTTTGTTGATATTTTGGATAAGCAAGAATGTGAGGCAGTGGGTAATGGTAGAGATGGATGGTGATTGTTCATTGCATGACATGCTCATACATCTGAGGAATGGGTCCCATCCCCATGTTGTAAAACTCTTAATTTCTTTCGTCATCACACAACAATTTCTTCTTAATTTCAACGCCACTTCCATCATTATTTATCTTTTCAACTTTTTATGATATTTATTAACATATTCCACCAATTCCAAATCGCATTGGATAAACATTTGTTTAAAAAAAAAAAAAAAAAGTGAATAAATGAAGAACATTAGAATTGGTGAAAGCAAGCAAAGGGAATTAATTAAGGATGCGGCGTAGAAGATCATTGTGTGGGAGATGGTGGACCAATCATGATTGAACACGCCAGCAACTTATTATCATGCTGCTCTGCAGAACGGGAGTGGAGCCAATCTTCCAAAGATATTGTCTTGTCCAATTAAAAAGAAAAAAGTAAATATGAAAAATATAGTAAACAAAAATTAAATAATGCACTTGCTTTGAACGCTGTATAATGTATAATAGACCAATGAAAGGATTTAAATGCATGTTTTATGCAGTGAGAGGATAGGTAATTTTGTATTTTTTTTCAAATATGTTTGTTTATAAACATTGTGGTAGAGGTTTTGAAAATCTTTATAGACAAGTTTAAATTAACTTGCAAGGAAAAATAGATCTATGGAAGTCCTTTCTATCACTACCCTATCTCATCATTGTATAACCAATTTAAAGGGGAAGGTTGATGAAGAAACAAAGAAAAAAGAGAAGCCATAATCATTTTGAAAACAAGACAAAGAGAAACAAGTAGGAACCACTAAAGTACTAACTCATTAAAACTTTCCCCTAAACAATCATTGCATTTCAATAACTTCTCCTATTACTAAATTCACTGCTTCTTCTAAAACTTTCTTCCACTTCCACTACTCACAAATAATTACAAATTCTTTAATAATGAATTACATTAGATGATTTTTTTATATTAAAAAAGGCCTATATACTCATGCTTTAGCTTAAAACAGCACTTCATTGTCTTATAAACCACTGACCGAACGAACTGAAAATTAAAAAATATTTATTTTTGGACAAAATGTTTGTGGCGTAACCATCCACACAATTTTGGTAGCTTTTGAAACGACCGCCATTTTCGTAAAAATATGTTAAACAACTTGGTTTCCTCTCTCATTTCATTGGATCAAACTACTTAACAAAATTTTAGCCCAAATTAATATATATTACTGAAAATTGTTTGTTTTTGTTGGCACATAAAACTCCCACACTTCTTTCGTGGCTGCAGGCTTTTCATGGGCGTCTCTGCCCGCTCGCTTCTACTGATCTTCATCTTTTGAATTGATTTGTGTGAGAGTTTGTTAGGTAGATGTAATGTCAAACCCACCACATTCTAATGCTTAAATTAGTACAAATAGTGTATAACTCAGCTAGGCACAAAAATAAAGTCAGGGCCCTCTTTTAAAGATCAATTAGTTTTTCCGTTGCAGTCATCAATTGGGGCTATTTATAATGTCCTTCCTCTGACACAATCTGTGATTACATGTAACTCTAGTGATGTCAAGGTAGTTGCAACGCTTGAGGCAGTAGATCGCTAGACCGAGCATAGCTTGGTTATTTTTAGATTGATATATATTCTTTAGCTCAGCTAGTCGACTTGAAAGACGAGGCTTCGACTTTTCCCTTTTGAGACTCGTGTCTCTCTATATAGTTTCCATTATAAATTGGGCTATTTACAATGCCCTTCCTTTGACATAGTTTGCGATTACATGTAACCCCAGTGATGTCAAGGTAGTTTCCCTTTGAAAAAAAGGAAAAAAATAATCAAAAGACTCAAAGACTAACTCAACTAAAAATAAAGACTCTGACTCAACTGACTCTTGAGAACAAGAAAAACAAAACTAAAAAATATACGATATACCAGACGGAAAAACGGGACGAGGTTTTTCAACCTCTAACTCTATCACCTGAAAATCGATAGGTTTAGGCTCAAATTCTCCATAGTCCTCACAAACTGGTTCTAAACATGGCATACTATCCTCCAACTCATCATTAATGTCGACATAGATTACCTCATTGTTGCACGCCTCGGTAGTGTCGTAAGATGTGCGTAATAAGGGTTCCCATCCTCTCTCAACTGAATCAAAAGATTGAGTGACTAAGTCTCTCAAACTTTAAAGATTAGCTCCAACTTCAGTCTGAAGACTTTAGCTCTCCTTGAAGTCGCGGATCTCCTGCTAAAAAACAATATTGTTAATAGCAAGTTGTCTAATCACAATGACATCCCTAAGTCGACGGTGTGAGCATGTATCGTCATGTCAGATGTGGCAGGGTGTGAATCATAGTGGAAATGGTCTCATCCTAGGTTTCCATAGCCACAAGACTCCTTCCATTTAGGCCGATCGCAATCGTCATCCATATAACTAGGATACCCTCCCATGGAGTAATCTTGTGGTATAGGGCTCCACAGTAGATTTGGGCATGCTTGCTCCGGGTGATCAATCCTACATGCTTACACCTGCTGCAGGTTACCTGCAACCAACTGACTAACTAAAGAAGTTAACTTAGCAAGTTGACCTTGGAGGTCACCAAGCTCGTCACTAAGTTGAGATGATCCATTCAATTGTTCCCATCCTTGTTGATGATATCTATCCATGCTTTAAACACTAACACAGAAAGGAAAACAAATCAAAAGCAAAAGAATATATCAAATGCATGCCACATGCTTATCCTATGGTGGAGTTTTTTTAAAAAGAAACTATATGGCATACTTTATGCATACATAATTAAAACAATATCATACATCACATGCATAAAAAATTAAACAATACTAAAGTGGCCAATTCGAGTGGTTTCTGGCCAGTTCGTGTTGGCTCAAAGAGTTTGAAGCCGGTTCGAGGGAGCCGTTTGCTGAATTTTGTAATAATTTAGTTATTTATTCTTTAAACCAACTCCAACCGAGCAAAAACCACTCGAACCATCTCAGAAACTCTAAAAACCAAGTTGAACCGGTCAAAACGGCTCAACCAAGTCAACTAGACTAGTCCAAACCATCTGAACCAGATGGTCAACGCGCAAGGCGAAGTCAACGGCTGGAGGTGTGGGTCAACGGGTCACAAAGCGAGCACGCGGGGCAAAAACCGAGTTGGACGCTACTGTCGAGTTGGGTCACCAGGTCTGGAACAACAAATTCGGATCTAGGAGCTACCAAATGGGTCTACACTGATTTCTTCTCCCAATTGATGTTGTCCTCTTTCCCGAAATCGAACAATTATAGCTTAAGAATAACTTTAATGACTCTAGCAAATTTACAGACCCTTTGCCACACATTAAAGCTCATATACATGTGAGCAATTACAAATTTCAACAAGCAATTAAATGAAAACTAATGCCAAAACCATAATGTATTACTTTAGTCAACCAAACATTCAATCAATGAAGAAAAAAACACCAACCAATATGCAATAGAACGTTATAAGCATGCTCTAGTACCAATTGATGGAATATAAAGAACACATGCACAATCGATAACGTTATAATTGCAATAAAAACAAGAATAAGCATGCAAAAGGGATAGAAAATACAACCTTTGAAGACTCCAACACAAACTTCCTCTCTCGAGCTCGATCGACACCATCAACGGCAAATCCTTGCTATTCTCCAGTTGAAGAGCATAGTTGTGGGACCGTTAAGTTAGTGAAAATAAGGGAATTTCACTATAGAAAGAAGGAGATTAAAGGAGAGTTGAGGTGGAAGAGTTTAGGTCAAAAGTTGTGGAAGCATTAGTCTTGTAAATTTAAAAAAACAAAGCCATTTATAGGGAAAACACATGCAAAAACTCATTTTACATGTCTTCCACCTTAAACTCCACTAGCATGTAATCTCTGGGTATCAAGCTTGAGAAGTGTCACTTCAAAGTCCACTTAGTGGAAAAATCCCGTATTGAGCTAGCAAGGAGGCCCAATGGACCTATAGATCATGGGCTTCAACGATCCGAGACTAACCGGTTAAACTCTTTAACCTAGTTAATCAACATTCGTTAATTAACATGGCTGTCCACTATAGCCTGTAGTTGTACTCCCCTCACTATAGATATATTATGTGTACATTTGATATAACCATGATAAGTAAGTTAATCCTTCATAGGTTGTTTTACCCTCCAAGATTACATCTTGCTCCTTAAATCCCACTGATTCTCTAATGAACAATTGGTTTGTGATCCAATCACTAAACCGAGCCCCTCTCGGGGATAATGAGAAGGTTGGGCCCCTTATTCAAGACCCAAAGTTAGAACTTAAGGAAACAACCTCTCTACTATCCCTAAAAGCGGGTAGGAGTGAATTTTATCTTGCACCCTATGTCCCCAGCTATCTACCTAGTTTTATCCCTAAAATGGGAGTCTTATTGAGCGGCACTATTGAGCCAACTCTTACCCATGCAAATCTAAGGATAATCCTGAATAAACAAGAGTTCATAGTTAGCTCAAGATTAAAGTCAAGTTCCTAGGTCATCGCTTTGAAATAGTCAGTCTTAAATAGTAAACAACGTTATAAAGTAAGAGTGACTTAATTCTTGGTCCGATCTTATGCAAAATCATTGAATAGGATGCTCCCGTTCCTCATGTCAATACATGAACAAGTCAGAATCATTTCGTTTGTAGCATTTTACAACAAATTGTAACAACTACAGAGTGAGCCGCATCCGATAGTGTTACTAGAATAAGGTACTCAGCCTTATTCGTATACTATAGACCATTTTGGCTATTTACTGAATTTGATCCACTCTCCAAATAAAGATCATGTATTGATATAATAGCCATGGATCTGTAATTTATTGGATTTAGACTTTACAAGTGCAATTCACATATTCAATAGCAGTCTTATTGAATAAACGTCTGACATCTTTATTGATAATATAATATGTTTAACATTACAAACTGCGAGTTTTAGGACATACAACCCAACACTAATGACATACTTGAGTCGACGGTGTGAGCATGCATCTGAACGAACACTTAACGAAGAGCATCCATGAGTGCGTTCAGATCTTTTCGATTTCATTGTGACCGAAATACAACACATACATTCTATCAAATAGTTATGCACTTTACACTAATTAACAGCATGTTTTGAACACTAAAATACAAGGGAAAGAGTTCTCATACCAGTTGAAGACCCTCTTCAAGCTTTGAACTCAGACGCAGTGGAAGATCTCTACACGAACTCTATCTCCCAGCAAACAAGTCGGCTGCAATAGCACGAACGTCTACACGAACAGTCACGAACGAGTGAATAGCAGAAAGGACGACACCACAAAATGGAGCCTGATAGCTCATAGAAATACAAGCTATTGTAGCCTTTTACTTAGAATTATGAGGGCTAATAAGCAGAATATACATTAATAATACTATGAATTCATGTGAAAAGTGAGCTTGCGTCAATCAGCACCAAAAATCCTCACTAACCCTATACCATGCGTTATTCTGGGTCAAAGTGTTCATTTTTGCAGATATTACAGGAATTGATCGCATGCGTCGGTCCCAGACCGCCACAAGGTTGACCGCATGAATTGATTGTCATAAAGATTAGTTTGCCGCATGGAATGTTGCATTCGCAGAGTGATAATCGTGATAAAAGTCTGCTCGCAAGGTAGACGGAATGTGTTGGCACCTCAGGAGAAACAAGCATGAACGCATACATTGGGAGTATCAACAAGATAAGATGATGTTGACATTGCCTATACCGCGACAAAGGTAGCAGTGAGGCAGAATGCAATCATGCACGCTGTCATCGCTTAAGCTCTATAAATAGCACCTTAGACCTTCACTTCAAAGCATTCGAGCTTCTGCCTTAAGGCAAATGCTTGTGATCACAGATGAGAGCATGAGCGAGACTTTCTTTGAAGATTCTTCACGACCACAACCCATTCTGAGTGACAACCGGAGATTTCGCCAGAGATAGAGCTCGAGAGATACTTCTCCAACATCTATCCATGGCGCCACCAGTAGCCTTGATGCATTTCGGATTTAAAGCAAGAGATTGTTGTCATATAGCCTTCCATTTCTCCTCTTGTCTCAGTATTGTATTACATTTTGGCTTAAGACATTAATACATTTTGTAATCAATGGATATCTTAATTCCTTCAACGCCATCTTCTTCATCTTCTTCATCTTTATCATCATTTACCTTCATCGTTTAGTTATCAAAGACGGTCGCATACTCAATCGTGTAGCCTAGAGATAGGACGCATGTAGCAATCCACCAAGATGTGTGCACTGTGCGAGTATAGTGAGTTAATCCTCTTCGCTTGGTGTGAGGCTATAGCAACGCTTGTCTATAGGTTGTTGCAATGCTTGTCTATGAGCTGATTAGCCGCAACTAACCGCCTGAGAGGGTAGGTAGTGGAACACACTAAAGTAAAGTATGCATTGTTTCTAAAGATAGACATGATCTTATGCTCGACGCAACCATGCATTATAGAGATATAGGCATGTATGGCTGGCCATCAAGAGGTGCGATGCGTTAGTGTGGTGAGCTGGGATTAATCGAGCAGCCTAATGATGACATGCAGAAATGCATGTCATCTTAGGCCTTTTATTTAGAATTATGAGGGTTGTTAAGCATAATATGCGGCAATTATGTTAGGAATTCATGAGAAAATGAGTTTGCGGCGTTCAACATTAAGAATCTCGGCTAACCCATTATTATGCATTATTATGCGTTCAATTGTCTATTTTTGTAGCTAACACAGGAAGTGGATGCAAACGCGGAAGTCGAGCTACCGCATGCAGAGAAACTCTCCATCGTAAACGCGAACGCATACGATCAATGCATGGGTGTTGCGGTAATCAGTCGCATGCGTCCATCGCATAGGAGTTGTGATCATCAAGTGATTGTGGTCATCGTGTAGAAGTTGCAGTAATCAAGCGAATGCAGTCATTTCAAGATTGAGGTTGCACGATAATGCATAATAATGGGATCACCACAAGGTTGGTGGAATGAACGCATCAACGCATATATCGGAAAAATCAAAAGATGATGTTGACATTTCACCTACCACGCCGATAGCAGTAGAGATTCAGAAAATGACTAACGCGCCACGAATGTCAGAATCAAAGCAGTCCATTAATGCTATCGGCGATCAAGCTCTATAAATAGAAGCCGTTGAACAGAATTTCAGAGGATCCAAAGTTTTCGACTAAGGTTCGGCCTTCGAAAGGATCCTTGTGATCCAGACGAATGCTTTAGAAAGAAGCTTGAGAGTTCTTCATCTCCTTCATCCATTTCGAGTAATGACCGGAGCCTTCGTCGGAGTTAGATCTCGAGAGAGTTAGCTCCACCGCCCATCCATGGTACCACCGGTAGCCTTGAAACACATCTGCTGGAAGCAAGACATTGCTTCCAACTGGTCATTTCATTTTCTCTTCTTTTCTTATATTGTATTGTATTACATTTTGGATTAAGAAATTAATACATTGTGTATTCAATGCATTTTTGTGTTTCCTTCGATTCCATCTCCATCTTTCTTTACTTAGCATCATTAACTTTCATTGCATCACTTAGTGAGATTGCTAGAGTATCGCATACTTAGTCATGCGGAGTAGAGATATGAAGCATGTAGCAAACCATCGAGAGGTGTGCATTGTGCGAGTGTGTGAGAAAACCTTATTTGCTTAGTGTGAAGCAATAGCAACGCTTGTCTAAGGTGGATGCAACGCTTGTCTATGAGTAAAGTCAGCAACAACTAACTGCCTGGGAGGGTAAGTGGTTGGTCGCATTAAGCAATGTAAGCAAGTATTCACTAGAGATAGGAATAATCTTATGCTAGTCAAGTTTATGCAGTTACCTTGTCTTATGAGCGCATCATTCATCACTTAGGCATACTTGGAAGAGTAGTCTAAAATCCAAATCTAAGACTCGAGAGAGCAGATTGGAACACATAAGCAAGAATGGGGAACTTAGGAATAAGCTCCGTTTGCTATTACACAGCGTATGCACCCTACGAAGAGGATATTGCATGCATCCAAGAAGTAGGATATGGTGGCTGTAAATGGTCATCTCGACCTTTTTGCATACACACCACATACGTCCTAGATTTAGGCTCAAGTGTGTGAAGCATGATCGCATAGCTTGCGTTGGTTGAGGTTGCCCTTGCGGTCAATCTTAAGGGTTGCGATAAAGACATCCTCACATCTTATCTATTTTCCATCCATTTACTTCACGTCAACAGTTGTCGTGTCTCTACCTTTCATTCATGCTTCTCTTTGCGTTGTCTGTTAGTTAGGAGTAGGAGTAGAGTTAGCTTAAAAGCCCCCATCATTCTTTTATTCAACCACCGCATACATCTAGCTACAAGTCCCTGATTTCAACCTCGGATCACTCGAGAAACTTGCGTTCGCGTTATACTTGCCATGAACGCAAGAAAACTTTTGACGAGAACGCATGGTCATTGCATACATTCATTAACGCATAGTTCACTCCAACGCATGACCACCGACGCATGATAATCAACGCATACCTTAAGTCATGCATCGCATATTGCGCCCTACATGATTTTAGCCATCAAGTTTTTGGCGGCTAATTTCACGTCATCACCTAACATAATGAACATTATCATACGTTAACGACTGCTGCATCTCTATCAATTCTCATAGTTAAACTTCCATTGCTCAATCTGTTTAGTTAGGAGTAGGAGTAGAGCATAATCTTTTAACTTTTATCTTTGTACTTTTATTCATTGGCTCAAACGCATTACTTCACAAACATTGAGTTACAAATCCCTGTGTTCAACCTCGAATCACCCCGAGAAACTTGCATTCTCGTTATACTTGGTGAGAAAGCGAGAAAACTTGTGGCAGGAACACATGGTCATCGCATACATTCTTAAACGCATATTGTATATTTTCTAGTTCAACGCATGACCATCGATGCATGGAGATCAACACATACATAAGATGCATATTTATTTTCCTCTCTTTTTCCAAAGCAACATAGCCCTTGGTATTCTCGGAGTGAGAATCCAAAGTGTGGTCTTTGGTAAATTTGGTAGAGGTTGGACAAAGGATAAATTGTGTAGACGATAAGCAAGTGGGAGAGAAAAAGAGCTATCATATAGCTATGTGCTTATCGTTTAGAAGAAGCTACAAGATCGTGTAGGTTTTACTAAGTGAGCGTTTAATAAATGGTAGACGATCATTTAGAAAATGTGGCACACTATGCGAT
The DNA here is from genome assembly GCF_027475165.1 of Benincasa hispida. Taxonomy (NCBI): domain Eukaryota; kingdom Viridiplantae; phylum Streptophyta; class Magnoliopsida; order Cucurbitales; family Cucurbitaceae; genus Benincasa; species Benincasa hispida. The sequence continues at coordinate 15,540,895 of NC_143481.1, forward strand.
CGTTTAGGAAAGCTAAGCGACCATTTAGGGACGAGAGTCCGATCGTTTAGGCACTAGTGTGCGATTGTTTAGGCGATGAGTGGCTATCGTATAGGCTCTCAAGCTATGCGATCGTTACGTTTTCACACCGATTGCGATTTTTTCGAACTCTTTACAAAATGAAACAAATTTTCATTTTATTCTTCGGTTACAATAACCGACTTCGGATTATCCCACTAACGCACGTCCGAGAGATGTTTTAGGCCAATTATCATATAATTAACCAGTTTAATAATTAATGAATATAATCATATTATATTCTTACCCTATAGTTTGATATCACATATCTACTATAGTAATATCTCCTCCACATGATATAAATTATATTTATATCTAAATTCCTCCAAAATAATGTATCTCAAACATTTAGTCAATTATATCATATATAATCAACCAGTTCAATTATATCATATATAACCGAACTCCCTCTTGTCAATTTGAACATTTCAAACTGACCCAAACACTGATTCTCGACTTTATCCAAGCTACCCAGGGGACCTAATGGACCTGTGGCTCGAAGTTCCAACGGTACGTGAATAGCTGACTAAACTCTTTAGCCACGAGATCCACCATCCGTTAATTGTCAGGCATTCCACTAAAGACTAACAGCTGAACTCTTTTTAACACAGATATATTTTTGTGTCCATCAGATATAACCAATCATGAGTACGATGACCCTTTACAAATTCTCGTAAGTACAGCTGGGCCAATTTATCATTTTGCCACTCTAGTTACATCTCACTCCTTAAGTACCATTGATTCCTCTAATGAACAATATAACATAGTCCAACTATGTGTGAACACCTCTTGAGCCAAGAGAAGGTATGTGGCGCCACATTGTTCAAACCCTAAAATTAGCCCTTAAGGGAGCTATCTATCTACTTACCCCTACTTTGGGGAAAGAGTGAATTCCATCTTGTGTAGCTGAGTTCCCAGCTCCCAAAGCAAACGAATCCCTAAAATGGTAAGTTTGAATCGGTTACCTAGCCACTCGCACCCATACAAATCAAAGGACCTCCCTCAATAGTAGAGTTCCCAACTCACTTAGGATTGAGGTCATGTTACCTATGGTCATCCTAGTGAAGTGAAGTCTCTGTCATGAACGGTGTTATATAACGAGCCATTAACACTTCGTGGTCAGGTCTTATACAAACTCTTTGTATAGGACGCCCTCGCTCACATGTCCCCTACATGAATGATCAGGATCAGACCATCTGTGACAAGTCATAACACTTATGGCCATTCCATAAAGTAGGCCGCATCCGTAGTATTACCAGGATAAGGTTTCCCTCCTATATTCATATACTACAGACCATTTTGGTTATCACTCAAAACATGATCCACTTATATGTCACCACATACATGCTTAAGTTACATACTGATAACCAGAGATTTTATGTTTATTGGTTTGTGGTAAAGCAAATAAAACATGCAATTGAGCAAAAAAAAAGACGTGAAGTAAATATCATATATTATACAACACAAGCATTCGTACAAACTGTTTACAAACTACAGGATACAAGACTTTAGGGCATCGACCCCAACAATCTCCCATTTGTCTTAAAGCAAAGTGGGGTGTACAAAAACTAGTACAAAACAATAAACTAGGGCATAAAAGCCCAGTACAAGAAAATCTCTCACTTGCTCTAGTCCAACCGCGAGCAATCCTGTAGAGCCATGCTCTGTAGGTGACCCTCAAACACTGTAGTTGTGAGAGCCTTGGTAAACGGGTCAGCAACATTGTGCTTCGAAGCGATCTTCGTGACGATCACGTCCCCTCGATGCACTATCTCACGGATCAGATGTTACTTCCACTCTATGTGTTTTTCGCGCCTATGACTCCTTGGCTCCTTTGAGTTCATCACTGCCCCACTATTATCACAATATAGGGTAATGGGCCTAGACATATCTAGAATAACTTCCAGTTCTGTCAAGAACTTCCTGAGCCAGACGGCCTCCTTAGTAGCTTTGCAAGCCGCAACGTACTCCGCCTCCATAGTGGAGTCGGCGATGCACCCCTACTTAGTGCTTCGCCATACTACAAATCCTCCGTTAAGAGTAAAGATTGACCGTGATGTGGATTTGTGAGAGTCCTTATCAGTTTGAAAGTTAGAATCCGTGTATCCAGTAAGGATCAAATCCGTAGAACCATACACGAGCATGTAGTCCCTTGTTCTCCGAATATACGTGAGGATGTTCTTCACTGCGGTTCAGTGACCCTGGCCTGGGTTAGACTGATACCTACTGACTATGCCTATAGCGTAGCAGATGTCTGGATGAGTACAAAGCATCGCGTACATCAAACTGCCAACGGTAGACGCACATGGGACCCGTCTCATTTCCTCAACCTCTTGAGGCGTCTTCGAATACATGTCCTTAGATAAAGTAACTCCATGCCTGAACGGCAATAGGCCTCTTTTGAAGTCCTGCATCGAGTACTTGAAAAACATCTTGTCAATGTACGATGCCTGAATGCAGTGCTAGCACTTTGTTCTTACGATCCCGAAAAATCTGTATACCTAGAACAAACTGAGCCTCTCCCAAATCTTTCATTTAGAATTGGTCGCTAGCCAGTACTTAACTGCAGTCAGTAGACCTACATCATTTCCAATGAGTAGTATATCATCTACGTACAACACTAAGAAGACTACTGAAGTGTTGATGATCTTCTTATAGACACAAAGTTCATCAACGTTTTGGTCAAAGCCATACGACTTGATCGTAGTATCAAACCATATGTTCCAAGATCGAGACACTTGTTTCAACCCATAAATGGACCAATTCAGCTTGCAAACCTTTTGCTCTTGACCTTGGGCTATGAATCCCTTAGGTTGTACCATGTAAATGGTCTCCTCAAGATTTCCATTCAGAAAGGTCGTCTTGACGTCCATTTTCCAGGTCTCATAATTATAATAAGCTACAATGGACAGGAGGATGCGGTTCGACTTTAACATGGCAACAGGCGAGAAATTCTCCTCATAGTCGACTCCCTCTACCTAGGTATAATCTTTTGCCATAAGTCGAGCCTTGAAGGTCTGTACCTTCCCATTACCACCCTGTTTGCACTTGTAGATCCATTTACAACTTATAGGTCTTACCCCATCAAGCTGATCTACTAGATCTCATACTGAGTTGAAGTATATCGACTCCATCTCGAGATCCATGGCCTTGACCCATTCATTTCGGTCAACATCCTCCATTGCCTTCTGATAAGACAACGGATCCTCAATGTTTCCATTTGCTACCATAGCAAGGATTTCTGTGAAACCCAGATAGCGAATGGGTGGTTCGCAACCCTCCCACTACGTCGAGGTTCCCTCAACCCTTGAAGTGGAACCTGAAGGATCTCAATATGAGAGTTCCATGAGCAGCTTAGATCGCTTTGATTTCATAGTGACCGGAATATAAATGATATACATTCTATACTAACAGTTACGCACAATAAACTTATCAACAGCATGCTCAGAGTATGATAAAATATAGAGAAAGGGGTTCGTACCAGAGGAAGATGATCTTCTTTTATGTGAACCCACAGCAGTGGAAAACTCCACCGATCTACCAGCATCCTGTGAGTCTTTCAGCTGTTACTGCACGATTCGAATGTACACGAACAAGGATTCAGGGACAACACAACCACCAGGGAAACCCAGGTATCCTCGGCGTCTAAAACCCAAAGTGTGGGCTCTGGTGAGTTTGGTAGAGAACGAAGGAGAACACGTCATGTAAACGATAAGAAAGTGGGAGATAAAACGATGCTATCGTATAGCAGAAATGCTTATCATCTAGAGGAGCTACACGATCGTGTAGGATTTGTTGAACAATCATTTAGAAAAAGGTATATGATCGTTTAGGGAACGCGTGAACTATACGATCGTTTACACGAATGAGAATCTATCATATAGGCTTTCGACACACTATACGATCGTTTAGAGAAGCTATCCGATTGTCTAGACGACACTGTGTGATCGTTTAGCATAGGTGGACGATAGTCTAGATGGAGAAGCGACTATCGTATAGGCTCTCAGGCGATCGTTTCACGAATTCTTTTTGGGCGAACGAAAATATGAATTCACTTTGAAAAATGAAAATGCTTTTCATTTTTAACCCGACGGTTACCATAACCAATGCTGCCCACTACCCACGTCCGAACGTGGAAGAATTGGTTAATTATCATATAATTAATCAATCAATTAATTAATATAATCATATTATATTTATATCCTATAGTTTGATATCACATATCTACTATAGTATTTTCTCCTCTACTTGATATAAATCATATTTATATCTAATTACCTCCAAATTAATGTATCTCATACATTTAGCCAATTATATCATATATAATTGAACTTCCTCTTGTCAATTTGAACATTTTAAATTAACCAAAACACTGGTTCTCGACTTTATCCAAGCTACCCAGGTGACCTAATGGACCTGTGGCTCGAAGCTCCAATGGTACGTGAATAGCTGACTAAACTCTTTAGACACGAGATCCACCATCCGTTAACTGTCAATGATTCCACTAAAGACCAACAGTTGAACTCTTCTTACCACAGATATATTTCTGTGTCCATCGGATATAACCAATCATGAGTACGATGACCCTTCACAAATGCTCGTAAGTACAGCTGGGCCAATTTATCGTTTTGCCCCTGTAGTTATATCTCACTCCTTAAGTACCACTGATTACTCGAACGAACAATACAACATAGTCCAACTATGTGTGAACACCTCTCGAGCCAAGAGAAGGTGTATGGCACCATATTGTTCAAGCCCCGGAATCAGCCCTTAAGGGAGTCATCTATTTACTTACCCCTACCTTGAGGAAGGAGTGAATTCCATCTTGTGTAGATGAGTTCTTAGTTCCTAAATCAGATGTATCCCCAAAATGGTAGGTTTGAATCAGCTACTTGGCCACTCGCACCTATACAAATCAAAGGATCGCCTTCAATGGCAGGAGTTCCCAACTCACTCAGGATTGAGGTCATGTTACCTATGGTCATCCTAGTGAAGTGAAGTCTCTGTCATGAACGGTGTTATATAACGAGACATTAACACTTCGTGGTTAGGTCTTATACAAATTCTTTGCATAGGACGCCCCCGCTCGCATGTCCCCAACACGAATGATCAAGATCAGATTATCTGTGGCAAGTCACAACACCTGTGACCATTCCACAAAGCAAGCCGCGTCCGTTGCATTACCAGGATAAGGTTTCCCTTCTATATCCATATACTAGAGACCATTTTGGTTATCACTCAAGACATGATCCACTTGTATGTCACCACATACATGCTTGAGTCATATACAGATAACCAGGAATTTTATGTTTATTGGTTTGTGGTAAAGTAAATAAAACACATAAATGAGCAAAACAATAAGATGTGAAGTAAATATCATATATTAACAATCACAGGTGTTCATATATACTATTTACAAACTATAGGACACGAGACTTTAGGTCATCAACCCCAACAGAACCGGCCTACTAGATGATCTCCCATCAAGAACTCTTGCTGATGTAGCAGACTCTTCAATAACTCTTATTGAAGTTTTAGTAGTTTCATTGGAAAGCTCATGCAACACGACTTTACTTCATGGACTATGCTCCCTTATATGATCCTTCTTCAAGAAAGTAACGTTCGTGGAAACAAACACCCTATTTTCCGTCGGATCATAAAAATAACCCCCTTGTGTACCTTTGTGGTAGCCTACAAAGAGGCATAACCTCGACTGTGGTTCCAACTTCTTGGGATTAGCCTCAAGCACATGTACAGGACAACCTCAAATGCGGAAGTGACATAAACTAGCTTTACGCCTGTTCCACAACTCTAGAGGTGTTCTCGCAACACTTTTGAAGGGAACACAATTGAGTATGTATACCACAATCTCCACTGTGAAACCCTAAAACGAGTTCGGTAAGGAAGCGTAACTCATCATCGAGCGAACCATGTCCAACAAGGTCCTATTTCTCCTCTCCGCTACACCATTTTGCTGAGGTGTACCCGGTGCTGAGAGTTGGGAAACGATTCTATGTTCTATCAAATAGTCCTGGAATGCTAAGTCCAAAAACTCTCCACCTCGATCCAATAAAAGTGTTTTATTTCATCTATCCAATGCATTTTCAACTATAGCCTTGAACTCTTTGAACTTTTCAAAGGATTCAGACTTTCGTTGCATAAGATAAACATACCCGTACCTAAAGTAATCATCAGTAAAACAGATAAAATACTCATAGCCACCTCGGGCTCCCACATTCATAGGACCACAAAGGTTAGAATGCACTAACTCAAGAGCCTCCTTGGCTCTATAACCTTTTCCAGTAAAAGGTCGTTTAGTCATTTTACCCTCAAGGCAAGACTTGCACACTGGTAAAGAATTTTTTTTCTAACTCACTTAGAAGTCCATTCTTCACCAATCTCTCAATTCGATTGAGATTGATGTGCCCTAAATGTGGATGCCAAAGATGGGCATTTTCTTTTGGAGAAATATGTCGACGTTTTGTTTGAGTTACGACAGTTTTAAACAATTCTGTGTTATTGAGGGAATTAATGGCTAATGACCTTAGCACATATAAATTAGATTCTAGATTTGCTGTACAAATAATAACACCATCTTTATGAATAAACGCTTTATTAATATTAAAAGAGATAGTGTATTTTTATTACAATAAACACTTTACAGAAATTAGGTTCCTCTTAAGTTTGGGAACAATATATACATCATTCAAAACTGGAAACCTATTATGTAAAGCTAACTGGAGCCCTCCTACTACCACAACTGAGACGATGTGCCCGATGCCTACTCGCATCGTCATCTCACCAGCCTCCAGCTGTCGTGAAGATCTAATCCCCTGAAAAGAAGAACAAACGTGGTTAGTGGCGCCCGAATCAATTATCCAGGCAGAATCATCATTCTCCACTAAACAAGTTTCAAGTACAAGTAAATCATATTTACCTTTATCTGCCTTGGCCTTAGCCTTGGCTGCTTTCTTCTCTTTTAGATAGCGAGGACAGTTCCTCTTCCAGTGTCCATCTTGGTTGCAGTAGAAACACTTTACCTTTTCAACCGGCGGATGCCTCCTTAGGGCGACAGGCGGTAGATTAGTAGGCGCCTTCTCTTTTCCCTTACCACTCTACTTATTCTTCCCCTTTGCAGAGTTAGAAGTAGAAGGTGTAGACTTCCTTCCTGAGGTCGAACCTTTATGAAACGTCCTGGAGGATGAAGCAATATTTGCCTCACCCTTCTTCCTCTCCTTACTTTTCAGTAAAGATTGGTAGGTCTTCAACTCGTTGAGGAGAGTTGTAAGGTTATATTTCACTTTGTTAAGAATCACCTTATTAACAAAGTGCAGGAAGCTCTCCAGCAATGAATGCAAAATTATGCTAACCTGGCTGCCCTGATCGATGGTAGACCCATTCAACTCCGCCACATTGAAGTGGACCATCATGTTAAGCACATATTCATGAATAGAGGTGTCTTCTTCCATTTTGGAGTTGAATATATATTTAAGAGCCTCATGCATAAGCTGTTCAAATGATTGTCCAAACATCCCCCGCAGGGACTCCATGATCTCATGCGTTGAGGCCATAGGCTCAGTTTCCTGGCCAAGACTTCAGAAATACTTGCCAAGATGTAGGCTTGGGCCTTCTCATTTGCCCGTGTCCATCGCTCGTATGCCTTCGGAACATTTCGAGTGGCATTTGAAGCTGGAATAAGAGGACAGGCCTCCGTAAGAGTGAACATGAGATCCTCGATGATTAGGATCTTCGTGATCATATGTTTCCATGTCGCGAAATTGTCGCCAGTTAATTTTTTGGCGCTTAGCAAAGCTAACGTGGCTGTTGCCATTTTGAAAAAGTTGTTGCTGAAAATACGAACAAATCTTTATTAGATTTTGCTAAACCACATTAAACCAATCAGTTTTGCAAAACAATTCCAAGTACCCTAAGTGAAAATCTTCTATTTTGCAATGATGCCATAGTGAGGCAGGACAAACGTCACCGGTAAGGTGATCAGATGCCCCTTTGCTAGGATGAGATATTCTCAACTATTAGGCAGAACCAACTCTTGGAACTGAACCTAACAGCCACCATTTTTTGGTCCAGAATTGTTAACCTTTAACTATTCTGCGTAAGTGTGACCCCTCGCTTTCAGTGCCAGAGTCCCGCCCTAATGAGCTCACCGTAGGGAAGAAGCAGATTAAGACAAGAGACTAAGTTACCTTATCCTCTTACAGGAGATCAAATAAAGAAACGTGCAATACTTCCATCCTTTAGGGGGACACTACCAGGGTGCCTCGAGGCAATGCGTAGTAACTTTATTCAACCCAACGAGGGAGACCAAGGGATATGCTATCGCCCTTCCCGCCCCCACTTACTATGAACACTCACTCCATCCACCTTGATATTGACCTACCCAAACACCATCGGTAGGGAGACACAAAAGGTGACTCAAGGTCGAGGGTAGATCTCATGGTGTGGACTATTTAGGAGAAATGTGAAAGGTTTAAGTGAAGCATCTTATGCCCCAAGTACCTTCCACTGAATGTTCTACCTAGGGGTTCATTAACCTAGAAAATCCGACTACTGATTTTAGTCTAAGTTTCCTTTTTAAAACTCTTCTCATAAACAACATTTGTCTATGAAAAATGAACAAGTTCAAGTAGTCACTTTAATGGATTGTCCTTAACTTGCATGCATGCATCAAATCTATCTAATTTACCTTTCCAGGTAAGTTCCCAGGTAGGGGTGTTATGTTTCCGTCAACTTAAATACCTCAGCCTAGACAAAACCCACCTTAGACAAAAGGTCCCTTATAGAGATTGCTACACTTTAACCTTTTATTAGTCAATTTAATCCTATTAAACTAATGAAAAAGATTAAAGCCTTAGGGTTGCTAATCATATTAGAACCGTGATCTTAGGTCTATGTGATCCAAGTTTTAAACATTTTAAAACCATGAATTAAACCTAAGTGAGCATGCATGTCTTTCTTATTTCTTTTAGTTCTAATTTCTCTTTAACTTTTAAAAAGAAACAACTAAAAAACCATTACGCACAATAAGGTGTTTATAACATTTATAAAGTAACCTATATGTCATGCTTCATGCAATGTCCGATCATTACTATACATAACTTTTATATAACACATAATAACCAAGCAAACATGCTATCATTCACCCTTATACTATAATAATTATAATATAAAGATGATGCATGTCAATGCTTTTTATACATGCATAAATATAACTCTTATATTATATGATACATGAGCATGCATTTACATAATTAAATCATGCTTCTTTAAATTATAACATTTACAATAAAGAGATGATGCATGACTAATGCATAACCTAAGGTGGGATTTAATATATATGCATACTGATAACAGCAGAAATGCACGTTATCATAGTGCTAAGTTCTTAAATAATGTTGGATTGCGTTGATGAAATATGCTAAATTGCGTTCATTAGGCATAAATTCTATAATATTGCGTCGCATGCGTTCAGCGCATTAGAACTATTGATTTTGTATTTTCTATGCAGAATATGCGTTAACGCAATGTAAGATTGTGATCATAGAAAATTATCAGTCGAGCATAACTTCACTGCAAGACTTTGCGTTGATCGTGCTCGCAAACATTCGCCCGAGAAGGATCTCCGCAACTTGGTCAGCGCAACAAGGTGGGCGCATCTGGGTGAAAGGCCAATTAAGAGTGATGGGACAGAAAGCTGATGACAGTCGAATCCAAATTAAGTTGACAGCCGATAACGGTCACAAAGTACATTCAACTTTATCGTCAACAATCATTCAGTGCATCAATTAGGAATTAAAGTTATCCCATCTGTACAATCGGGAGAGAGAATCCGCCTTTCACCATTGATGCCCTATAAATACCAAGTGTATTCTTTAGAAAATGGGTTGATTGGTTGACAAGTTCACGATATAACCAGCTCACCATCTTCTGTTCATAGTTTTTCTTTCATTTTTAAGGTAGAGTACGAGAAGAGTGGTGGTGTCAGAGATCGTCCAGGGCAACTTGAGAGAGAAACTTAGGGCGTAAGGGCAGAGAGCGGGCCGACTCTTGCGAGAGCGAGAATATCTTTAGAGCACGAGTAGAAACAGTGTAAATGCCTGGCAACAAGAAATTGCTACCAGACTCTTTATTATACTTGCATTGTTATTTGTACTTCATCTTTGTATCTATTCAATGGAAGTCCTATTTCTACATCTGCTCACTCTCTTAATAGCATGAGTAGCTTAACTAGTTGAATGGGTTGAGAAGAACTAAGCTAACATGACCTAAGAAGTTCATTCCTTGCGATTGTCTTGTTTTATGTTGTGTAAATTACCCTTTAGAGTTACTCGAGAGAGAGTCTAAAGAAAGAACCTAATGTCTTGAGAGAGCTAGGTTAGAATCTGGACTCGAAAGAGCAAGATTAGGCTTGCATAAACAAGAGATAGGGACTTCGAGATAAGCTATGTTTGTCAACTTGCATCGCATGTATCCCAGGAATGGGAATGATATTATGTGGTCGCATATTTGTGTGAATATCATGTTGTCATTGCATAAATAGAGATAGAGGTTTATGTATAAACCCTATAGACTTATCGCATAATTATCGCATGCGTTCTAGCCTTAGAAGCTGTGGTATTCGCACCGAGAAGTGGTTTATTGTTGTATGCATGTTGCATGATCGCAAAGCATGAACACATTCTAGGGAGTGTTAGCCGAAATCTTTCTCAATCCGTTCACCGCATATTCATCGCATTTCCCATTTACCAACTCTTTTCAAACTCTGCCACATTTGTTATTTCTTTTAATCAACGCAATCAACAACCAAACACTTCATTTATTTTCTCGGTTATCGTAAAATTTTCATAAAAAATTTATCAATGCAATCTATTTTCACAAGTCCCTGTGTTCGACCCTGGACTTACCAGGAAACTCAGAGGAATTTACACTTGAATTCCGCTGGGGAAACTTAAGTGCACACACAATCCATCAATGCATATCATCCATATTTCCACTTAATAAAATAACGCATCACATACCATATGATATAAAACATACATCGCATGTAATAAATTAAGAATTAATGGACCGTGATGAGCCTTTACAAAAAATCGAAATGAAATAACCCTATCTATTACATTTTTCATCGAGCAAACCGGTTCACAGGAAAATCGGGCCTTGAACCGCTAGGAGTACTCCATCGTGTAGTAAACGTGGAAGATAGACAATCGCCCAGCGTGCGCTAGACGATAGATGCAAAAACTAAACGAACGCGTAGACGACAACGAGGCTGCGAAGACGAATCATCTAGGCGATCACTTAACGTAGCGACAGGTAAACGATTTACCTTGCGTTACTAAGCGATCGTTTAGTAATTACTAAGCGATGAAGCTTGTTGAGCTAAACGATCGTCTAGTGCGCGCGCGTGTTAAACGATACGTGAGCATCTTGTCGTCTACACAACCTGATACTCACCGATCACTTACCCATCGTCTACACGACGCGATCAGCCCTTGATCGTCTCCTTCCTCGAAGAACTGTAACTCTTACTTCGATCTTCTTCACGAACGACTCAAGACTCAAACAGACTTTGAATTACAGACTCGATAACGATTATTAATGCCCAAAAACACAGGGGACTTACAAACAACCAAAAAATGTAAAAGAATTAAATCAAACCGAGGCTAACATCCACGAAAACATCCATTAATCCGCATATCCACAACAATTTAACGATTAAATAGAGCAGATATGCACCCACCAAGAACGTATATGTAATTCGTTGCAATAATGAAATTGGAATATCAGAACCTGGCTCCTGAAGAAATTCTTAACGAAGAGCATCCATGAGCGCGTTTGGATCTTTCCGATTTCATTGTGATCGAAATACAACACATACATTCTATCAAATAGTTATGCACTTTATACTAATTAACGACATGCTTTGAACACTAAAATATAAGGGAAAGAGTTCTCATACCAGTTGAAGACCCTCTTCAAGCTTTGAACTCAGACGCAACGAAAGACCTCTACACGAACTCTATCTCCCAGCAAACAAGTCTGCTGCAGCAGCAGGATTGTCTACACAAACTACAGTGACACAAACAGTCATGAACGAGTGAATAGCAGCGGGGACGACACCACCAAATAGAGCCCTTGGTATTCTCGGAGTGAGAATCCAAAGTGTGGCCTTGGTGAATTTGGTAGAGGTTGGAGAAAGGATAAATCATGTAGACGATAAGCAAGTGGGAGAGAAAACAAGCTATCGTATAGCTATATGCTTATCGTTTAGAAGAAGCTACACAGTCATGTAGGTTTTACTAAGCGATCGTTTAATAAATGGTAGACGATCGTTTAGAAAGCGCAGCACACTATGTGATCGTTTAAGAAAGCTAAGCGATTGTTTAGGGACGAGCATGCGATCGTCTAGGCACTGGTGTGCGATCGTTTAAGTGATGAGCGACTATCGTATAGGCTCTCAAGCTATATGATCGTTACGTTTTCACACCGATTGCGATATTTTCGAACTCTTTAAAAAATGAGACAAATTTTCATTTTATTCTTCGGTTACAATAACCGACTTTGGATTCTCCTACTAACGCACGTCCGAGAGAAGCTTTTGGCCAATTATTATATAATTAACCAATTTAATAATTAATGAATGTAATCGTATTATATTCTTACCCTATAGTTTGATATCATATATCTACTATAGTAATATCTCTTCCACATGATATAAATCATATTTATATCTAAATTCCTCCAAAATAATGTATCTCATACATTTAGTCAATTATATCATATATAATCAACCAGTTCAATTATATCATATATAACCGAACTCCCTCTTGTCAATTTGAACATTTCAAACTGACCCAAACACTGATTCTCGACTTTATCCAAGCTACCCAGGGGACCTAATGGACCTGTGGCTCGAAGCTCCAACAGTACGTGAATAGCTGACTAAACTCTTTAGCCACGAGATCCACCATCCGTTAATTGTCAGGCATTCCACTAAAGACTAACAGCTGAACTCTTTTTAACACAGATATATTTTTGTGTCCATCGGATATAACCAATCATGACTACGATGACCCTTCACAAATTCTCGTAAGTACAACTGGGCCAATTTATCGTTTTGCCCTTGTAGTTACATCTCACTCCTTAAGTACCACTAATTCCTCTAATGAACAATACAACATAGTCCAACTATGTGTGAACACCTCTCGAGCCAAGAGAAGATGTGTGGTGCCACATCGTTCAAGCCCTGGAATCAGCCCTTAAAGGATCTATCTATCTACTTATCCCTGTTTCGAGGAAGGAGTGAATTTCATCTTGTGTAGCTAAGTTCCCAGCTCCCAAATCAGACGAATCCCTAAAATGGTAGGTTTGAATCGACGACCTGGCTACTCACACCCATACAAATCAAAGGACAATCGTCAATGGCAGGAGTTCCCAACTCACTCAAGATTGAGGTCATGTTACCTATGGTCATCCTAGTGAAATGAAGTCTCTGTCATGAACGATGTTATATAATGAGCCATTAACACTTCGTGGTCAGGTCTTATACAAACTCTTTGTATAGGACGCCCTTGCTCACATGTCCCCTACACGAATGATCAGGATAACACCATCTGTGACAAGTCACAACACTTGTGACCATTCCACAAAGTGGGCCGCATTCGTAGCGTTACCAGGATAAGGTTTCCCTCCTATATCCATACACTACAGACCATTTTGGTTATCACTCAAAACATGATCCACTTGTATATTACCACATACATGCTTAAGTTACATATTGATAACCAGGGATTTTATGTTTCTTTCATTAGGCATCAATTAATTACACTGAATCTATCAACCCCTCAACCTATTAGAAAATCTAATAGCTCAATTAGAAAAATTCGGTATTAAACCAAATTAGCCCTAGTTCAATTTACAACTCTTCCTTCTTAGCGACATATAAGTTAAAATTGAATTCAATTACGAAAGGGTTCAATTTTTAAGACATACTACAAGTCAGAAAAGCCATATCTTATAGTATGATTTATTTGCAAAAGATTATATTAGGGCATACATGCATTTGATCAGAAAAAGTCTAGACTTTTCACATGTGATCCTAATATGCGCAACTAAATCAATCAATATATGCATAGGCTATGGTGATTTTGCTAACAAGAATTTCAATAAACTAATTTGTTAGATCAATTTATAAAAATTCCATTAAGATTCAATCAAATCATCCCAGAGAGTTCACAATAATTCAGTTAAATTAACTAGAAATCCTTCAAGAAATTAGACATAGGGCTCTTGCTCAATGAAATTAAATAGGAGTTACCTCTTAATTCGTAGATAAATCAGAGATACACATCCTCCGTCGATTATAGCCCAAAATAAAAATAAAAACTAACCTAAAGATATTAAAATTTGAAGGCAAAGGAAGAAGATTGAAGTTTAACTTCAGCCTCCATCAGTTTAACCCCCAAAATTCAACATAAATTGACCTAAAATCGAAGGATATTATTTATAGAAAATGAGACAGTGTCACAACGCTAAAACTAGCGTTCCAACGCTAAGGCAACTGATTAAAAGCGTCAGGCGAAGAAGTACAACACTGCCCTAACGCTCACTTGCGCACATGCGAGGCTCTCCGTCCGTCAAAGCTCATAGCATTGCAACGCTGATGGGTAGCATTGAAACACATAAAATCCAATAACGAGCTCAAGTTAAGTGAGGAATAATAGCTCTTTTTTAGAGCTATCAAATCAGCAAAAGGCTATTACAAAATTAGAAGAACATAATTGACCAAGAACAAAGACAACAAACAAGATTCTTTACTTTCTTCTTTCATATTCAAGAGACAGACCACCTACATCAAAATGACCATACCCTTGCCTTACCCTCTTTCTCCCATATATTCCTTTTTTAATTCCCTAACTAACTGTGGTCTCTAGACACCACAAAAGCTACAATTCCACGCACACGTGCTTTCCCTTTAATGCCCCTCCTACTATACTACAATATAATTGGTGGCCTAACATTACTCTCCCTCTCCAAAACCACCTTGTCCTCAAGGTGAAAGTTCAGAAAGAGTTGCTTAAAGTAATCAAAAACTTCCCAAGTAGCTTCATGGCTTAGTCAACCTTTCCAACCCACCATCACCTCCCAAACATTTATTGAAGGATTCTTTCTATAATCAAAGATCTCAGCAGGCTTAGTAATCCACTCATGCTTTTTAGACAAATAAGGAATCATCAGTTGTACCTCATGATGATGCCCAAATACACCCTTTAATTGAGAAACTTGGAACACCGAATGAATTACAGCCAAAGAGGATAACTCCAATTTATAAGCCACTGGTCCAATCCTTTCCAACACCTTGTAAGGACCAAAAAAAACTTTGGAGACAACTTCTCATTTCTTCTCTATCGAACAGAAGATTGTCTACAAGGATGGAGTTTCAAAGACACCAAATCACCAACTTGAAACTCCACTTGTCGATGTTTTCGATCAAAACTTTTCTTCATCTTATCTTGAGCCACATGTAAATGCTCATTAAGGACTTGTAAAGCTACATCATGTTCTCTCAACTATTGATCAAGAGTCGAATTTTCTGTCCAAGATCACCATAGTATATTAGTGGTCGAGGCATCCGACCATACATAGCTTGGATGGGGTCACTCCAATCGAAATTTGGTATGTAATGTTATACCAATACTTTACCCAATGCAACCATGAAATTCATTCCTTTGGTCTTTCTCCACAAAAGCATCGTAAATAAGCTTCAACACTTTGATTAACAACCTCTGTTTGTTCGTCTGACTGAGGATGATAGGAAGTGCTTCGATTTAATTGAGTTCCAAACAATTGAAAAGTTTATGCCAAAAATGACTAGCAAACACCTTATCTCTATCCAACATAATCAATTTTGGGGGGCCATGTAGCTTAACCACCTCCTTAATAAACACATCAGCTAAAGTCTTGATAGTAAAAGGATGTTTCAAAGCAATAAAATGCCCATATTTACTTAGTTTATCCACCACCACAAATATCATATCATATCCCCTTGCCTTAGGTAATCCTTCAATGAATTCTATTAAAATATCACTCCAAATAACATCTAGAATCTCCAAAGGCGTCAATAACCTAGCTGGAGACACGGTCAACGTTTTATTTCATTGACAAACCATATACTCTTCCACATACTTCTTTACATCTCCTTTCATTCCTTCCCAATACAACTCACGTGTCAGCCTTTTATAAATTCTAAAATAACCATAATGTCCACCAAAAACCATGTCATGATAAGTATGTAATACTATAGGTAATAAAGTTGAAGATTTAGACAACACTAATTGACCTTTATACTTCAAAATACCTTACTGTAATGAGAACTTAGGAACACTGTCAGCATCTTCTTGCAGTTTAGTAATGATTTACTTCAACTTTGAATCTCTCTCCACCTCTTCTTTGATAATTTGCACATCCAACAAAGTAAAAGCTGATAAATGAGCCAAATGCAAAGTAGAAGGCACACGAGATAAAGCATCAGCTACTTTGTTTTCAAGTTTCGATTGATAAACTACTTCAAAATTATATCTCAGTAGCTTGGCAATCCATTTTTTATATAGTGGTTGAATGACCCGTTACTCCAATAGAAACTTCAAAGCTCTCTAATCAGTCTTGACTACAAACCTTCCTCCCTACAAATATGGTCTCCATCGTTGTATTGCCATTACCACATCCATAAGCTCTCTTCATATACCAGTTTAACATGATCCTATTGGGATTGATGTCTTATATCTCTTGTATTCTCGTAGTTTGTAAACATTGTATAAACAAATTGTTCTTAATAAAATAATTATTATTTTATGAGCATACACTCAATCCAAAAAACTAAAATCCTAAGTTATTTTATGTAATTTAAACAAGTATGTAGAGACATACAGGTAGACCTTATTTAAATAATAACTTAAATGGTCCGTAGTAGATAGATGAGGTTGGGTACCTTATCCAAGTGACATTAGGGATGTGGCCCACTTTGTAGATGTTACAAGTGTTGTAAAGTGCTACAAATGATCTGATCTTGATCATTCATGTGGAGATATATGAGCGGGGGTATCCTATACAGAGAGTTTGTATAAGACCGGACCACAAAATGATTAGTCTCATTATAACGTTGTTAATAATAAAGACTTACATATCACAAGGAAGACCATAGGTGATATGACCTGAATACTGAGTGAGTTGTGAACTCCTGCCTATGAAGCCGATCCATTGATTTGTATGGGTGAGAGTGGCCAAATTGTCAACTCAATATGCCTACCATTTTGAAGATTCGTCTGATTAAGAAGCTAGGAACACAACTACACAAGACGGAATTCACTCATTCCCTAATGTTAGGGTAAGTAGATAAATTACTCCCTTAAGGGTTGATTCTGAGGCTTGAACAATATGGCCACACCCTCTCTTGACCCAAGATGGTCTTGGTCATAGTTGGACTATGAATTATTGTTCATTACAGGAATTAGTAGTACTTAAGGAGTTAGATATAACTACATGGGCAAAACGGTAATTTTGGTCCAATTGTAGTTACGAGCAATTTGTGAAGGGTCATCGCGTTATTGATTGCTTATCCAATGGACACAGAAATGTATCTATAGTGCGAAGACTGCAGCTGTCAGTCTTTAGTGGAGTGATCGATAGTTAATAGATGTTGGGTAATTTAATTAAAGAGTTTAATTAATCATCCAAGTATCATTGGAACTTCAATCTACAGATCCATGAGGTCCCCTTTGTAGCTCAACAGGGATTAAATTGAGAATTAATTTTGGATTAATTTGAATTGTTCAAATTAATTGAGGGAATTAATTGTATATGATGTAATTAATTCAATAATTAATTATATGTGATATAATTAATATCATGTATTTGATACATTATAATATAAATATTTTGAGAGGAATTTGAATATGATTCAAATACTATTATATGAATGAAATTCATATAATTAAATTTAATATAAATATGATTCATGTTAAATACCATAAATAGTTTAGAGGAATTAAATATTTGAATATGATTCAAATATTAATATATAGATGAGATTCATATAATTGAATTTAGTATAAATATGATTTATATTAAATGCCATACATTGTTGAGAGAAAATAAAACTATAGGTTACGTGTTATATTTGATATAACATATAGTATATATATATATATATATATATATATATATATAATAAGGTAGTTATTATATATATCATTATTAATTAAATTAAATTAAACTTGAACAATGAGGTCCCACCCTCTCACTGGCCTGAGAGAGATTGATTTATAGTTGAACTATAAACTGTTTGTTCATTAGAGGGATCAGAGGTACTTAAGAAGCTAGATTTAACTACAAAGGTAAAACGATATTTTAACCCAACTGTAGTTATGAGCGATTCGTGAAAGGTCGACTTACTGTTGATTGGTTATATCCATGGACAAAGAAATATATCTAAAGTGCAAAGACTGCAGCTGTGAGTCTTTAGTGGAGTGGTCTGCAGTTAATGAATGTTGATTAATTTAATTAAATAGTTTAATTAATTAACCTCGTATCATTGGAGCTTCTAATTTGTAGGTCCATAAGGTCTTTGCTAGCTCACTTAAGGTAAAGCAAGAATCAATTAATTTTGAATTAATCTGAATTGTTCAAATTAAAGAGAATTAATTGAATAAGATACAATTAATATAAATGTAATAGAGAAATATTTGAATAAGATTCAAATATAAGTTGAATAAGATTAATATATACTATAGGTTAAAATTAATATGAATGAGGTAGGTTATATTTCATATGAATAGGATTCATATTGATACTATAGACTATATTAACATGAATGAGTTTCATATTAAAACTATAGATTATGTGAGAGGTGGTTATTTGATTATGATTCAAATTAAATTAAATATATGACATTTAATTTATTTATTGTTATTTAATTATATATATTAAATTTAATTTAATATGTAAATTATTTAAATAAAATTTGATTTTGAACAATAACTCCCTTGGGAGTTATTTGTGAAGTTGTGGAGGGAGTTATAACTCCCTCTCCAAACCATCTCTCACGTAATGAGGAAGAAGCGAGGGTTTTCAAAAAAAAAAAGAATCACAAAAAGAAAGATGGGAGTTCTGCGTAATCTCATCTTCTACAAAAATATTTCGCACTCAAAAACTTTCCCTACCAAAATTAAGAAGCCCACACATACTTGATTTTTAGCCTTGAAAATAGTAAAGAAACTAAGTGGTAGTGTTCTTCCTATATGTTCTGTTCGTAAGAAGTGTTCTTACAGTTTGTGGAAAAATTTTGTTGTTGGTGAGTTCGAGGAGATTAACTCAAGGAGAGAAATTACAAGAAAAACAGGCTTCAATGGTTATCCTTCACTTGCCTCTTTCTCCTAAAAAAGCATGTTGTATAAATTAAATTGTTTATCCTGTATCTCTATAATATTTTTTTTTCTTTATTTTGGGTTTTTCATAATGATTTACATTGACACATGTGTTAACACGCTTCCACGAAGGAATTCAATTCCTTTATACACGCTTCCACGAAGGAATTCAATTCCTTTATGATTAATTTTCAATTATGAATGATTTATATTAGTTGAAACTTAGACTTTCAATTTCCCAATTTATTTTTATTTTGTTTCCGAGTTAAGTTCAACTTTAACTTAATAAATTTTTAGTCTTTTATTAAAAGAACAAAGTAGGAGAAGAAATATTTACATGAGGCCTATGATTTTGAAGGTCATGGTTTCATTCACGATTTTGAAGGTTTTTACATAAATTTTTGTGAGGTTATTTTTTTCTTCCAAAAGTAAAATGTACAAGATTTTTTTTTTTATTGTCATTAGTGCTATAAGCATGTTCAAAATATTGATGTCGATGGTGAAAAAAATAAGTTATCTAACACACAACCAAACTTGTCATACACGATGTTATAGTTGTTGGGGTTGATGCCTTAAATCTTGTAGGGTCTTATAGTTTGTAATTGTATTATACAAATATTTTATTTATTTAATAAAATATGAGATGTTTTATTTGACATTTAGTAGCACTAAACCTACAAACCAATAAATTAACATCCAAGATTATCTTCTGTAGCTTAAACATGTATGTAGAGACGTACAGGCGAATCATGTTTAAGTGATAACCTAAATGGCCTGTAGTAGATGGGTAAGGTTGGATACCTTATCCTAGTGACACTACGAGTACGATCTGCTTTGTAGATGTTACAATTTTTATAAAGTACTACAAATGATCTGATCCTGATCATTCGTGTGGAGACATGTAAGCGGGGGTATTCTATACAAAGGAGTTTGTATAAGACCGGACCATGAAATGACTAGTCTCATTATATAATGACGTTCATAATAGAAACTTACATTTCACCAGGATGACTATAGGTGACATGACCTGAATTCTGAGTAAGTTGTGAACTCCTACCTATGAAGGCAATTCTTTGATTTGTATGGGTAAGAATGACCAAATCGCTGACTCAACAAGTCTACCATTTTGGGGATTCGTCTGACTAGGGATCTGGAAACACAATTACACAAAAAGAAATTCACTCCTTCCTTGAGGTTGGGGTAAGTAGATAAAGTGCTCCCTTAAGGACTGATTTTATGACTTGAACAATGTAGTGTCACACCTTCTCCTGGCTCGAGAGGGGTTTGGTCATAGTTGGACTATGACTGTTTATTAGAGGGATCAGTGGTACTTAAAAAGTTAGATATAACTACAGGAGCAAAACGATAATTTTGGCCTAGTTGTACTTACGAGTAATTTGTGAAAGGTCATCGCACTGTTGACTGGTTATATCCAATGAACATAAAAATATATCTGTTGTGCGAAGAGTGCAGCAATCAGTTTTTAGTGGAGAGCCCGACAGTTAATGAATGTTGAATGAATTAATTAAAGAAGTTTAAATAATTATCCAAGTACCATTAGAGCTTCAATCTACAAGCCCATAAGGTACGTTTATAGCTCAACAGGGTTTAAATGAGAATCAAATTTGGATTAATTTAAATTGTTCAAGTTAATTGAGGGAATTAATTATATGTGATATAATTAATTTAATTTAATTATATATGATATAATTACTATAATGTATATGATATACTATAATATAAAGTTTATTCGAGAGGAAATAAATATTTGAATATGATTCAAATATTAATTATATGAATTGGATTCATATAATTAAATTTATTATAAATGATTATATTAAATACCATTGATGAGAGATTTAAAACTATAGCTTATATTGCATATGATATAATATTATATGTTATATATAATATATAGTAACATATATATACATATATTAAGTTAGTTTTATATTTCTATATATATATTTTATATTAAAATTATTTATTAATTAATTTTAATACTTCGAAATTAAGTAACTTCCCTCCCCTAATCTCTCTCAACTCACAACGTGTGAGTGAGGGGTGGTTATGAATTGGGATTTTTTTGGCTTCTTCTTCTTCGTTTGACAGAGGAGAGTATACACAGAAAAGTTCTAAGAAAAATTCCTAGTCTCTCTTCTCCTTTCTCAATTCTCCAAAACGTTTCCCTCACCAAAATTTCAAGAGCCCACAACTCCTTAAATTCTCATCTCAGAGAATATAAAGGACTCCAATTGATGGTGCCTTATTGGTTCAATTTTGTTTGTGATTTAATTTCAAGAGATTTTGAAGAAAATTTCTTCAAAGGTAAGGGTTTTTCAATCCCTTCTTTTCTCTGTTTTTATTTTAAAAAGGCATGTTGTAATTTTTATATTGTATGATCTAGTTTCTGTAAAATTTTATTTTTGTGAAAATTGAAAATTGAGATGATCACCTTCCGCTGCGAACCTTCACCAGTTCCTTCAATAGCATTTCTAGAGATGTCATAAATAAATGCAGAAAACTAAAACCAAAATAGAACACATGATATGGTAACCCAGCTCAGTGCAATACCACCTACATCTGGGGGCAGTGTGCCCATGGAAAGATATATTCACTAATATAAAATTAAACAATTATAACAATGTACTTATCTGTAAATAAATGAGTGATACTCAAATAGCCCAACTTAGAGAATGATCACTTAGGCTTGTTGGCTTTTTGGCCCTTAATCTCAAATTAATTAATTTTAGTTAATTAATTAATCAATGTTTTGATGATAACAAACTCAATTTTTAATTACTGAAAATCTTAGTGTTTTAATATATCCATAGCGTAGAGCTCGGAATAACGATTCCAACACCTCTTGAATCACTCAAATCGGAGCTAAAACGAAGATGATATAACTGAAACAAGTCTATAGAGAAAATAACGTGGTGGATGAGGTGACATAACCAGACCATATGTATGTAGACATGTGGCAGCATATTGTTTGAATGGTGGATCATTAA
This sequence comes from Benincasa hispida, assembly GCF_027475165.1. Taxonomy (NCBI): domain Eukaryota; kingdom Viridiplantae; phylum Streptophyta; class Magnoliopsida; order Cucurbitales; family Cucurbitaceae; genus Benincasa; species Benincasa hispida. Next base: position 15,563,402 of record NC_143481.1, read on the forward strand.
GAGATTAACATATGATGGACTTCCAATTTTTGGATTGATTTAAAATAAAAAAAAAATTGAAATTTAAAAGAAATTTAAAAGGAAAATAATTTAATATTATTTTATGTTTGTGTCTAACGGCTAGTTTTTTACACACGGTATGTTTTTTATTTTTGGATTGACTTTAAAAAGAACGAATTTAAAAAAAAATGAATAAAAAGGAAAATAAATTTAATATTATTCTATGTTTGTGTCTAGCGGCTAATTTTTGACACATGGTATGTTTTTTTATTTTTTGGATTAATTTTAAAAAGAAAATGAATTTCAAAAGAAAAGGAATTTAATATTATATTTTTTTTCTATCTAATGACTAGTTTAGTTTAAAATCTCCACCATTGATTTTTCTTTTCCAAAATCCAATGGTCCAAATTAATTGTGGTTTCTAAAAAATTTTCCATCTCTATATAAACCATCTTCCTCTCCAAATTTTAAACCAACAAATTTTACATTTCATAATCCTCCAAAACTCAAAAAGTTTCATCGTTGCTCTCTCTAAGTTCCCAATTTTTTTTCTTTTCATCTTATTCTTGAGAGAGTGTTATTGTATTGTGAGGATAAACTTGTTGAGTGCTTAAACTTGTAAATCCACTCTAGTGAGAGTTGTATTGTGTTCTTCAAAAATTCCAACATTTGTAACGGTTTGATCCTAAACCGTGGAAAGAGTTGGGTTTGCTCTTAAACCCGTAAAAGGAGCGGTGGTGTAACGGTTGAGCTCTAATCCGTGGAAAGAGTTGGAAAGATTTTATTCAAATTCCCAAGAGGCACTTGGGGAGTGGAGTAGGTCGAGTTTGACCGAACCACTATAAAAATTACGGTGTCTTCTTCTCTAACTTTTTCCTTTTTTATTTTTGCAATTAATTTAAGCAATTTAGTGTATGTTTTAGTTTGTTCTTATTTATTTGCTAAAATTTGATAGAATTAAATTATCACATTTTTGTCATCTTATTTGTTGCATAAATTGAATTTTTCTTATTATTTATAAAAAAATATATTAATTAGTTTAATTGGATTAATTTAGAAAAAAAAAGTTTAATTAATCCCTATTCACCCCCTCTAGAATTGCTATATTGATCCAACAATTGGTATCAGAGTGGGTTACTCTTCTTGAAATATTTATTTCTTGATAAACTTAATTGTTTTTTAGCTATGACAACTTTAGGTTTTATCACTTTTACCGATAGTCAATCTATTACAAAGCCTCCTTTCTTTAATGATACTAATTATAGTTATTGAAAAAATAGAATGAGATTTTTCTTGCTTTCTATTGATTATGATTTATGAGATATTATTGAGGAAGGTTTTAAAATTCAAACAAAAGATGTTGATAGTGTTAACACTATAAAACCTAAGAAAGAATGGTCAATAAATGAAAAGAAAGCATGCTCTTTAAATGCCAAAGCTATTAATTGCTTATTTTGTGCTTTGAATGAAGTTGAGTATAATAGAGTGTCTATCTGCAAAACCACTAAAGAGATATGAGATAAATTAGAAATTACTCATGAAGGAACTAGTCAAGTAAAAGAAACAAAGATTGACATGTTAGTTCATCAATATGAAATGTTTAAAATTGATGAAAATGAAGCTATTTTCGATATGTTTATTAGAATTACTAACATTGTCAATGCTTTAGAAGGACTTAGGAAAAATTACTCAAATCTTAAGAAGATAAAGAAGCTATTGTGGTTTTTGCCTAAACAATGGGAGCCTAAAGTCACCACCATTCAAGAGGCAAAGGATCTCAAATCTCTCTCCATTGATGAACTCATGGGCTCGTTGTTGACGCATGAGATAAAGATCAAGAAAAACATGGAGGATGAGAAAAAAAAAGAAAGAAAAGAGTATAGTTTTAAAGACCATCTCTTTAGAAGTTGACTCCCAAGATGAAGATGACCTTGATGAAGATGATGTTGTCTATCTTTCACGTAAGTATAAGAACTTCATCAAGAAAAAGAAGCAATTCAAGAAGCATCTCTCCAACCAAAAAGAGTCAAAAGGTGAAAAGAGCAAAAAGGATGAGGTAATATGCTATGATGCAAGAAGTTGGGTCTTATTAGAACCGATTGTCCTTTTCTCAAATCATCCAAGAAATCCAAGAATAAAGCAATGAAAGCTACTTGGGATGATAGCGATGAAAGCGAAAGTGGGAGTGGTAATGAAGAAGTGGCCAATTTTTGCTTCATGGTTCATAGTGACAAAGAGGATGAACAAAATGATGAGGTAACTCTAGAACCTCTTTCTTATAATGAATTGTTTGAAGCTTTTGAAAATATGCAAAATGATTTAGAAAAACTTAGTTCTAAGTATGTTGTGCTTAAAAAGAAATACAATGTTTTATCTAGTAAAAATAAGTCTTTATTTGAAGAAATTGCTTGCTTAAAATAGAATGAGCATGATGCTATGCATATTGATGAAATGAATATCTCTTGTGACAAACATGCTTTTGATTGTGATGAGAAAAATGTCTTGCTTGACAAAGTTAAATTTCTTGAATATGATAGTTGTGAAAAAAATAATTTGATTAAATTACTCAAAGAAAATAAATTTAGTGTTTTGCAAGAACTTGATAAGGCTAAAGAATCTATTAAAAAGTTGACAATAGGTGCTCAAAGACTAGACAAAATAATTGAAGTAGGCAAGCCTTTTAGTGATAAAAGAGGTTTAGGCTATATTGATGAATGTTCTACTCCTTCAAGTTCTAAAACTATCTTTGTTAAAGCATCTCATAATATGCATAAGCTTAACATGCCTAAAGTTGTGTCTAAGCATGTTAAATCTAACTTTGTGCCTATATGTCATTATTGTGGTGTTGAAGGCCATATTAGACCTAAGTGTTTTAAATTGAAATATGCTCATACTACTTCTCCAAGGAATAATTTCTAAAAGAAAAGTAGAGTGCATAAATTTGTTGTAAGAGATAAATCTTAATATAATGTTGTTTGTTTCTCATGTGACAAATTTGGACATACAACTTATTCTTGTTACTTGTCTAAATCCAATGCCTTAAATGTCTATGCAAAAATGAAATGGATTCCCAAGTTTTTCAATGCCATCTAGGACCCAAACAAGTGTGGGTACCAAAGAATCAAACTTGAACATTTGTGTTTGTAGGTTTGTTTGAAAGCTTCTAAGAAAAATAAGTGGCACTTGGATAGTGGTTGCTCGAGGCACATGACGGGAGACCCATCCAAGTTTGTCTCTCTCTCCAAAAAGGATGGAGGTCTTATGACCTTTGGTGACAACAAGAAAGGTAAAATAATTGGTAAAGGTAGTATATGTAACGACCCAGATTTGTACGCATACAGGAAATTAAATGTCAAATATTAAGCAGGACGAAATTTTGTTTAGAGTGGTGGTAAATGTAATACCCTAACCCTAATTTAGAAAGCAGGAAAACAAATAAAATATATAATTAAGAATGAAAAATATATAAATTTAATAGGAAAATTGGGTGGAAATTTAGAAGGGGAAAAAAATAGGAAATTTATTCATTATCCAAAAATAATGAATAAGGGAGCAGAATCAGGGAGGATTAATTAGAAATTGGACGCTAGCTAATTCAGGAGACAATGGGCAGTAGATAACTTTTTGTTTGGGCACTGCTCATTGGAAGAACTGGAGGTGAATTAATTGCCCATATACTCTTAAAATTTGAAAGAGTTAAAAAGAGGAAGTGGAATCCACAAGCAGTGAAGGCAACCACGCGTGAAAACTAGCGAGATTGGAGAGAAAATTGAAGAGAGCGAGATTTGAGAGAAAATTGGAGAGAGCGAGATTCTCAGCGAGACAATGGGAGAGAGTGGGAGGGGGAGCGAGAGCGAGAGCAGGAACAAGAGTGAGAGCGGGACCAGCGAGAGCGAGAGTCGCAAGAGCCAAACCAGCGAGAAAGCTGAAGAGAGCGAGATTCTAAGAACAAAGAGAGCGAGATTTGGACAGAAGCGTGGATTATGCATTGATTTGGCCACGATCTTATAGATTATACATAGAAAAACCCTAAAATTGAATACAAACAAAGAATGATGACGTAAGGGCAAACGTTAGCCAAGATTAGGTGTCTTATTGAGAGGAATCCTTAAACCCTAAGTAATTTTAAAGAAGCCACCTGTAGGATGATTTGTCACACTGAGAAGAGCTGAAAACTACTATAAATAGGACCCTTTGCCAATGATTTAACCCATTCTCAAACAAATCTCAGTAACAAAGAATCGTGTGAAAGAGTAAGGTGAGTGAGGAAGTTCTATAAGGCTAAAAGAGAAAAGCTTGGGTAAGGTGCTGCCCAAATTTCCTTCTAGTTTAAAAAGGGAAAGCTCTACTGATCAAATCATAAAGAATAATAAGGAATAACTAGATCACAGTAAGTAGTTTATCTCACCCTCTCTTTAAATGTTTTATGGTAGTGTATCTTTATTATGTTGCATGATTATGTTAATTGTTATATTGCATTACATGTTTGGAACACGTTTCTCTACAAGGGACCTCATGCATTATGTTTGTTCATGATTATGTTAAAATCAAGTTTTAATTAGGTGTAAGTTATGTTTCCAGTCTAATCTTACGTTTATGTTAATGGTTGATGTTAGATGCGACTCTAGCCCTACTGACTACATGACCCACTAATCATCAGATGGGTTAGTTTTCGCTTAAGTCCTCATCTTCCTATCAGGGTGGAGAAATTTATGCTTCCAGGGCTGGCAGGGCATGTATGGTTGCACCCCTCCAGGCCTAATCTTACGTTAGGGACTAGCAGGGTATGTATGGTTGCACCCCTCTAGTCTAATATTACGTTTATACTAATGGTTGATGTTGGATGCGACTCTGGCCCTACTGACTGCATGACCCGCTAATCATCAGATGGGTTAGTTTTCACTTAGGTCCTCATCTTCCTATCAAGGCGGAGAGATTTATGTTGGAAGCATAACCGACCACCACATGTTGTTATACGTTTTCGGCCCCAACCATATGTTTTCATGACATGTTGCTTGTGGTTGTGCATTTGGTCACTACCCTACGTGAGAACTACTTACTGGGTATATTATATATTCATCCTATATTTTTACAGACTTTGTAGGTAAGGACACAACGTAGATGGCAGAACTGGACGTCGCTCAAATGGCCAACCATCAAACTCACTATTATAGGCACATGCATTTTGTACCACCATGCTAATGTTTTATGGATCCTGGTGTTTTGATAAATAACTTTTTATATAGTTTTTCTATTTAATTAATAAAATTTAGATATGTTCTTTGAAATTTTCACCAGAACTCATCTCATGATAGAAAAGTCTAAGTATGCATGTCGTAGCGTCGGATCATAATGTGTAAGGATCTGGTCGTTCAGTTTGGTATCAGAGCGTTTGGGCCAAATAGGCTCTATTGCATTAGAAGAGTCGTGGTATTTGATGGTTCGGCCTGTTAAGTGATGCCCATAGCTATGCCAAAGACGCTGGTAAGTGGAATTTTCGAACAAGTAATTTAGTAAATAATTTAGTAAACATCAGTATGAGTTAAAAAAAAATGATTTGAGAATACAGGACATTCCATCCTTCAATATTTGACGAATCATCCGTGCATCCAACTATAACATTGAATTGGATAGAAATAGAACTAGTTTCCACAACATGAACATCCCAGAAGAACAGAAAGTAAATTGTGCCACCTTCATGTTAAGAGGCGATGCAAAGTTCTGATAGGAATCCACACAAAGAACAATCAAAGGTACAGTCTCATGGCAGCAATTCAATCAGGCTTTTTACAACAAGTATTTCCCTTTAACAGTGAGATATCAAAAGAAAGTGGAATTTCTTAATCTTCATCAAGAGAATATGTCAGTGGCAGAGTATGAACGGAAATTTGATCGCTTGTCTCACTTTGTTCCTCGGCTAGTGGACACAGAAGAGAAGAAGGTGGAAAGGTTTATTTGGGGATTAAGAGAAGGCATTCGAGGCATTGTTACTGCTTTTCGACACAAAGAGTATGCCCTTACCCTCGAGTCGACCTTACTCATGGAAGTAGATCTTGCTGCCAAAACCTCAAATTCTGAACAAGGATGCATGCCAAATGAAAAGAGGAAATTCACCCAACAAGGCTTCCAACGCTCACAACGGCAAGCAGAAATTTTCCAAAGCATCAGGGCGTACAATCACCACAAAAGAGTCAAACATTTACATATCCTAAGTGCGAAAATTGTGGAAAACACCATTAGGGGCAATGTCTTTGGAACTTAGGGGTGTGTTTCAACTGCGGCCAGACTGGTCACTATACAAAGGCTTGCCCAAAGCTCATCAACCAAGTATCAACGACCCAGACCACCCAGCCTACTAGTAACAAGGTTACCCAACAATAGAAAGGACGGGTGTTTGTTGTTACACGTCAAGAGGCAGAGGATCAAGATGCAATTGTTAAGAGGCGCTTGGGGAGTGGGGTAGGTCGAGTTTGATCGAACCACTATAAAAATTACGGTGTCTTCTTCTCTAACTCTTTTCTTTTTACTTTTGTAATTAATTTAAGCAATTTATTGTATGTTTTAGTTTGTTCTTATTTATTTGCTAAAATTTGATAGAATTAAATTATCACATTTTTGTCATCTTATTTGTTGCATAAATTGAATTTTTCTTATTATTTATAAAAAGTGTATTAATTAGTTTAATTAGGTTAATTTAAAAAAAAAGTTTAATTAAACCCTATTCACCCCCCTCTAGGGTTGCCATATCGATCCAACAAGGCTCCGCTTAAGTGTGAGACTCCCTCTCAATGAAACTTAGACTCCCCTTAAATGTGAGATCCCCTGAACTTCAACGTACTTAGGCTCCCCCTAAGTATAAGAATATTAGTGAATGATCACTTAGGCTCCCCTTAACTATAAAACTCCTTCTCTGCGAGTATCTTCCCACCTTGTTGTGAAGGTCTCTTCACGTTATAAACTTAGGCTCCCCCTAAGTTAGAGAATCTCTTCTCAAGAGATGTCAACTTCGACTCTCCCTAAGACCAACCAATCTTCTCACGAAGCATGCTTCAACAACGAACAATGACACAACTTCAAGATCAACAATAATTCTGAATCAAAGTTCAACCACCACAAAAACAGAACTCATTTTGAACGAATCAACAAGATCTAGAGACATTCAAGATCAACAATGGCGAAAGCTTCACAATCTAGATTGACTTATTTGTATTTTTCAGCACAAACACAAGACGGTGGCTTGAATATTTTTCAAAATGACTAACCCTAAAATTGAATAACTCATCATATATATTTGGTAGGGTTGAGAATATATTCAACGGAAGAATAAATCCATTTTGCAAGGAAAAATATAATAGACCATGAAATTTGGAAAATCCTGCTGACAGATAAAGAAAAAAATATTCTCCAGATTTTTCTGTCGGTTAAGTAACAATGTCATAGCATGTTGTATGACATGTCATTGAGGACAAAAAAGCACACCAACAATTTTGCATTACACATATCAACATCTAAGGAACCAATCTCAAGGAAGAATTAGCATGACATGGAACATGTTACATAAACATGTTGTTCAAGTTTTGCCTTTAAAAAATAAGCCAATCATACTCAAATAACAAACATCCTAACAATCTCCCCCTTTGACTCTTTTTTAAGGCAAAACAACCTATACAACAAAGCACAACAGCAGAAACCAAACAAGACCAAATCAACTACAATCAAACCAGATCATATAAGGAACTGTTATATTAGCAAGGTTAACCAAATGCATTCTCCCCCTTTTGTTTGACTTATAAAAAAGCCAAGGTTAACAACAGATTCTCCCCCTTGGTTAAGCAAGGAAGAAACCAACAATTGATCTAAATAATCAGGATGCCCGGATTCCTCCGTCCCTTCAATAAGAGTATAAATTGAGCCATTAGAGTATGTATCAACTGATAAAAACCCAGAGCCTTCAGCATTTGACCCTGACATAGATAATTCATTTGCATAATTAATAAACACCCTTAATAAATCAGTATTGTGCCGAATGAGAACACCCAAGGCTCGTGATTAAGAGATAAGAACATACAAGACGAATGCTACAACATGAGGATAAAAATGAGAAGCTCCATCCCAGGTAGTAATATCATCAGAAAGAAAGATACTCATACCTACAAGCGGTAGAATGTTGTGGATAATGTTAAACACGTGAAACTGCTGAAACAATTTAACATTTGACATATTTAACACCACGATCGATCACAGCTAGTCGTCCATTCTTGAGCCAAAGTTTATGATGGTCCAAAACAAATATGGAATCTTCACTCTCCAATAACTGATTTATAACAAACAGAAGGAAGCCAAAACAACGATTCCTTACATGAACTCTTCTGAAATTAGGACTGGTTGTGTTATCAAAATTTCTTGGGGGATTTACAATGAACTCACAAACCAGTTGAGGATTTTAGGGGTCAATATTTAATAAAGTTCTAATCAGGTTAGCTTTAACAATTAATTCAACAATCTTGAGACAATTTTAAGTTTATCCAAAAGACCATTTCTTACCAAAAATTCGCCTCTTTATCACATATTACCACAAATTACTCTTCTCAGAGATAACAGAGATATCAACTACGGACACGACAGGAACAGTAGGAGTATATTTAGAAACATCACAAGTAGACCCAGGGACAAATACAAGAAAATTCCAGGAACCACAACAGACAAATTAGGTAAACCTCTGACATGTTACAGTCAACATCTTTTTCAGATGACTCTAACTTAGTAGGATTATTTGCATTATTAATACCATTAGAAACTAAGACTGAGGCAACATTTTCAATAATATTCCAAAACATTAGTAGTGTTATAGGAAGTAACAATAGGAACATGCTCAATCTCTACATAGTCATAAACCACATTCACAAAAACAACAAGAATAATATTATCAAAAACTCTAGTGTCTTCTTCGTTAATAGTAGCTTTTTCTATAATATCATGTAGGCCATTTTTATTCAATTCTATCAACATTTTCAACAATGGTATTTTTTCTTGCATCCTGACAATTAGTACTCACAACCATTTGATCAACCGTACCACTGTCAAAAATCATTTGCTCATGCATATTTAAATCAATAGAATTGATGAAAATAATAACAGAGAAAAAACACAAAATTTACATGGAAACCCTAGACCAGGGAGAAAAACCATGGTATAGATCTTTTCTTTTATTATTATAAACTAAATACACTGAATACATGAGAACAAGGTGAATAAATAGACTTGTAGAGAACCCTAGGGTAGAGGAAATTACAAAAATACCCCTAGAGTAAAAACCCTATTTTCAACACTCCCTCTCAAGTTGGTGCATAAATGTCGATAAGACCCAACTTGCTGAGATAATAGTCAAAATTTGGTCTAAGCAGCCTCTTGGTGAGAACATCTGCCACTTGTTGATTAGACAGAATATAGGGAATACAAATGCTCCCGTTATTCAGTCTTTCTTTAATGAAGTGTCGGTCGGTCTTTACATGTTTGGTTTTGTCATGCTGAACTGGGTTGTTCACAATGTTTATTGTAGCTTTATTATCACAAAACAACTTCATTGGAAGCTTCCTATCTTGGTAAAGATCAGTCAACACCTTATTTAACCAGATTTCTTCACATATTCCCAAACTCATTGCCTTGTACTCAGCTTTAGCACTACTCCTCGCCACTACTCCCTGTTTCTTACTTCGCCAAGTGACAAGGTTACCCTAGACAAAGGTACAATATCCAGAAGTTGACTTTCTATCAATAATAGAGTCTGCCCAATCAGAATCTGTATAGGCTTCAATCGTTCTTTTCCCAGATTTTTTAAACATCAAGCCCTTTAAATATGTTCCTCATACGGAACTTGCATTCATATGTTCCTCATACGGAACTTGCATAAACTGCATTCATATCGAAGGATACGCTCAACTGCATTCATATGTTCCTCATACGGAACTTGCATAAACTGGCTCACAACGCTTACTGCATATGAAATGTCTGGTCTGATATGGGATAGGTAGATCAACTTTCCAACCAACCTCTAGTACCTTTTCTTGCTCACAGGAACCCTTTTGTTTGTAACACCATTATACTCCACAGGTGTGTCAACAGGTTTACAACCAGTCATGCCTGTCTCTTTGAGTAAATCAAGTGTATATTTTCTTTTCGATACTAAAATACCTTTTCTTGATCGAGCTACCTCCATTCCCAGGAAGTATCTCAGCTTACCAAGGTCTTTAATTTCAAACTCTTTGGCCATTCTCATTTTAAGCCTCATAATTTCACTCTCATCATCACCGGACAAAACAATATCATCAACATACACTATGAGAATAGCAACCTTCCCGGAATCATATCGTTTTGTAAATAGTGTATGATCTGAGTGCCCTTGGTTGTAACCTTGTGCTTTAACAAACGTAGTAAACCTATCGAACCAAGCCCTTGGGGATTGTTTCAGTCCATATAAGGATTTCTTTAGTCTGCAAACCTTGTGCTTGAACTGACTTTCAAATCCAGGAGGCGGGTTCATATAGACCTCTTCTTCAAGTTCACCATTAAGGAACGCATTTTTAACGTCCAATTGATACAGTGACCAATCTTTGTTAACAGCAATTGACAACAACACACGAATAGTATTGAGTTTAGCTACAGGAGAGAATGTTTCAAAATAATCAACTCCGTAAGTCTTGGTAAAACCTTTAGCAACAAGTCTGGCCTTATACAGATCAATTGTCCCATCTGATTTGTATTTTACAGTGAAAACCCATTTGCAACAACCTGTCTTGTGTCCTTCTGGTAAAGGCACCTATTCCCATGTGCCATTTTTCTCAAGCGCCCTCATTTCTTCCATAACAGCCGATTTCCATTCAGAGTTCTCCATGGCTTCATGGATATTGCTTGGAATTATTATGGTGTCCAAGCTAGTGGTAAATGCTTTAAACTCGAAAGACAAGTTATTATACGTCAAGTAGCTGTGCATAAAGTACTTTGCACATGAGCGAGTACCTTTTCTTAGTGCTATCGGAAGGTCGAGAGAGGCATCATGATTTTCCACTTCTCTCAGTTTCTCAGCATGACTAGTCACCTGTAACTCGAGATTTTTAGTAATATCTTCCACATCTTTGTCAACAACAGGACTTTTATCTTCCATTTCTTTGTCAACAACATGGCTTTTCCCTTTATTATTCTCTCTTTCAGCTGTTTCATCATCTGTCACATATTCGGTATGGCCATTTCGAACTCCTTCATCTTTTTCATCCCTGCACTTGTCAGTCTCCATACATAAACCAACTTCATTAGTTTCAAGAATACACGTACCTGAACCAGATGCCGGTTCTGATTCCTGGACTGAAGCCGACGGATTAACAGGTGACAATTCTTCCTTTCGACAATCTTTCCTATAGTAGGTTATCCAAGGAAGCTGGTTGGTAGAGAGAACAGGGCAGGCTCTTTCAGAACTAGTGGAAGGGATCAGAGTGGAATCCCCTAAGGGAATAGCATAGGTGGACCAGTTAGGCTTTTCACTTTGACTCTCCCTCTGAAGATGACTAACGGGAAAGAAAGATTGGTCTTCAACAAAGGTAATATCCATGGAGACAAAATATTTTCTAGAGGACGGATGATAGCATTTATATCCACGTTGATGAAGGGGATACCCAACAAAGACACATTTTTTAGCACGAGGGTGAAATTTTGTACGATTTGGGCCATGAGAGTGGACAAAAGCGACACAGCCGAAGACACTGAGGGGTACATCGGAAATTAGACGAGTAGTCAGAAAGGATTCTTTGAAAAGGTCTAAGGGATTATGAAAGTCAAGGACACGAGACGACATACGGTTGATGAGGTGAGCTACTGTAAGAATGGCATCTCCCCATAGGTAGGACGGAAGCGTAGCAGACAACATTAAAAACCAGGCAACTTCCACCAGATGGCGATTTTTACGCTCGGCTACTCCATTTTGTTGAGGAGTATAAGCATACGAGCTCTGATGAACAATTCCCTTAGACACAAGAAAGTCATGAACAGAGGTATCAAAGAACTCTCGTCCATTATCACTCCTTAAAATCCCAATTTTGGCATGGGATTGGGTTTCAATCATAGTATAAAATTGTTTAAAGGTAGACGACACCTCTGACTTATCGGCTATTAAGAACACCCAAGTAAAACGTGTATGGTCGTCTATGAAGGTGACGAACCAACGTTTACCAGTAGAGGTAATGGTTGGTGATGGTCCCCAGACATCACTATGAATAAGGGAGAAGGGATTAAACGGCTTATATGGTTCAGAACGAAACGAAATACGACTTTGTTTGGCACAAATGCAGACATCACAAGTTAAAGATGCTATATCAATATTGCGAAACAAGTGTGGAAATAAATATTTCATATACTGAAAGTTCGGATGGCCTAAACGATAATGCCGTAACATAAAGTCATTTTCAGAAGTAAAAAATTTTAAAGACATAAAACCAGCGGTGTAATCCTCCCTAGAAGAAGTCTCGTCAGAAAGAAAGTAGAGCCCCCTATCATGCCGGGCAGTGCCAATCGTCATCCCCGACTTCTGATCCTGAAACACAACAGAGTCTGGTGAGAAAATAGCTTTACAGTTCAGATCTCTTGTAATTTTACTGACCGATAAAAGATTATATGATATTTGTGGCACATGAAGAGTATCACGTAAAATAAAACCATCAAGAGGAAAAGTATTCCCTTTTCCTGCAACTGGTGCAAAAGACCCATCTACAATTCTGATACGTTCATTCCTCGCACTCAGACAGTAAGTAACAAATAATTCTGAAGAACTAATGAGATGATCTGTGGCCCCTGAATCCACGATCCAAGGTTTCTTGCCATTAATGTTAACAAGACCAAGAGATGAGAATGTACCTGATTGAGCAATGGCACTTACTCCGACGGATTCACATTGGTCTTACCATGGGCTAATGACTGATGCTGTGAATTTTCATTAACTGGATCACTTACAGAAGTATGTCTGGAGTTTGATCTGTCATAGAACTGTCGTTTCTTACTGTTTGGGGGCCTGCCTTGCAGCTTCCAACATTGGTCCTTCAAATGCCACGGCTTCTTACAGTGCTCACAGATAGGTATGGGCTTTTTGTCACTGTCGGAATTAGATGCCTTTGAGACAAAGGCTGATGCATCAACAGAGGCTATCACCGAACTGTTCATAGCCTGTGATCAGTCTTCTTCTAGATGAATCTCGAAACACACCTCTCAGAGAGACGGAATAGGTCATTGTCCCAATAAGCGACTTCGAACACTATCATATTTTGGGTTTAATCCGGCCAAAAACACAAACCCGATCTGCCTCTTCAAGCTTCAAATACCGTGCCCTATCCTGTGCCGCAGTTCCAGATAATCTCCCGGCACAAATCCATTTCTTGCCAAAAAACTAAAAACTTATTGAAGTAGGACGTAACAGTCATGTTTCCTTGCTTGCATTCATGGACTTGTTTATGTAAAGTGTACAACCGGGATGTGTTTTGTCATTGTGAGTACAAGTCCCTGGTTGCCTCCCAGATATCTCTTGCAGTTGCTGCATATAAAAGAGGCCGGCCAATCTGGGGCTCCATACTGTTGATAAGAGCAGACCGTAGCAAAGAGTCCTCCCATTTCCAAATTCTTTCTTGAGGATCACCTGGGATGGGTTGCAGAATTTCTCCTGTCAGATATCCGAATTTGTGCCTACCTTCTAGAGCCATTCGAATTGAATGGGACCATGAGAAGTAATTCTCCCCATTCAGTTTTTCTCCAACCAGAACTTCTGCAGAATTGCCCATTGAACCAGTTAAGTAATTTGTATTGGGCAAAATAGATGACGAGTTTACCGGATTCTCTGGACTAATAGAAAGTTGGGAAGTTGTGCCAAGCATTGTATTTGAAATCTGCTGATGCAAAGAGGCTAACCGATGTCTCACATCATCGGAGTAATGAATCGAACTACAACCGGCTGGAAACTGAGTTGCCATGGTCGCCGGTGGGACACTGGTAGCCGGCTGAGAGATCGTCGGTAGATGAGAAGGCCTCGGTCGGCTGCGCTGCTCAAGATGGTTGCCGGAAAATCTCTCATCCCTCTGGTCAAACGAACCGAGAATAGAATCGGAGAGATTCTGCTCTCCTTGCCAGACAGAATAACTCATCAGGCCTGTCGTGACTTCTTCGGTGTACACCGGTGGCGCGATCGTGTTTCTGATGGAGGTAGAAGATGAAACCCTAGGTGGCGCTGCTTCATCGATCTGAAAGAGTTCGCCGATCTAAGATTTTCGAGGGTTAGAAACCCCATAATTGGCGATCGAAAACTCAAATAGTCGAGGAGAAGCGATTGAAATTTCGTCGATCGCCTGCACGTCGGAAACGCCTCTGTCTGTCAACGTTCTTGGGTTATTCCTGATCGGCGACCGTGATCTTGTTGCAACCGGATGGTTTCCTAAAGAATTGGTTGCCTGTAATCGGATGGCGGAGATTAAGTCTGGTAGGGCAGCCTGAAAACACTCCTTAACCCTAATAGCGGTTTGCATATCAAAACTTGAAGATCCACCAGCGGAAGGTGATTGTGGATGGTTTTCTTCCATAATGGCTAGGATTTCATCCCTTTGCTCTGATACAATGATGAAAATAATAACAGAGAAAAAACACAAAATTTACGTGGAAACCCTAGACCAGGGAGAAAAACCACAGTACAGATCTTTTCTTTTATTATTATAAACTAAATACACTGAATACATGAGAACAGGGTGAATAAATAGACTTGTAGAGAACCCTAGGGCCAGAGGCAATTACAAAAATATCCCTAGAGTAAAAACCCTATTTTCAACAAGAACGATTCGTAGTAGAAACACTAGCAGAGTTCTCAATAGAAGCATTGGAATCCTCTTACATATAATCATAAACATCATCAAACTGACTAGCAGAAGCAACAGTAACATCTTTATTTACTTCATAAACACAACTGATACCACCATGAATATTATCAATATCCTTAGTGACAACAGGATCAACAATTTCCTTGGAATTAATGTCAAAGCAACAGAAGTAGTGGTTTCAATTTCCTTAACAGACAGAGACTTTACATTCTCTATATTTTTAGACATGACATTAAGAATAGGTCTCACATTACCAACACTTTCTGTTGAAACAACATATTCAACAATAGTATTAGAAGATGCAATGTCTTTACCCAAAGCTTCACCAAGAGTAGTATTATCAACAACAATGTCACACAACATATAATGCTCAACAAGAATCTCAACAGGCATAATATATTAAAGCACGATTTCAGTAGACGTAGCAACAGACTTAGAGGGCACATTAAAATGAAAAGTAATAACAGACCCAACAGTTGTTGTAGAAGTAAATGCCCAATAACATAAGACACAATTAGTTCAACACTATCCATAGTAGTTTTAGTAGACACCATATTTGGAATACCAGACAACTTAACATGATCAACAACACAGTTAACAGAGTTTACAGACTCCATCATAGTAATATCAACATTATAGGTAATTTGTCAGCATTCCCAACTCTAAATTCTTCAAAACTCACATGCAAGTCAAGAGAAGTCACATTTCTAGACTTCTTTAAAAACCTTCAAATTCTTTAGGAGAGGAAATGAGCTGATTTGAAGTATCTCTAGAAACATACCTGGTGGACTGAGTGACATGTCCGGTAAGGATTTCTATTGTTAACATACCCTTTTAACATGACGCATTTCCATCCAAATTTTCTTTAATTACTATAAGTCAATTCCGCAAAGATCCATAGTTGTCTTGGGAAATATAATTTTAACTACTTCTACAACATTCATATGGTTATTCTAAAATCCCAAAAAATAAGTAAGTTATCTGACCAACCTCATTTCAAACGCAGTCTGCATGTGTCGGACAAAAGGTTTCACCATCTTCTAGGATATCTCTCTAAAAACAGGGCCATCATCATAAATTTGAAAAATGCTTAGTTTTTCTTCTAACTTCTTGATAAACAGTGCATGCTTCAATTTGAGCATATGATGCGCTCGACTGTTGACAAAATATCTTAGATAAATATTGTAATCATTTCTTTGATGCGCTTGACTGTTGACAAAATATCTCAGACAAATACTATAATCACTTCTTTGAAACCTTTTTTTGTCTCAATACACAACCAGATAAAATATAACATGTGCTAAAAAAATATGGAATTATTTGACATTATTAGAATTTTTCTCCCTCCATATTCCATAATTTTGACACACATACCATGGTCTAAAAGCAAGACAATTGAAAAAATGACAACCAACAATAATAACTTTAACCTAAGAGAGATATGATCAAAGTTTAGTACGTTGGAACAAATCAAGAGCTATCTCCTAAAGAAAATTGTGTTTTCTCTCGATTATTCCATCTTGTTGAGAAAACAATTCATGTTGAATTTCTTTAGGTGCACATAATTCTCCAATACTTTCAAATAGAATAGGACCCATTAAATCCATATGAAGAGTTTTGAGAGCACAATCAGTGGGAAGTTAAGAAAGTTTCTTGGAAGTAACTACGATTTGTTTTCTAGCTTGACCAAGACTTTTAGGCAAGAACATAGCTTCATTGTGATTAGAGATGCTACAAACATGACCAACTACATTAGGAATCCACAAGTAGCAATTATCAGAAAAATGCATACCTGACATTATAAGAGATTTTTCATTGTCCATCAGCAAACATTTATCTTTCGAAAAACTAACATTTAGGCCTTGATAATATAATTGAGTACTACTTATAAGATTTTTTGCCAGACCTTCCACAAGCATGACATCTTGAAGAGAGGGAATACCAGGATATTGGACTTACCCCTTAACAAGAATCTTTTTTTTATCCCATCTCCAAACACGACATGAGTAGATTCACAAGACTAGATATTTGTTATTATGGACTTTTCATTTGTCATATATCTCGAGCATCCACTGTCAAAATAACAATCATCTTGAAGAAGATTGACAAAATGTAAGTACCATATTGCATCAAACACCTATTTTTACACGCCATTCCTATTTCAGTTGAGAAGATACAGGCTTTTGAACATCAACTTTTCTAACCTGTGCAAATGATGACCAAGATAAATTGTTATAAAACCTATGCAGTTTAAAACAAGAAGGTCTGATGTGACCCTTTTATCACTTGATGAAAATTCCACACCCTCTTAGCTTGTTTTACAAACGTTTGAGAGGATATCTATGCAAATGTTGAAGACACATGTGGTGACATCTGCTTCTAATTAATAGAAGGTTTAGATGACTTTGGTACATTTCTAGGAGCATGTTTCTGTTCCCTGACAAGCTTAATTTTTTGTTTCCCTTTCGATGAATAAGAACTAGCACATTTGCATTTAGATCCAGTGGAGCCAAGACCAGATAGCTCACCAAAAGCCTTTCCATTTTTTAGAATCTTCTCCAAAGCACCAGTTCCCGAATTCAACATTCTCACAGATTTGCACATAAAGTCTTTTTCAGCCATGATATGCTTTAAATCACTCTTAAGTTTAAAGTCATAAGATCAATAGACTTTAAGAAAGTTTTCTCCAAAGCCAAGACCAGAAGTGCTCCCAACATTCGTAGCTACGATCTGAGGAGTCCATCCAGTTACCACTACTTTCCAAGTTTTAAGATCAATAGACTTTAAGAAAGTTGTCATTCTAGTCTTCCAATATGAGTAGTTATAAATAAATGCATAAAAAATAGGTTATCTAACACACGACCACACTTTTCATATAGGATTTTATAGCATTTCTAGAGACATTATAAATAAATGCAAAAAACTAAAACCAGAACAAAACACAGAGTTTAGTAACCCATTTCGATGTAATACCACCTATGTTTGGAGGACAGTGTATCTGTGGAAAGATATATTCACTAATATAAAGTTAAGCAATTAAAATGATGTAGTTATATGTAAATAAACGACAATTACAATGATATTCAAATAGCCCAACTTAGAGAATGATCACTTAGGCTCTTCCTAAGTGTGAGATCCCTTTAACTTCAAGTACTTAGGCTCCCCCTTAGTATGAGAATATTAATGAATGATCACTTAGGCTCCCCCTACGTTAGATAATCTCTTCTCAAGAGATGATATCTTAGGCTCTCTCTACAACCAATCGATCATCTCATGAAGCATGCTTCAACAACAAACAATGGCACAATTCCAAGATCAACAAAGATTCCAAATCAAAGTTCAACCACCACAAAAATAGAACTCGTTTTGAATGAATCAATAAAATCTAGAGACATTCAAGATCAACAATGGCAAAAGCTTCACAATCTCATAGATTGATGTAATTGTGCTTTTCGGCACAAACACAAGACAATGGCTTGAATTTTTTTTCAAAATATCAAACCCTAAAATTAAATAAACTCATCACATATATTTGGTAGGGTTGAGAATATATTCAAGGAAAGAATAAATCCACTCTACAAAGAAAAATACAGCAGACCATGAAATCTGGAAAATCCTGTTAACAGATAAGGAAAAAATATTCTCCAGATTTTTATGTCTGTCACGTAACTGTTGGGGTTAATGCCCTAAATCTTGTGGGTCCTGTAGTTTTTAATTGTTATGTACAAACATTTTATTTATTTAATAAAATATGAGATGTTTTATTAGACATTTAGAAGCATTAACCCACAAACCAATAAACTAACATCCAAAGTTATCATTTGTAGCTTAAACATGTATGTAGAATCATACAGGTGGATCATGTTTAAGTTATAGCCTAAATGGTCTGTAGTAGATGGATAAGGCTGGGTGCATTATCCTGGTGACATTACGAACATGGCTCGTTTTGTAGATGTTACAATTATTGTAAAGTACTATAAATGATCTAATCTTAATCAATCATGTAGACACATGTGAGCGGGGGTGTTTATACAAAGGAGTTTGTATAAGAGCGAACCACAAAATGACTAGTTTCATTATATAATACAATTCATAATAGATACTTATATTTCACCAGTATGACCATAAGTGACATGACCTAAATCCTGAGTGAGTTGTGAACTCCTGCCTATAAAGAAGGTCATTTGATTTGTGTGGGTGAAAGTGGTCAGATCTCCGACTCAATAAGCCTATCATTTTGGAGATTTGTATGATTGAGGAGTTGGAAACACAGCTACACAAGATGGAATTCACTCCTTCCCTAATGTCGGGGTAAGTAAATAAATTGCTCCCTTCCAATATGAGTAGAGTAGACAAATTGCTCCCTTCCAATATGAGTAGTGGTCACTCTAGCCTTCAATATGAGTAGTTTGTTCCATACAACAATGGAAAATGTGTGGTAGATCCACCTTCTTTGATTCCTTCCATTTGAAGAAATTCAGATCGAAACACCAGAAGTAATGGTGACCCGCTCTGATACCAATTGAAAAAAATAGGTTATCTAACACACGACCAAACTTGTCAAATAGGATGTTATAGCATTTCCAGAGACATAAATAAATGCAAAAAACTAAAACCAGAAAAAAAAACACAGAGTTTGGTAACCCAGTTCGGTATAATACCACCTACGTGCAGAAAGATATATTCACTAATATAAAGTTAAACAATTACAACGATGAAGTTATATGTAAATAAACGACAATTACAGTGATACTCAAATAGCCCAACTTAGAGAATGATCACTTAAGCTCCCCCTAAATGTGAGATCCCCTCAATTTCAACGTATTTAGGATCCCCCTAAGTATAAAAATGTCAATGAATGATCACTTAAGCTCCCCCTAAGTATGAGATTCTTTCTTTACTAGTATCTTCCTACTTTCTTGTGAATGTCTCTTCACATTATAAACTTAGGCTCCCCCTAAGTTAGAGAATCTCTTTTCAAGAGATGATATCTTAGGCTCCCTCTACGACCAACCAATCTTCTCACGAAGCACGCTTCAATAACGAACAATGAAACAACTTCAATATCAACAAAGATTCTGAATCAAAGTTCAACCACCACAAAAATAGAACTTATTTTGTACGAATCAATAAGGTCTAGAGACATTCAAGATCAACAATGGCGAAAGCTTCACAATCTCATAGATTGATATAATTGTGTTTTTCGGCACAAACACAAGACTATGGCTTAAATATTTTTTCAAAACAACAAATCCTAAAATTGAACAAACTCATCATATATATTTGGTAGGGTTGAGAATATATTCAAGGAAATAATAAATCCACTCTACAAAGAAAAATACAACAGACTACAAATTCTGGAAAATCCCATTGATAGATAAGGAAATAGTATTCTCTAGATTTTTCTGTTTGTCACGTAACTATTGGAGTTGATGCCCTAAATTTTATGGATCCTGTACTTTATAATTGTAATGTACAAAAATTTATTTATTTAATAAAATATGATGTGTTTTATTCAATATTTAGTAGAATTAACCTACAAACCAATAAACTAACAGCCAAGGTTATCATCTATAGCTTAAACATGTATGTAGAGTCATACAGGTGGATAATGTTTAAGTGATAGCCTAAATGGTTTCTAGTAGATGAATAAGGTTGGGTGTCTTATCCTAGTGACACTATAAACACAGCCCACTTTGTAGATATTACAATTGTTGTAAAGTGCTATAAATGATCTGATCCTGATCATTCATGTAGAGACATGTGAGTGTGGGTGTTCTATACAAAGGAGTTTGTATAAGACCGGACCACGAAATGACTAATCTCATTATATAACACCTTTCATAATAAAGACTTACATTTCACCAGGATGACCATAGGTGACATGACCTAAATTCTGAGTGAGTTGTGAACTCCTGCCTATGAAGGCGGTCCTTTGATTTGGATGGGTGAGAATGGCTAGATCGTCGACTCAATAAGCCTGCCATTTTGAAGATTCATCTGATTGAGGAGTTGGGAACATAGCTACACAAGACGAAATTCACTTCTTCCCTGATATCTGGGTAAGTAGATAAATTACTCCTTCAAGGGCTGATTCCAAGGTTTGAACAATGTGACATCATACCTTCTCTTGGCCTAAGCAGGCTTTGGTCATAGTTGGACTATGGCTTATTGTTCATTAGAGGGATCAGTGGTACTTAAGGAGTTAGATGTAACTATAGAGGCAAAACAATAATTTTGACCTAGCTATACTTACGAGCAATTTGTGAAGGATCATTGTATTGTTGACTAGTTATATCCAGTGGACACAGAAATATATTTGTAGTGCAAATAGTGTAGCTGTCAATCTTTAGTGGAGTGACCAACAGTAAATGGATGTTGAATAATTTAATTAAAGGAGTTTAATTAATTATTCAAGTACCATTGAAGCTTCAATCTACAGGTTCATAAGGTCCTCTCTGTTGCTCAACAGGAATTATTGAGAATCAATTTTGGATTAATTTGAATCGTTCAAATTAATTGAGGGAATATAATTAATTCAACTTAACTGTATATGATATAATTAATATAATGTATTTGATACATTATAGTATAAAGTTTATTTGAAAGGAAATAAATATTTGAATATGATTCAAATGTTAATTATATAAATTGGATTCATATAATCAAATTTAGTATAAATGAGATTTATATAAATGTCATGCATTAATGAGAGAATTAAAACTCTAGGTTATATTGTATTTGATACAATATAAAACTATAGGTTATGTGTTATATGTGATATAACATATAGATATATATGTATAGTTATATATATATATATATATATATATATATATATATTTATTTATTTATTTTCAATTTAAATTTAAAGGGAGTGATATAACTTTCCTCCCCTTAATTCTCTCTTGGTTGATCATGAAAAGTGGGGATTTTTTTTGGGAGATATTCTTCTTCATAGAAGAATTGTGAGAGAGACTTACAGTTCAATATTTTTACAATCTCTCTGCAATTTTCCAATAAGTCACTCTCTTCTCGTCTCAATCTCCCCCTCTTCCAAAAATCACAGAGGCCATACCTTTTGTGATTCTCTTCTCACCAAAGAATACGAAGGAAGATTTTGTGGTGGTGGCCATCTTGGATCGTGATTGTTCGTCGAAGAGGATGGAATTCATGAATAACGGTTCTTCAAGGATAAGTTTCCTATTTTCCTAACCCTTATTTCTTTTTTTCTTCTCTTTTTGCATGCTGTAATTTTCTTTGATAATGCATAAAGGTCCTGTAAATTTTGTATTCTGTAAAAAATAATTTTGGGATTGATCTTCGCTTCCGCTGTGGACCTTAGGGTTCCTTTAGTAACAATGTCACAGCATGTTGTATGACTGTTATATCTTTAAAGGATGTATATTTTCTATGTTAACTCCCCTGAAATTATATTGATTATTTGTTCTAAATGCTAATTCTGTAGGTAAAACAGTCCTCGAGGCATTTAGGAATCATTACAAGAAAATTGGGCCAAAAAAATTAAAAAAATGACCAAGAAAATCAACAAATTGAAGAGAATCGAGTAAATACCCGAATGCCATTGAGTAAGGCTGTTGAGTAATCGAGCATCGAGTATTTAGCCGAATACTATCAAATACCATCGAGTAAATAAAGGCTATCGAGCATCTAGTATTCTATATTTCATACCATCGAGTAATGCATCGAGTAAATACCAGTGAATATCATCAAGTAATCAACTATCGAGTCATCGAGTACTATCGAGTTTCTTCTTATTCATTCTATTTATCGAGTAAAAGATATCAAGTAAAGGCCATCCAATGTAGAGCATCGAGTAAAGCTTCATCGTGCATCGATGATCAAGTATAAGACAGAAAACTCGCTTTTTAAACTCCAAAAACTTGATGCGTTCATTCTTTTTTTCGGATTTTGACACGATTCATCCTCACGCCACACGATGATTTGCTGCTGGTATAAATTTTGGTTCAATTCTTCAGCAAAATATATAGAGATTCATATATCATTTCTAGAGAGATACCCATTTTTAGAGAGAGAAACTTCGAAATAGAAGAAAAGCCCATTTTTTTAGAGATTTCGAATTTATAGAGCGATTCTTGTAATTTTTTTGTGAGATTCATTCGATTTGTATTCAGACTTTGTATCAATATGCAACTATCAATGGATTGCTTGAAAAATTTCATCATCCATGAGTAAGTAATCCTTTTTCTTGGGAAATAATGTAAATTAACATTTTCTTGAGACTTTCTTGAATTTTCTTTCATGTAATTACTTTCTTTTGAATCTTCCTGCTGAGATTTAGAATAAAATTGATTAAGATTGAATTGGCGACTCAAGGTTAATCAATTTTTTTGTGCAAAAATTACATGGTTCTATAACAAAATTGTAATTATGGTTGCAAGAATTACTAGTCTTGATAGAAAATGTGGACTTCTTTTCCTCATTTCTTTAAAGAATCTATTAATTCAGAACATTCATGCAATCAATCTTGAATTTTTAGTGTTTTGATTTCAAGATTGGAATAGTTAAGAAATTCATGAGTTTAATGCAATTTAGGGATTAATTATGAAATGTCTTTAGGAAGCAATTAAGATCTAGATTGGGGTTAATTGTGAAATTAGCTAATTAGAACATTAGGAATTTATTCTTAATGAACTATTGAATAATCTAATTGCATGATTCTTTGTTAAGTCAATGATAGAATTGCCTAGTTTACATAAAATCCCCAAGATTTCATTTCAATTGAATCTTATCTCATAATCTCTCTTATTTCTCTCATCAATAAATTTCCTATATCAATTCTTTTCTTTTTACTTAGTTAGTTTCTAGTACTTAAAACAACAACCCCCCATTTAATCTTTTGTATTTTGGAACTCAAGTAGTCTATTTTAGGTCAATTAATAGCGGTTCTCTTGGAATCGACCTCGTACTCCACTATTACTACGTTTAGTTCTAGTTGTAGTTAGAGTAATATAAATTTCATTTGTTTTGGGTAAGATAGAATTAACGACACCTATTCACTCCCAAAACAAATTGACGCCATTATCGGGGAATCGAGCAATTGGTCTTTTAGAATTTTTGAATTCCTTTGAATAAAAAGAAAAAATAAAAAAATAATAATAAAACCAAAAAAATAGTAGGTTTTAAGCTTTCCTTTTGTGTATGGCCCGCTCCTCTCGAAGTTTACTTTGTGATTTTCTTTTAGATATCGACCATGAGGAGAGAAGATTACGAAAGGAAAGGACAAGAAGAGAGCAAGAAAATGTTGAAGAGTTGGATCAAGAAAAAGAACAACCACAACCAAATATCATGGGTGAAGTAAGAGAGCAAACTTTGCGTGAGTTAGTGAAACTGGATTATAATCAACAATCTCTTTGCATCGTGTACCCGGAGACAACTGTCCCATTTGAACTCAAACCTAGGCTAGTACATCTACTTCCTACTTTCAGAGGGAAAATCAGCGAAGACCCTCACAAGCACATAAAGGAGTTCCACCTTGTTTGTGATGGAATGCATCCACATGGAGTGACACAAAAGCAGCTCAACCATAAAATCTTCCCCTTCTCCTTGAAAGATGTGGCTAAGGATTGACTATACTATCTACCGGTGGGTTCTATTACTATGTGGAGTGGGTCAAAAAAGAAATTTTTAGAGAAAATTCTCTCCGGCATCTAAAGCTCATAATATAAGAAAAGAAATTTACGGAACTAAAAAAGTGTAGGAGAGTCTTTGTATGAATATTGGGAAAGATACAAATAGTTATGTGCATGTTTTCCATACCATCAAATTTCTAAGCAATATCTAATATAATATTTCTCTTCTGGTTTACACCCGTCCGAGAGAAGCAATATAGATGCGGCCATCAGTGGAGCTCTGGCAGACAAAACACCGACCGAAGCAAGCCAACTAATTTCAACCATGGCGGAGAACTCTCAGAATTTTGGGACAAGGACTATTGATAATTTTGTAGTTAAATCTAGTGAAGTAAGTCAACTTAGAACACAAGTATCTAATCTAGTTTCTCTTTTCACTCAGGTAGCCCAATGAGGTCTTCCTCAAGTCAAACCGTGCAAGGCGTGTGGATTAGTCGGGCACATTTCCGAGGCTTGCTCACAAGCCCAAGTCAATGCCATTGGTGGGTTTCAGAGAAAATACGACCCCCGTGGGCGAACTTATAACCAAAGATGGAGAGATCATCCCAATTTCAAGTGGGGATCTCAAGGGCAATTTAAGAACCGGAACCCACCATCTTCTTCAAGCTCTTTAGGTATGTCTCTAGAGGACGTAGTGAAATCCCTTGCTGATCATTCGTAAAAATTTCAACAGAAACTACACAATTTGCAAAAGGACAACATTCAACTTCATCAAGAAACCAAACAACTTCAACAAGACAAAATCTTTTCAACAAGAGACTAGACAAGGCTTCTCAAACTTGGGCACACAAATAACAAAACTTGCAACTGTGATAAGCAAGCTTGAGAGTAAATCATCCGGAAAGCTCCCCGCTCAACCGGAGCATACAAATGTAAGCGCAATCACTTTAAGAAGTGGTAAGGAAATCCCCTCTTCCTCTCAAGATGCAAACCCAGTTGAATATCCTTCTAAGAAGCAAGAAAAGGTAATGAAAGAACAAGAGAGCAAGGTAAGTGAGCCAAAAGAGACTCCTATTTTTCTCGAGGTATGTGATTATTCTCCTCCTAAAGTAGAGTCGCATGTACCCAAGGCACCATTCCCTAGTAGACTAGGAAAACCTAAGGTAGAAGATACCGACCTAGAACAAGTTGAGATGTTCAAAAAGGTACAAATTAATATCCATTTGCTTAATGCTATTCAACAAATACTTAGGTATGCTAAATTTTTAAAGGATTTATGTACTAAGAAAAGAAAAGGAAAGGAAGAGGAGAGAATAACTGTTAGTAAAAATGTCTCTGCTTTACTGAAAAAAGATATGCCCAAAAAATATAAAGATCGGGGAATGTTTACCTTACCATGCAAAATAGGAGATAGAATTATCACTCATGCCATGCTAGACCTAGGTGCATCAATAAATGTCATGCCTTTTCATGTCTATGAAGATCTCAAATTGAATGGCCTACAAAAAATGAATGTTTGCATACAACTAGCGGATAGGACATATATTCAACCTTTAGACATTGTAGATGATGTTTTGTTGAGAGTCAGAGAATTAATCTTTCCCCTTGATTTTTACATTTAAAAAATGGATGAACCATACTCTACTTCTTCCTCTAACATTCTACTTGGTAGACCCTTCATGAAAACTGCAAAAACAATAATTGATGTAGATAAAGGGTCTTTGTCAGTAGAATTTGATGGAGAGGTAAAATCCTTCAACATTTATGATGTCATGAGATTTCCAGAGGAATATTATTCTTTTTGCTCATTAAACACATATGATGAAATTGATTACATTGTTAATGTTATGTTATGCAAAACTTCTAATTGTTTGGTAACCCATTCCATTCACTATGATTTTGATTTGATTGTTCATGATTCTTCTCATGCATCTCTTCACTTTTTGTGATCATGATAATCCAAATAAAAAAAAAAACATGTTTCTAATCTTCACTTCAATTTTCTGAAAAGAATGAATCTTCTTTAAAAGATAATAATGATAATTCCTTCAACAACAAATTTTGCCAAAATGTAAATACTTCAAAAGTAGTCTTCATCAACGTCGAGCAAACGATGCTAAAATTTGCAACAGGACAAATTTTCTTTTCTTTTTCTTTTCATTTTCATTTTTCTTTCTTTTCTCATTTTCTCATTTTTTTTCTTTCTTACTTATAGCATTTCAAATAAATAGAATAATTGATTCTTTTCTTTTTCTTTCTAGGTGATTTACTCAATAAAAGAAAAAGAAGCTCTTAAATATAATAAAAAAAAAACAAAAACAAGAAAATTCTCTCTCAAGTAAATAAATGATCAACAACAAAACCAGGGAAATTTCTCTCTATATCCCTTCTCTTTTTGTTTCTTGAATTCATTTGCTTATTTTAAACATTGAGGACAATGTTCCATCTTTAAGTTAGGGGTGGGTTAACGTTGCATGTTTTTGGTATTCTCATGTTTTTATTATTTCTTTTGAGTATTCTTTGATTAGCTTTAAAAATAGCCTCACAAAAAAAAAAAAAAAAAAAAAAGAAAAGAAAAGAAAAGAAAAAAAGATTCCATGTCTAGAACCCTTGAGCATCTAAGCTCGGGTTAATATATTGTTGATTACTTAGATTGATTACATAGATTTTGCAATTCTGCTATGATATATCTTTCATCTTGGTGGTATAATTTTGATTCTTTGAAAAAACATATCTATTGAATTCTTTATTCTTCAAAAGACCATTTTTACTTTGAATGCAATAAATTCATGTTTGCACATTCAAGAATATCATTCTCTTTGATTCTATGCATTATTTGTTTTTACTCAATCTCTTGATTCTTATCAATGAAGTTTTGATGACGCACTCTTTCAAGTAAGGATTGATAACGGATAGAAATGTACGTTATTACAACGCAAAGATGTAAAACAATGAAGGAATGCGATGGTAAAAATATACAAAATCATGTCCAAAAGTGTTAAACTGAGAATATCGCGATCGCATGCACCCATCACATAAAAGCAGCTAATTTACTTATTTTATGCAGGAAAAATGCCTTGGCGCATGTAACATTGCGATCCAAGGAATTCAGCATCCGCGCGCATTGAAAGATTACGACTGCAAAGTCATGCGATCGTATGCGCTCGCGAGAAGTTGCTCAAGAAGGTGGTTGTATAAAGACGGCACATCAAGGTGAAAGCTTAATAAATCATGATGGGACGAAAAGCTGATGACGATCAAATTCGAATTTAGTTGACAAGCTGTTAACGACACACTGTAGTAAGTACATTCAATTTTTCGGTGACCATTAATCGGCACATCAGATAGAAGATTTAATGACCTTCCATCATTGCAATCATTAGAGAGAAAAGCTTCTTCACCTTGAGCTCTATAAATACCGAAGGTCACCATCGATAAAAGAGTTCTCCATACAGAAGATAGATCATATACAAATTAGATAGCCGTTAGTCTGTAATAGTTATTCATATACTTAGAAGGCGGAGGCGAGCGAAGAGAAGAAGACACCAAGAGAACATTCCTGGACAGCTCGAAAGACCATTGGAAAGCACTAGAGAAGGAGAGAGGGACGACACCTACGAAAGCAAGGATATTCTTCTGGGCAGAGTAGAGTAACAAGACAGTGTAAAGTCCACGGGAAGCAAGACATTACTATCGGGCTTCTTATCCATACTTTCCATTATTGTTTTGTATTCTGCACTTTATTTATAAAAAATGGAATTCTCATCTCAACATTTATTCAGTCTCTTCACATTTTGCATGAGTAGCTAAATTCTCGAATGGGTTGAGAACTACCTAGCGAGCATGACCTAAGATCTTCACTTTATGCGATCATCTTGTCTTATGTATGCATCATTCACCCTTTAGAGAAACTCGAGAGAGTAGTCTAAAGAAAGAATCTAGGCTTGAGAGAGTCAGATTAGAATCTAGGCTTGAGAAAGTTAGATAGAACCATATAAGCAAGAGATAGAAACTTAGACATAAGTTCTGTTTGCTATTATGCATCGCATGCACCCTAGAAATAGGATATGATAGTATGCGGTCACCTTGTGTATGTGTGCATCATTCATCATTGCATAGACAAGAATAGCGGCTTAGACATAAATCCTATTGACATTATCGTATACACCGCATGCGTCCTAGAAATAGGAACTATGACATTAACATTGAGAGATGACATGCTATTGTGTGTGTATAGCATGATCGTATAACTTGAACGCAATCTTAGGAAGTGTTAGTTAAATCCCTTCTCAACCCGTTCATGGTATACTCATTGAAATTCTTGATTTCATCAACTCTTTACTCGAACCTGCCATATAAGATTTATACTTAAACAAAATACCAACCATCTTATTTGTTTTGCCATGGCAAAGGAATCAAAATTTTACTGTCGCATAGTAACTCAGTAGTCCCTGTATTCGACCCTGGACTTACCAGGAAACCTAGTGAGATTTATACTTAGGTTTTACTAGGAAAACTTGAATGTGCAACACATAGATCATCACCGCAAACATACATCATAATCGCATCACATTTACAACACATCAAGGATAACAAAATTTTAGACCTTCAAAGTTTTTCAAACAAAATTATGAAACTCATTTTTCAAAAGAAACTTTCTTTTCCTTTTAACTTCATAAAAAAATCGAATACTTAGTCTTTAGATTTATTTAGAACCTTTAAACTCTTAGAAATTTCATATCTACTTAATTTTCTTTGTTACCCCAATAGGACAAACTTTGGTCTATGAACAACCATCTTGTTTTAGAAACAAATTTAGACATAGAGGAATAAAAAGGATCTAGTATATAAAAAAATATTGCTAGCACAAAAAAAATAAAGCGGATTTGCCAATTAACATAACCTTCACTAATGTGTGTGTGTGCATGGGTAGAGGTGAAAAGAGCTACCTTCATCGTGTTTCTATTAAGACCCACGAGAAAAGAGTGATAGGTTCCCGGCGGTGTAAGTGTGAAAGTGCCAATTACCTTTTGTGTGTGTGAGTTAAAAAAAAAAAAAAGCACCCTTGTATTAGAATTTCCTCTATCCAATGCAAGTTAGATATATCATAGACCGATAATTGGGCCAGTGTAGGGCAAAGAGGAATTGAAAGTTGAATGTCTTCTTTCTATTAGTTTAGGCCTTTAAGTAAACTAAAACTAGGTAATCTTTTCTTTTATGATCTTGTAAGTGTTGGGGATGATGCCCTAAACTTTCGTTGGGTTTTGTAGTTTGTAAATACAGTTTTTGAACAAATGCTTGTGATGTATAATATATGATATTTTCTTCACTTTTATCTATGAATATTGGATGTTTTAATTGCTTTACCACAAACCAATAAACTAAGATCCCTGGTTGTCGTTTATAACTTAAATATATATATGGAGACATACAAGTGGATCATGTCTTAAGTGATAACCAAAATGGTCTGTAGTATATGGATATAGGAGGGAAACCTTATCCTGGTAACGCTACGGATGCGACCTGCTTTGTAAAATAGTTACAAGTGTTGTGACTTGCTACAGATGATCTGATCCTGATCATTTATGTGGAGACATACGAGCTAGGGCGTCCTATATAAAGGAGTTTGTATAAGACCGGACCACGAAGTGTTATAGTCTCGTTATATAATGTTGTTCATGACAGAGACTTCATTTCACTAGGATGACCATAGGTAACATGACCTCGATCCTGAGTGAGTTGGGAACTCCTGCATTTGAGGGTGGTCCTTTGATTTGCATGGGTGCGAGTGATCAGATCACCGACTCAAACTTACCACTTTGGGGATTTATCTGATTTGGGAGCTAGGAACTCAACTACACAAATTGGAATTCACTCCTTCCCCGAAGTAGGGGTAAGTAGATAGATTGCTCTCTTAAGGGTTGATTCCGGGGCTTGAACGATATAGCGCCACACACCTTCTCATGGCCCGAGAAGTGTCCACACATAGTAGGACTATGTTGTATTGTTCATTAATGAATCGGTGGTACTTAAGGAGTTAGACGTAACTACAAGGACAAAACGGTAAATTGGCACTACTGTACTTCCCGTTTATATTTTTATTTTTATTTTAAATATTTAATATGACAAAGTATTTTTATTTTTAAATATTCAATATGACAAATTATTTTTATTTTTAATTAATACATGTGATAGGGATCGGTGGTATAAATTTCCCGTTTATATTTTTATTTTTAAATATTTATTTATTTAAAATAAATTAAAATTTTGTATTTATATTCAAATTTTAAATATTTAATATGACAAAGTATTATTATTATTATATTTATTTAAATTAATAATTAAAAATATTTTAGATTTAATATAAAGTTTAATATAATTATATTATGAAATAAATTAATTTTTTTAAAAAAATTTAAAATAATAAAACTAGCTACTATTATATATTTATTTATTAATGTTATTATTATTAAAAATTATTAAAAAAATATTTGGGGTGGAGTCGGGGATGGGAATGGGGCGAGGATACTATCCCCGTCCCCGCCCCATCCCCAGTCGGGGATCCGTTTTTTATCCTTGGTTTGACCCCTATCCCTGTCAAACCGGGGAGAAACCCCACCCCGCGGGGATTTTTGTCAATACTAACAATGACATGTCGCAGAGAACAAGTAAACACACCAGCAACTATGTATTACATATACCAACATCTAAGGAAGCAATCTCAATGAAGAATTAACATGACACGGAATATGTTATATAAACATTTTGTTAAGGTTTTACCATAAAAAATAAATCAATCATACTCCGATAATAAAACACCATAATAGATGGAAATATCAAGGTCCCGATTTTATGTAATATCAATATCGATGAAAATTTTGGGAAACTTTATGAAAATTGATGGAAATTGTTATAATTAGTTAATGAAACTTTGATTGTGACTAAATTAGATTATAATTTACCATTTCTAATCATCATTTTTATAAAGTAAGACAACATTCAAATGTATAACCTAAAATATTTAGGTAAATGACGATGTGAGAGTAGAAATTTAAAAAAAAAATAAAAAATCAATTTCAAAATAATATCAAATATTGAAAAATAATCACAAAATTAAAGAAGATGAAATATTTGCATATTAAAATAATTGTAAATTATTTATTATAAATTAAATGGATATAAAAATGATAACTCATTGCATTAAACTAATATAACATTAAATCTGAGAAGGATATAAAATGTATAATATTAAATATATAAGAACATAATGAAAAAGAAAGAATAAAAAAGAAAACTCTAAAAGTAAATAGAACTTGAGAGAAAATGAAAGGAATATTAGAGAACTCACATCAATTCACATTTGAGGTGAAATTATGTGAAAATTCAATGAAAAAGATTTGAATGAAAATATGTGGTTTCTTAAAGATAATTTTTATTGTCGATGAAAATATCTATGATAGAAATTTCAAAAAATTGAGGAAAAATCAACAAGAATTTCGAGATTTAGATGGAAATTTAAAACTATGACTATAGGTTTATATTTATGGGCTAATAATTGTAATGGACTTATAAAATATGAAGAATGTCCAGATAGGCAAAACAAAAGAAAAAGGTAAGCAAACGAAAACAAAACAAATGAAAACGCAGTGCAGCTTACATTTAAAACATGAACCAAATATTATAATGAAGTTTTGGGTGAAAGTTGGAGTTGGAGAGCCTGAGGGACTCAATCAAGAAAGAGAAATATATATTAAACAAAAAATTAAAATGGTTGAGGTTTATTGAGAAGGAAAGGGAAGGCATGTGAGTGGAAATATCAAATAATGGAATATATTAACACAGAAATAGAATTGATAATTTGGATTTAATAGAAAAACTTAAAAAACCTGCAGATGCAGTGTTTACAAGCATTATTATTCCACGGAATTGTGGTTTTCCCAAAGTAGCTGAGCGTGATTACGAGTCTCGGGTACACAAATTCGGAATTTTTGTTTTTTTGTTTTTTTTTTTTTTTCCCTTTTCTTAAAATGAAATATAAATATATAGATGAATTTTTGAAAAAGCTGAGCATATTCAATTTTCCCAATGCGACAAAAATACCAAATGCATCGGGATTCTATTACCCACTTTATGTTGTAATACCAAATTAAATACATCAACTTTCTTTATCAAACAATTCATCACTCTCTTTTTAAATATATTATTATTATATTTTTTAACTTTCAAGTATAATATTATTCTTTGTTAACTAGTTTTCTGTTCCCTCTCCCCATTCCCACCCATATCTCTTTTTATTATATTTTTTCTTAGTTTCTACACCAATCTTTCTCTATGAACAATCCCTTTCTCAATTTTCATAAAATTCTTTAGTGTTAGAGGAGTATGGTACTTGCTACTTCAATTGGTAAGAGATTCTTATTTTCAAAATAATACTAATATGACAATCGATAAATCGAAGTAGTATTTTCCCCTTATTTTCTAACTTCAAATTTCCATTTCTTGTATACTGATATGTGAATTAATTTCTCAAAATTTCTTCCAAATCATGTTCCAGCGATGGAAAAATGATATAGCTTTGAATAATTGCATAATTGAACTCACTACCAAAAAAAAAAAAATAATAATAATAATCTAAAAACCTCATTTTCTAGTTCTACTGTAGGTAGAAGAAACCCGTGAGCACAGGCCCCACCACAAAGTAAGATAGCCAATGGTTTTCCTTTCCTTTTAATAATAAATTGAGCCGGAATTATTTCACTGTTTTAAAAAGGAATTTTTTTATATATATATATATATATATTATTTTATAGAAAAAATATTAATTTATATGGTTATTAGTTCTCACTTTAGAGTTCTTCTAAAAACCCAGAGACAGTTTCATTTTCACCATCAAAGTTCATAAGTTTTATTTTCTGTTACAAGAGTTTGGAAGTTTCATTAGAGTAAATGATATAGTTTAGGGGTGATTTGTGTCCTTCACGTAATTTTATTTCAAAGTGATTATGTAAGTAGAAGGACAAAGGTATGAGAGGAGAGATTTTTTTTTTTCTTTTAAAATTATATAACATTTCTCTCTATATATATTAGTTCTTTTAAGTAAATACATTCAAATATTTTTTTTTATCAAAATAAGCATAGGTACATAATGTGTTTGACTAAGATGTATGTAGTTGAATCGTGGTATATTAGAAAAAAATATTCAACAAAAGGATATAAAATAAGTAGGATAAAGATGGGAATTGCATTTTGGAGGGGACCCTATTGTAGAAGTATTATTCTTATAGGCAACTGAATAAGATTCTACATCTTTGATCAATGATCACCCTTTTAATCAGATGGGTATTTGATTGAAAAAGTTCCTTAAATAGTGTTGAGGAGTATGCTCCTATATCCCAGGGGGAAACAGAACTCCCACAAGTAAAGGTAAAAAGAAAAAGAAAGAAAAGAAGTAAAAGGAAATTTAGTAAATTAAAAAAGGAAAGAAAATGGAATATGAGTGGTTTGGTTTGGGCATCATATCATAGAGAGATTCTGATCACAGCATCCAACCAACCAACTAAAACGAATAACACAAAAGGCTCGCACGCACACCACAGCGCCACCGCTCCTCAATTTTATTTTATCTGTTTATTTAATTGTTAATTGTACAAACAATTAGGGAAAAAGAAAAGGAGAGAGACACACACAAAGGCACGCCTGAGCTATAAAAATAATCCCATTCCATTCCCCTCCTCTCCCTATAGGGCAAATAGGGGCAAATAGGGCAAATAGGGCATTGTCCATAGCTGTAGTGTGGACCCTGTGGCCTCTACCAATATTCCATTTTATAACTGTAACTTTGTCCAACATGTCAAAAAGTGTATATGGATTATATGCAACAAATTAATCAGAAATTGATAGTTAGTTAGAAATATAATTAGATGGAAGAGCAAGGATTGAATGTTGATGAAGGAAGGAATAAAAAAGAAAATGTTGAGAGGGACTGAACATCAACATATTTGAAGAAATTGCAAAGTGTGGAAAGAAGGAAACGAAAAGAAAGACAATGGAAGCACGTGACCTGCCAAACCAAAACACTCTGCGTCTGCACTCTTTTTCCTTTTCGCATACCCAAAGCAGCCAAAGCATCGGACACCCAATACCCATAATACCCATACCCATACCCTTACCCACAATTCTTCTTTCCCCCCCTCAATCCCCAGTATCCATCCATTCTTTCATTCCACTCCAATCTTTTCTCTCTTTTATTATTATTTTTCTTTTTTCGAAAAAGCTGCTTTCTTTCTATTAGAGAAAAAAGAAAACTGGCTTCATTTTGTAAAGTGGGTTTACATCGATCCTCGGCTGTTTCTTACGGACTCTGTTTATTTGTTTGCTTGTGTGCTGTGCCGAAGCAGCCAGCAGGGGGGGTTGCGTTGAGTGGGTTTTCTTTTTGCTACTGAACTCAAGAAACAAGATTATGGTTGTGGAATCATTGAGGAGAGGATTGCCCAACAACATACCCGCTTGGATTTTGTGGGGAGTCCCCAACACGTATACAATCACATTCTCCATTCTCAGATCTCTAGGATCTCACACTTTCATCTTCCACCTATTACCAATTTCTCTTCCACTTCTGCTTCCTCTCACCCTCGCCCTCACCTCCCATTCATTCAACCTCTAAACCAAAACCCCTCCCTCCTACGAACTCCTGACCTATCTGGACAATGGCGT
Source organism: Benincasa hispida (assembly GCF_027475165.1). Classification (NCBI taxonomy): domain Eukaryota; kingdom Viridiplantae; phylum Streptophyta; class Magnoliopsida; order Cucurbitales; family Cucurbitaceae; genus Benincasa; species Benincasa hispida. Next base: position 15,598,626 of record NC_143481.1, read on the forward strand.
CTCTGCTTTTTCTTCATACATAGCATCCGCTCGACTGACAATTTACTTTACGCAAAATAAGTTATGGAACCACCTCTTGTGTTATGCAAACCGGTTTTTGTAGTTTTGGCACTCCTCCAACTTGCTTCTGCTACGTTATCTCCTTCTGGCGTAAACTACGAAGGTTAGTCTCTCCGTGCTTTCTGTTTCCGCCTCCCTCCATTTTACTTTTCATTTTTGTATATGGCAAAATACGAAGCAGACCATTTTTGTTTTTTTTTTTTCCATTCAGCTAGTTTAATTGGACCTGTCTTGTATCTGGGAATTGAATTTTCAATTTTCACTTTTCTGGAAATTTGAACAGTCGTAGCTTTGATGGCCATAAAAAATGATTTATTAGATCCCCACAATGTTTTGGAGAACTGGGATTCTAATTCCGTGGATCCTTGTAGCTGGAGAATGGTCACCTGCTCTCCAGATGGATATGTTTCTGCTTTGTAAGTGTTCGTTTTTGCACATTCTTTTCCTAGATTTTGACCACTTGTCAAAACTTCAATTTATTATTTTGGGATTCTTTGTTCTTAAATCTTAATGTTATGAACAGGGGGCTACCTAGCCAGAGTTTGTCTGGGGTCTTATCACCGGGGATTGGAAACCTCAGTAAGTTGGAATCAGTGTAAGATTCTCCATTCTCCTTACAAACCCCTGGTTGTAGTTCTAATACACTATCGTATGTTTTCTATCTAACGAAAATAATTCTCTATGCCATCACAAACACATGTAGGTTGCTTCAGAACAATGACATTTCAGGACCAATTCCTGCAACCATTGGAAAGTTAGAGAACCTCCAGACTCTTGATCTCTCCAACAATGTATTTAGTGGCCAAATACCCAGTTCCCTTGGAGACTTGAAGAAGCTGAACTATTTGTAAGTGTTGTACGCTTTCTCTAGCTTTTCGTTGAAGGATTCGTTCTGATCTTTGTCAACTGCACATTATTTTTTGAGCAAGGCAGGCGACTGAATAACAACAGCCTAACTGGACCTTGTCCTGAATCTCTATCCAAAGTTGAAGGTCTCACGCTCGTGTATGTTCATTTACCTCTGCGTACCACTTTCCTATTTTGTGGTTAAATCCAGTTAATGCTATTTGGAAGAAATATATATTCACGTTTTTAGTTGAACTAATAGGGACCTTTCATACAACAACTTGAGTGGCTCCTTACCCAAAATATCAGCAAGAACGTTCAAGTGAGTTATTTTCTTTATCATATTTACAAATTCATATCATCTTGATTGAGTAAAAAATTTCAAAAACCTAAAGTACTGTCTCTTTTGTTCAGAATTGTTGGTAACCCTCTGATCTGTGGTCCAAACAACTGTTCTGCTATCTTTCCAGAGCCATTGTCGTTTGCCCCAGATGCTCTTCAAGGTGTGGACCTGATGTTTTCTATTTGTATTTTTAACTTTTTGATTTGTTGCCTTAACATATTGAAACATGTTTTTGATTGGTTGGGTTCTTTCTCCTCAGGAAATTTGGGGTTTGGTAAGAGCCACAGCAAGGCAATTGCTTTTGGGGCAAGTTTTAGTGCTGCTTTTATTGTTTTAGTCCTTATTGGATTACTTGTCTGGTGGAGATACAGACACAACCAGCAGATTTTCTTTGATGTAAATGGTAAGTCTCCTCTATCTACTCTTTCTCCTTGTTCATTCATGGCATTTTGCTTTGTGATGGATTATGTAATATTTTATTAAGCAGGAAATGATCTTGTTTGCTTCTCGTGTAATATGTTTGAAATTGTTCTTGGACTAATATTGTTAATGGAACAGATCAATATGACCCAGAGGTACGTTTGGGTCATTTGAGAAGGTACACGTTCAAGGAACTTCGGGCAGCAACTGATCACTTCAACTCTAAGAATATCTTGGGAAGAGGTGGGTTTGGAATTGTGTACAAGGGATGTTTAAATGATGGGACTCTGGTAGCGGTTAAAAGGCTGAAGGATTATAACACCGCTGGTGGGGAGATCCAATTTCAGACTGAAGTAGAGATGATAAGCTTAGCTGTACACCGAAATCTTCTCAAGCTTTTTGGCTTTTGTTCTACTGAGAGTGAAAGACTTCTGGTTTACCCATTCATGCCCAATGGCAGTGTTGCATCTCGTCTAAGAGGTTTGTTGCTTGCAAAGGTTGTGTACTATTCCTAGTTTGTTAATTTAGCATTAAGTGGTGGCAATCAGTTGCATCTGGCTTAACAAAACAAGATATCGAATCTTCATATGGTTTCATATAGCTTGATGAGGCTGTTTACTTGGATATTTAATACCTGCAAGTTTCATAGTATTACCATTTACCAACCGGTGTGGTTACTACTGACGACAGGTTAGCAATCCCCAGTAACAAAATGATGCTAAACTGGAGGGTTTCAAGATTTATATGTTTTTTAGAAAAGGAAATTTAGTATTGGGCACGATTCGTAATTTTCAATCCTTTGTTTATCAGATCATATCCATGGGCAGCCGGCTCTAGATTGGGCAATGAGAAAGAGAATAGCCTTGGGCACAGCTAGAGGATTGGTGTACTTGCACGAACAGTGTGACCCCAAAATCATCCATCGTGATGTGAAGGCTGCCAACATTCTCCTTGATGAAGACTTCGAGGCTGTTGTTGGAGACTTTGGGTTGGCCAAGCTTTTGGATCACAGGGATTCTCATGTAACTACAGCGGTGCGTGGCACTGTTGGCCATATTGCCCCAGAATACTTATCAACAGGCCAATCGTCAGAAAAGACTGATGTTTTTGGGTTTGGAATCTTGCTTTTGGAGTTAATTACTGGTCAGAAGGCTCTGGATTTTGGTCGAGGAGCAAACCAGAAAGGCGTGATGCTCGATTGGGTAACTATTCCTCTAGCATGCCCTTGTTTTTTTTTTTTTTTTTTTTTTCAACTTACATGGCAACTATATCCGTGTTAATTCAATAAATTAAGGAAAATAGTGTTTGTACAATTCATTCCACCATTTAAATTGATCAATCTCGGTACTAGAAACTTGCATGTTTGGCTTCTTGGCTCTTACATTATTTTTTATTACAAGGCATATATATATTTGTTGTTTATCTGGAGAATCACAATCTTGCTTATTCTCTTTTCTTTTGATATATAGGTGAAAAAGTTGCATCAGGAAGGAAAGCTGAATATGATGGTGGATAAGGATCTAAGAGGTAACTTCGACAGAGTTGAGTTGGAGGAAATGGTCCAGGTTGCGCTGTTAAGCACTCAATTCAATCCTTCTCACCGACCCAAAATGTCTGAAGTATTAAAAATGTTGGAAGGCGATGGTTTAGCTGAGAAATGGGAAGCATCACAGAACGTTGAAACGCCACGATACCGACCGTGCGAGAATCCCCCTCGACGGTACTCAGATTATATAGAAGAATCTTCTCTGATAGTAGAAGCCATGGAGCTTTCAGGCCCTAGATGACAGCCTTCACTTTGTTTCTTGTGTAATTCCTTCTTACATCATTATTAACTTGCAGTTGCAGAGAAGAGTGAGTGGGGGTTGATGGTGTTGGTTTCATGCTTGTGTAATTCTTCTGTAAAAAAGAAACGAGAGAGAGAGTAATGCTAAGCTGTTTTGTTAAGAAATTTCTTGTTCAACCCAGCTTAGAAGTTCACTTCTGGCACATGGAACGACATGTCGTTTGTTAATTAATTAGTGTTCACTCGTGCTCCTCCCATTCATTCATTCATCCAAGGCCCAGCCCATATCTATGTTCAAGTGGGTCCTCCTGCCCAATGCAGAATTTGTTGAGATGGCGGAATCAGAGTCGAATTTATAAAACGGTCAGGGCACGTGTCCTTCTCACATCCTGATGTTTTACATATATGTATTTCTTTTGTTTTTTTGTTGAATATAAAAATCTGCAGTTGTATATTAAATATATATCACCGCATGTTCTCAAAGTATGTAAAATGGTTATTTGCTTAGGGGTTAGGAAGTCCTTAATCACTTATCATCGTGTGGTTTGGGGTTCGAATCTTGAGAGAATGGCCGTTTATTATAAATTTTTTCTTTTAAGTTATTTTTTATTGTTTCACTTTTTTCAAAATATATTTATACATTACTCCAATTTCCAACTTTACAAAACATATTTCCTATCTAATTTTTTAAAAAACATATATAAAATTTTAAATTTTAGTACATTTGTAACAAGTTAAAACTTAATTTCATTCTTGATTTTTTTCATATATGTAAACATTTTTATCTACACATTTTTAAAATTCTAGCAAATTGTTTTAGGAAGATTGATTGTAGGGAAAACTTAGTTTTATTTTTAAATTTATTGATAAATATGTAGGTTTCATATTTTGTTAGTTTTATTTTTAAATTTAAAGATAAATATGTAGGTCTCATATTTTGTGCTTAAATATTTAGGTGATTAAGTCTATAAAAGTTTATAATAAGTTTATAATTATTATTATTTAATCTAGATATGATATATCAATATATTTAAAATTACATTCAAGTTAAATTAGAAGTATAGTCCTTAGTTCTAAAAATTATGATTACTAAATCTCGAAACTTATAAATTTAACTCGAATTACTCCTTTAAAAATATCTAATAGATATATAAACTTTCAATTTTGTATTTAATAAATCTCATAAAATATTAAAAATGTTTCAAAACCAATTGTTTTACTATATAAAAATTATTTTTGTTTCTAATTAAATCATTAATTTTCAAATTTGTAGTCAATAGATACCTTGTTTGTTAAAAAATGGTATGTATTAGACACGTAGATAGAAAATTTAAGACCTATTATATAATTTTTAAAAATACAAGAACTATATATAGACATAATTTTAGAAATTGGGTTAAAATTTTAATCTTATTAATAATTGTGGCCATAACCTGAAATTCTAGATCCGGTGATAGAATAAGACGAGCGCAGAAGGGACTAAATGTATATGACGACGATGTAAAACATGAGCGCAGGTCCGCATCTAGTCCGAAGCATCATTGTCGAATTTTTCACGCGATGACGCGCGGTCACTATGTGTCCCCTGACGGTCGGCGGGAAGTTTAGTTCCAGCGATCTGACCGTTAGAGGGAGCAAGCGGCTTTTTTCGCCGGCCGAAACTAGTATTGTATTTGTATATGATTCCCTCACTTTCCACTCCAACTTGGGATTCATCGTCTGTTTATGTGGCTTCCCATGGCATCTACTAACTTAAGTATAATATATTTAAATGTATTTTGTGTAGTTTGTGAATCCATTCCACTGAAATTATCGTTTTGTCTTTGATGCAGATATTTTTGGATGAGTTTAATGAATAATAAATGATAATAGGAGATGGGTATTATCTATTATTCTATTAATAAGAAAGTATGATTAGGAAACAGTTAAAAAAGAGAAAAGGGGTTAATAATATAAGAAAGGTTTGGAAGTGTGTGTTGAGAATATGTCTCCGCCGTAAATCTCCCTCTTTTGCCGTTCTCGAAAGGCCTTCAAAAATAGAAAGGCATTCCCTCTCTCATTGTGATCGACGACCTTTATAACCCATTTTCCCCTCCACCGTTTAACTCCCATTAAAGCCTCCTTTCATCCAGGGTGAGCCATGGACCCCAGGAAACTTGGATTCCCCGAGCAGATTTTATCGCCGAGGAGAAGAGTTGTTCCTGGATTTGGTCTTGGCATTTCCGTTTCTCTCATTGTTCTTAGCTTTCTTTTGCTCTACAGTTCTTCTCATGGCAAATTTTTCTTCTCTCTTGATAATCAACCCACCTCCGTTGATTCTCTCTTTTCTTCCTGGTCTTTCTCTTTTTCATCTCCTTCCTTCTCTGATTTCACTGCTAATTCTTCCAAGTTGGCCACCTATGATCCTGCCCTTCCTTCCCATTTCCCCTCACTCCATAATCATACTCGCGATGTCAATGCCACCCTTCAACTCAACCCCCCTCCGGCTAACGGGTCCGAATTTGGGAATGCAACTTTCTCTCTTGAATCCAAAAATGTTACTGCAAATGGAACAGTTTCCAGCCTCGCAAAGTTGGACGCCGAACACAACTTCCCGTGTAACTCCACTTCTCTGAACAACAATACTGCTCAATATCAGAAGGAGAACAATCATTCTTCCAATGCTGAGGACGAGAGGCCGTCAGAAGGAAATGGTGGGAGAAATTCAAGTGACAGAATTGAAATTACCAGAAACTCTCAACCGTTGGCAACATCTGATAACAGTTTTGATGAGGAATGTGATATCTTCGATGGTGAATGGGTGAGGGATGATTCGAAGCCATATTATCCTTTAGGTTCTTGCCCTTACATTGATAGGGACTTCGATTGTCATCTTAATAAGAGGCCAGACGATGGATATGTGAAATGGAAATGGCAGCCGTATATGTGTAACATCCCAAGGTATTACTTTAACCTAATCCCCTGATCCTTAAATTACTTGCATCATTAGGCAATAGGTTTCCTCCTCTTCATATTCTTATGACTACAATGGTTTATGAATGAAAAATTACTATGGCTTTTCCTAATTCATAATGCATGCAACATGTGTGATGGATGCATTTGGGTTTATAAACCTCTGTCCTAATACCCCTTTTGGACGCTGCTGCTTTTTCAGTCTGAACGCAACACATTTTCTGGAGGTTTTGAGGGGAAAGAGTCTGGTGTTTGTTGGCGATTCATTAAATAGGAACATGTGGGAGTCTCTTGTGTGTATTCTTCGTCATAATATAAGCGACAAGAAAAGAGTGTATGAGATATCTGGAAGGACTGAGTTTAAGAAGAAAGGTTTCTATGCCTTCCGCTTCGAGGCAAGATTTCCTTGGATGTTTATTCTCCAGTACTAAAAGTTTTAAAGTTTTAAACCCATGTTTCTCATTTTGTAACGTTTTCAACTAACCTTTCAGTTTGTTGTATCTGCAGGACTATAATTGTTCCGTGGATTTTGTTAGTTCTCCATTCCTAGTTAGGGAGTCTTCATTCAAGAGAAAGAATGGAACGATTGAGACCTTAAGATTGGATCAAATGGACCCAACAACCGAAATGTATCGGGATGCTGATGTTTTGGTCTTTAATACAGGCCATTGGTGGACTCATGAGAAAACATCGAGGGGGTATATTGTATTCTACTCATCATTTTGATTCAATCCGACCTCTTGGTTGGGGAGATTGTGCTGAATTTATATCGAGAATGGACATTGTCTTTACCTTGAAATTCACCTGGACTTACCTTGCATAATATCATGCCATGGTTTTGTAGCTGTTTTCGGTGGTTGAAGTTCTTTTTGTTTTTCTCTTCTATTTCAGAGAAGACTATTATCAAGAAGGTAACCATGTACACCCAAGACTCAAGGTGTTGGAAGCGTTTAAGAGGGCTCTCACCACTTGGGGTCGATGGATCGACAACACTGTTGATCGAAATCGAACTCTGGTTTTCTTCAGAGGCTATTCATATTCTCATTTCAGGTATATAAATTCTTCTTCTTTTCTTGCTTCCAATCTAAATATTGTTAGATATGTTGACTACTCAAAATGTTCAGGGAAAATATGCTAAAGTCCAAAATGAACGAACAGTATTATTGTTTTTATTATTATTTTAATGAATTCATCGTTTTCAGTGCAAAATATCACATTAAAAATGGACCTGTCTGTGTCTGTCTATCCTCGTTCCAATAAAAACTACTTTAATGAACTAGAAATCCATTTCTTTCCCATTTATGTTTGCAGTGGTGGCGAGTGGAACTCTGGAGGGCAATGCAACATTGAAATGGAACCAATTTATAACAAAACACACTTGGGGAAGTACCCTAAGAAAATGAGGGCTCTGGAATATGTGATTCGGGAGATGAAAACACCAGTGTCATACTTAAACATCACCAGGCTCACTCATTATCGGAAGGACGCACACCCTTCAATTTATAGAATGGAGTACAAGACAGAAGCAGAAAAACGTGCAGGCCTCCGAGTTCAAGATTGCAGCCATTGGTGCTTGCCCGGTGTACCCGATACTTGGAACGAGCTGCTTTATGCATCTCTTTTAAGGATGGCAAAGAGATATTGGAGCAACTAAGGACGATTTGTACTTCACCATGTTGCAGCAAAATGATCGCATAACTTTTTTCCCCCTATCTTATGTTTTTGTCATTTATTCTTTTTGTTGGGTTTTGAGGTAAAGATATATATATATATATATATATATATATATATATGAAGTCTTGTTTAATCGTTTAGGTTCTGAGCAGCAGCATGGTGCATGCTCATGTGGAGGAAACTACAGACTGCTGACTTATAGATTGCCTGAGTCGTGCAAATGTAGAGCCAACCTATGATCATATGTGTATTCTATTATTCCAATTTGTTAGAAATAGAAAAGAATAATTCTTTTTATTATTAACTTGCAGTTCTAGTGAATGCTTGGTATGCATGAATGCAAATGGGTGTCCCAAGCACTTAACAAAAGAGAGAGACAGAGAGATAAGAAAGTTGTTTTTATTGAGTTGTACTGATTATAGTTGTTATAAAGAAACATAGTAAGATTAAGAAAAAAAAGAAAAAAAGACGACCCAATAAACTAGACTCAGAAGAGTCCACGCCGTTTCGTGACTTGCCGGTTTTCTGAAGCAGAATCCAAAAGCCAAGCAGAGAGTGAGGCATGGCTGATGGGTTAAGCTCAGGGATACGAGGAGGAAGGTGAGGCATGGCAATGTATTTCCTCACCGGATCTCAAGGCCCATGCCCGTGGTTGTGGTCGTGGTCGTGGCCTTAAGCCACAGCACCATGGCCCCTCTCTCATTCAACACTTAAGCTTTCAGAAAAGCTAGGGGAGAAGCTACCTTCTCCATTCTGGGCTTTAAATACACACCCATACTATTACCCCATTATAATACTCTCACCATCAAAAGTTGCTATTCCAAGCTGGATAAGCTTCAAATTTAAGGATTTGGAAGTGGGAGGGGATTCAAATTTTGGTGGAACTTCCAATTCCAATTCACACATCACAATAATGCTTGACTCAGCTTACACTAACACCTCTCTTCAATATATAATACTTGTTTGAAGTTTTCCCTGGCCTCTTTATGTGTTTTGCCTTTGTTCAGCCATTGGTTGGTTAAAACCATCCATTATTCGTTCCTTTATATCATGGTTTTTATTATCATCAATATCATGCAATACTATATGACATGGGGATCTTATCCCATTTTTTACTCACTGCTTCCTTTTTTTGTTCCTTCTAAATTTCAACAATAAATGAGAGTGAAAATATTAACATCCGACTGCCTGTTTAAGGATATGATGTTACAATTAGTTAAAGTATGCTCAAGTTGTGTATTGTATTACTTTGTTTAATTAGCTAATTTATGGTTTCTTTGGGGATAATTAGATTTTTGTTTGAGTTCAACAATTGTGGAGTAAAGAATCGAACCATCAATTTTTAAAATGACAATCAATATCTTATCCTACTTATCTATATATGTCAAATAGAATGATAACTATACTATTTCTATTGATCTAAATTAAAATTTTAATCTTTTTAATCAAACATCCACTAATATATATATATATAGAGGGAGAGAGAGTAAAGAAGGTTAAACTTGGAATTTGGGTGGAAGAATGTTTTATTATATTGTATGAAAATTTATTTGAAGGAGGAAAGGAAAGCAATATGAAAGATGAGGTATAGTTTATTATATATGAAGATTCTTGTAGCAGTGGATCTTAAGAAAAAGACAAACACCTCCTTCTCAGAATCGCACCTGATAACAAAAACATGAGAAGTATCCAGTATCCACTATTCTATTCTTTATTCGCTTTTGCATTCCTTTGATTTATCCCTTATTCAAAATATTGAGGTGGGCTGGATTAGATTGGCCTGGGTGGAGTCCTCCTATGGCCCACCAAGGTAGACATAGCAATAATGATAACCAAATTTGTATTGGGTGTTATTTTTAGTATAAATAACTAAATTATATCGGTAACTATTTCGTTTTTTGTTTATAATTTTTTAAAATTAAGTCTATTTATTCTCCTTTTCTTACAATGATTTGCATATTAAGTACAATAGGTGAATTCTTAGTCAAATTTAAAAAAATAAAAGCGATTTTTTAAAAACAAATTGTTGCTTGGCTTTTTAAAGCACCGGTGAAAAGCAAATTAAGAAAGATATTTGAGGTGGAAGTAATGTCTATACGCTTAATTTTCAAAAATAAAACCAAAAAACTAAATGGTTTCCAAATGGGGTGATAGCATTTTCTAAAACTAATTGCAGATTTAAAATTTGGAGAACATTCGGTTGATATTTTATTTCTATTCCTAATATGCCCTTCATTTTAGATGAAAAATCAAAATATCTAGTACGATTTGTGGAAGATATCACTCACGTGCGTCTTCTTCAATCTCCCACACGATTCTCTCTTTTTTTCCCTCACGCTCCATAATTTTGTAAGAGGAACGATGTTCATCTTATATCTTCATGCGATCAATTTCTAAGTAGTTGAATATACAATTTCAATTTTCTCATTCTCTAGTCGATCAGTTTCTGCTCGCAATTTGGGATTTCTACTCGTGATTTGGAATTTTCTAATATGTTTAGATTTCATCTTAGTTTTTGGATTTGTTCTTAGTTTTTTTTTTCTCATCCTCTCATTTTTCTTTATCTAAATTTGTTTCATCATTTATTCGTGCAATTCTTCCTCCCAATTCTAGGTCGTGATTCTTCCTCAGTTTTTGGATTTGATTTCATCTCTGTTTTTATATTTGTTTTAATTTGTGTTGTTGTAAGCTTCATTGTTGTTTAATTGAAGTTTATTGATGTTATTAGTCAATTTGATGATTTCTACAAGTTTCATGTACTTTAATTTTTTCTTTGAGGCTTCATGAGTTAATTTCTGTTTTGGTTTAGATTTAGTTTTTTTTTTCAAGCAGTCTATTACTAATATACTCATATCAATAAAGTCTACTAATATAAGTCTATTACTGATATAATATTTGCAAGCAACCCTAATAAAAAAGGGTTGTCAAGACAAATAGCAAATGTCAAGGTTTATTTCACGAAAATAGCAAATTTGTTTTTAAAATTGTGAAAATAGCAAGACAAAATTAAATATAAAAAATAATAATTAGAAATTGTCAAAACTACCCCTATCTAACCCTATATTCATAACATACGTAATTTGAAAAAGTTGGTGTAACAACCCGACTTTCTAGGACTTTTATTAGACTGTTATTACATGCATGCATAAATCTAAAAACGACTCTCATAAATTTTAACTAAAACCAAAATAATTTTATAAAATAAATAACTTTCATAAAATCTAGATAACTGAAATATTTTGTCGAGGTCCCTCTAAAATATTAGTTTAAAATAAATTTCACGAAGGTTTAAAAATAAAAATTTCAAACAATGGAACTCTATGTTCAAACATTTAAGGCTGCAACATAACATAAAAATTGAGCATATGCATCAACTGGTCCATTATACAGTTATGGATTCCTTCAGTCATTCGAATAACTTCTACTGGGGTAAGGCTATACATTTATGTACAATAAATGCAACGTAGTAGTGGGATATGCATACATCAACTAATCTTGAATGACCATCTAGTGAGCGATTTAACCCATCCTAACATGCATCTGGTGGCCCGAAGGCTTACAAACATAGTAGAGAATCCGTTGGCACTCAATAACATAGTAAAAAACCCGTTGGCCTCCAGAAAATATAGTAGGAAACTTGTAGGTGTCACACCTCCTCCTGAGCCCACCTCTAGAATTAGCGAGGAGGCGTGAGGACGACAGATACCACCCTTTTGCGATACCTACTATCCATCTGAACCTTTTTACTCTCATAGCCAAGGATATAAATAATAACTGTTTGACTAAACTCATTTTTATTACAAACAGTATAACGTTTATACAACTCTCAGACTTAACTACAAAGTTTACATCAACAACTCTAAAATCAGAAATGTACCTTGGCGTGGCAGACCTTGACCTTAGCAGCACCTTGGAACTTCCACTTTTCGCTACCTAGGAAAAAAAACATGAAAGAAAAGAATGAGCTTCAAGAAGCTCAGTGAGTGGTAAGCAACTTCTAAGTCTATTTCAACTCATAATAATACAAACATATCATAAATACAAGGTTAACATTCAAACCTCAGCCTCGAATGAGTATGTTCTCAATTCTACCTACACACATGGTAGATAGTTAAACTGATACTAGTCATAAACACATACTCTACTGTGTTCCCTATGTACACATAGATTCCCGCTTATGGGCTCAGAAGCTAGGCCTGCCGGCCCTCTGATCATCCCATACAGGTTTTGCTTTGGGCTCAAGAATTAGGTCTATTGACCCCCTGACCATCCCGATCACATATTCTCATTCTCATTCTAATTACTCATTCACAACATAAGCATATACATATACTCTAAAAGATATGCTTAAGACTTTAAGGAAATATCACTCATCTTGGTTGGTAGGAACCCCTCTCTAGAAGTTCCTTGGGCTCCTTTTTGAACCCTAAATTTCAGATTCAACTTCAAGCTTAGATTACTCATAGTTCCAAACATTATTTTACGACACTTCCTTTTACAAACATGTTCTAAATTGTCTCAAAAAGCTTACCTTCAATTCTCAGCTCAGAAAAGAATGAGCTTCAAGAAGCTCAGTGAGTGGTAAGCAACTTCTAAAGTCTATTTCAACTCATAATAATACAAACATATCATAAATACAAGGTTAACATTCAAACCTCAGCCTCGAATGAGTATGTTCTCAATTCTACCTACACACATGGTAGATAGTTAAACTGATACTAGTCATAAACACATACTCTACTGTGTTCCCTATGTACACATAGATTCCCGCTTATGGGCTCAGAAGCTAGGCCTGCCGGCCCTCTGATCATCCCATACAAGGTTTTGCTTTGGGCTCAAGAATTAGGTCTATTGACCCCCTGACCATCCCGATCACATATTCTCATTCTCATTCTAATTACTCATTCACAACATAAGCATATACATATACTCTAAAAGATATGCTTAAGACTTTAAGGAAATATCACTCATCTTGGTTGGTAGGAACCCCTCTCTAGAAGTTCCTTAGTTTCCTTGGGCTCCTTTTTGAACCCTAAATTTCAGATTCAACTTCAAGCTTAGATTACTCATAGTTCCAAACATTATTTTACGACACTTCCTTTTACAAACATGTTCTAAATTGTCTCAAAAAGCTTACCTTCAATTCTCAGCTCAGAAAAGAATGAGCTTCAAGAAGCTCAGTGAGTGGTAAGCAACTTCTAAAGTCTATTTCAACTCATAATAATACAAACATATCATAAATACAAGGTTAACATTCAAACCTCAGCCTCGAATGAGTATGTTCTCAATTCTACCTACACACATGGTAGATAGTTAAACTGATACTAGTCATAAACACATACTCTACTGTGTTCCCTATGTACACATAGATTCCCGCTTATGGGCTCAGAAGCTAGGCCTGCCGGCCCTCTGATCATCCCATACGAGGTTTTGCTTTGGGCTCAAGAATTAGGTCTATTGACCCCCTGACCATCCCGATCACATATTCTCATTCTCATTCTAATTACTCATTCACAACATAAGCATATACATATACTCTAAAAGATATGCTTAAGACTTTAAGGAAATACCACTCATCTTGGTTGGTAGGAACCCCTCTCTAGAAGTTCCTTAGTTTCCTTGGGCTCCTTTTTGAACCCTAAATTTCAGATTCAACTTCAAGCTTAGATTACTCATAGTTCCAAACATTATTTTACGACACTTCCTTTTACAAACATGTTCTAAATTGTCTCAAAAAGCTTACCTTCAATTCTCAGCTCAGAACTCCTCGTGGTTTGGCCGAAATCCTCAAATCATCAAGACTGACGCAAGCTTACTCGAGAGCTCGACCTTTCTGTCTTTTCCTCACTCTCCAACCTGATTCCTTTGAGCTTCTTCTCTGGCAGCCCTGTCTTGAAAACTAGACTCTCAGAGCCTTCAAGTGGCTTTGAAATCACTCAAAATGCATGAGTAGTTTGGGAAAACTCTTCATCCCAAGTTGATACTACTTTAAGACCTCATTGTTCGACAACATCTCCTCCTCTTAGAACCATTTCATCAATGCATGGTCTTGCTATCAACGTATGCTCTTCATGATCAATGCATAGCTTCCTCCGAATATGCCCTCAAACATTCTTCCTAATATGCTTTGAAGAGGTTTGTGTTATGAACTGAAGAAAAGTCCTTGGCCCTATTTATAGGCGTTCCCACTTCACCTGGTGTTGACACTTCCTATTCCCTGCATGCCCAGGCGTCCACCACTCAAGCTGCCCATGCCTTCCTTTTCCACCACCAACTTCAAGTATTTGCCTCTTCTTTATCCAGCTCAACCTATTCGGTTTGCATGCTTTTTGGTGCATCTACATCCTACTTGCGTTGTCTTCCTGTTGCATACCTCTTTTGCATGAAATCCTATTTGTCCATCTCCTACTAACTTAAGCTTAACCCTTTCTCGATTAGCCACTATCAGCCCATAACTCTCTCATCAACGTATCACTTATGCCACACTAACCTCAAGGCATCGCAAGTCCTTGCTTGGCCGCATACCTTTCTTCTCGCATGGCTCACCCTTGGCACATGCGTTCAACTAGGACTATGACCATCACAATCTCCCAACACATGCTACTAGCCTTGTCTTATGTGCCTACATGCCCTTGGATGTCCTTGGTGCATAACTCAACCTTAGCACATAGCATATCACCATCGCATACCAACACATGGGTCAAGCTAGGTCTCAATCCAACACCTCATGGTTTGTCTTACCATCACCTAGCCTCTTGGTAACACATCTCATATGACTAATGCTAGCATGCCCTTGTTGCTTGCTAATGCCCTTAGTCTCTTGCACAAGACCAACACAATCCCCTTAGTCTCTTGCACAAGACCAACACAATCCCCTTAGTCTCTTGCACAAGACCAACACAATCTAACCTCACAAGCCTTGTATACTGCAAGCCCCATCAATGCATAGGCACAACACTATGCGCCCATCATGGCTTGACGCATCGTCTAGCTCATCGTGTAGCTCTTGTGCTCATCGCATAGCTTATCACCTAGTGATCTCTCGCTGTCGCTCATCATTTAGCGTCTGCACCCATCGCATAGCTCATCGTCTATTAATCTCTCGCTGTTGCTTAACATCTAATGATCTCCTGTCGCTCATCATTTAGCGCATAGCCCATCGGATAGCGCATGCGCCTATCGTGTAGCATAACGACCATCGCCTAGCGCAACACCCATCGTCTAGTGCTTCACCCATCATGTAACGTTATCGCCTAGCACTTGCGTCTATCCCCCAGTGCTTACGCTTATTGCCTAGTGCCGACGCCCATCGTTTAGTGCCATCATCTAATGAATCTTCTAGCTCATCATCTATACGATCGTCCATGTGCATCGTTCCAATGCTCAGCGCTCACGCTCGCACATACTAGTCAGCGTGCATACCCAGTCTCAATGCCCAACGTCTTGCGCTCATTGTCTAGCCCTCTTATCATCCCAACACATGAGCAACCTTTTTCATGCCAACGCTTCATCCAACATGCGTCCAAGCTCAACACATGGTTGTCCTTGGCTTTAATACTTAATCCCTTATAACCTCTACAAACTTAGCCTTATTAGAGTCTTAGCCGTTAATGCTTCCTAACACCAAATGCATGGTTTCTTTTTGACTTCATACATAGCCAAATTTTTACTAGTTAAGGCTCAACTCAAAGCTATTTAAAGAAAATCTATTCAAATACGTAGAATTTTCCTTCTCTTCAACATAAGTGTAACTTATACTTAGTTAATTTCCTTAATTACCTACTTAAGTAGAGAAATTGAAATCCGGGTTTCACAATTACTTCCCCTTAAGAAAATTTCGTCCTCAAAATTTACTCGGACTAACTCTGGTTTAAGGTTTCACAACAACCTCTGTCGCAAACCTTTATAACCTTGTCTATTACTATGCTTCCGTAGCGCTAATATGATATTAACTTCCTTAGTTTGTCCAACGATACTTCTCCTAGCCATCTCTAAGCTAGTCATCGAACCAAACTATCTACAAATAACTTTCTATCTCAAACTCTAATTGAAAATAATTTAATTCATTATCTCCTTCCTCGATGGATCTTCAGGTAGCATTGTGAGTTCCAGCTCAGGTTGTCTGCTAGGTCTTACCACTTCCACTATTCCTCTTAGTCTCACTTTGACTAATTCCTAGGTTTCTCTTTAAACCTATGGAATTTACTCTACCACACATCCCTCTGGTTTTCCTAAATACAAACATTACACTAAACTTTCACACTTAACCTTTTCAGGTTTTACATAAACCTTCGCTCTGATACCAAGCTAGTATCAACTTAATCTACTCAACTTTCCCAAGTTTTACGTAAACCTTGGCTTTGATACCAAGCTATCACACCCCCTTTCAAACCCGCCTCTAGAACCCGCGAGGAGGCATGAGGACGACAGATACCACCCTTTTGCGATACCTATTGTCCATCTGAACCTTTTTACTCTCATAAAACTTTAAGCCAAGGATATAAACAACAACTATTTGACTAAACTCATTTTATTACAAACAGTATAATGTTTATACAATTCTCAGGCTTAACTACAAAGTTTACATCAACAACTCACAACCCGGAAGTATGGCTATGGCATGACAGACCTTGACCTTGGCAGCATCCTGAAACTCCCCACCTTTCGCTACTTGGGAAGAAAAACATGAAAGAAAAGAATGAGTTTCAAGAAGCTCAGTGAGTGATAAGCAACTTCTACAGCCTATTTCAACTTATAATAATACAAGCATATCATAAATACGAGGTTAACATTCAAACCTCAGCCTCAAATGAGTCTGTTCTCAACTTTACCTACACATACGGTAGATAGTTAAACTGATACTAGTCATAAACGTATACTCTCCTGCGTTTCCTATATACACATAGATTCCCGCTTATGGGCTCAGAAGCTAGGCCTGCTGGCCCTCTAACCATCCCATACAAGGTTCTTCTTACAGACTCAGGAACTAGACCTCTTGGTCCCTTGACCATCCCGTGAAGTTCTGCTTCGAGCTCAAGAATTAGGTCTATTAACCCCCTGACCATCCGAATCACATATTCTCATTCTCATTCTAATTACCCATTCACAACATAAGCATATACATATACTCTAAAAGATATGTTTAAGACTTTAAGAAAATACCACTCACCTTGGTTGGTAGGAATCTTTCTCTATAGAAGTTCCTTAGTTTTCTCGAGCTCCCTTTTGAACCTTAAAT
Organism: Benincasa hispida; assembly: GCF_027475165.1. Taxonomy (NCBI): domain Eukaryota; kingdom Viridiplantae; phylum Streptophyta; class Magnoliopsida; order Cucurbitales; family Cucurbitaceae; genus Benincasa; species Benincasa hispida. The sequence goes on from NC_143481.1 coordinate 15,615,945, forward strand.
TCCAGATTCAACTTAAAACTTAGATTACTCATATTGGGCCTTATTTTGAGATGCTTTCTTCTACAAACATGTTCTAAATTGTCTCAGGAAGCTTATCTTAAAATATCAGTTCAAAACTCCTCGTGGTTTGGCTGGAATCCTCAAATCATTAAGATTGACCCAAGCTTACCCAAGAGCTCGACCCTTCTGTCTTTTTCTCACTCTCCAACCTGATTCCTTTGAGCTTCTTCTCCAGAAGCCCTGCCTTGAAAACTAGACTCTTAGAGCTTTCAAGTAGCTTTGGAATCACTTAAAACACACGAGTAGTCTGAGAGAACTCCTCGCCCCAAGTTGATGCACTTCAGAACCTCACTGTCCGACAACATCTCCTTCTCTTGGAACCAATTGATCAACGCATGGTCTTGCTATCAATGCATGCTCTTCATGATCATCGCATAGCTTGCTCTGAATCTACTCTCAATCACTCATTCTAATATGCTTTGAAGAGGATTTGTGTTATGAACTGAAGAGAAGTCCTTGGCCCTATTTATAGGCGTTCCCATTTCACCTGGTGGTAACACTTCCTACTCCCTACATGCCCAGGCATCCACCACTCAAGCTGTCAATGCCTTCTTTTGCCACCACCAGCTTGAAGTGTTTGCCTCTTCTTCATCCAACTCAACCTATTCGGTTTGCATGCTGTGAACCCTGAGCCCTAATTTCTCTACTTAAGTATGTTCCCTACTGAGAGTGTGGTGAATAGGTTGATGTGGAAATTAATGTGTAATTGTAGAGAAAAAGGGTGAAAAATTAGAAGAAAATTGTGAATTTGAAAGCTTGACTCTTGGGTAAAGCTTGAAAAATTGGCTAAGTGTAACTCATATGTTGGAAGCTAGAAAATTGGCTAAGTGTTATTCCATTCGTTGGCCTTGCTCATTTAGAGGTTATTTGGACATTGAAGGAAGCCAATTTCGATTGTATCAGATCGAGATTCCAGGTTTACATCGAAGTTTTGGCCTAGCTTACAGAAAGCTATGAGTACCAAGTTATATTTCAGTACAACTTTTCATCCACAGACGGATGGTCAGTCTGAACGAACGATTCAGACACTAGAGGACATGTTGAGAGCATATGTATGGCAGTTCAAGGGCAGTTGGGATACACATCTGTCGTTGATCAAATTTGCATATAACAACAGGTACCATTCGAGTATCGGAATTGCATCGTATGGGGCACTATACAAAAGACCATGTTAGAACTCCGATATATTGGAATGAGGTCGGTGAAAGGAAATTATTAGGTCCAGAACTTATTCAGCAGACATCAGACAGTGTTAAAATTATAAGAGAAAATCTTAAGACAGCTCGAGACAAGCAAAAGAGTTATGCCAATAAGCGGAGAAGATAATTGGAATTTGAAGTTGGTGATAAAGTATTTCTTAAGTTGTCTCCATGGAAAGGAATACTCAGGTTTGGTAGGAAAGAGAAGTTAAGCCCGAGGTATATTGGACCTTACGAGATAATAGAAAGAGTTGGCCCAATGGCATATAGGTTGGATTTACCTCCAGAGTTATCTTGTATCCATGATGTGTTTCATGTGGTAATGCTAAGAAGTATGTGCTAGATCCTACCCATATGTTGCCTGAGCAACCAGTGCAGTTGAAAGAGAATTTTTCTTATGAAGAAGAACCAGTGGAGATTCTTGATAGAAAAGAACAAGTCTTAAGGAATAAGACAATACCATTGGTAAAGGTACTGTGGCGAAACCATAGCACTGAAGAAGCAACATGGGAAGGTAAATGTGACGGATTTGTAGCAAAATTTCGAGGACGAAATTTTCATAAAGGGGAGGTAAATGTGAACCCTGAGCCCTAATTTCTCTACTTGAGTATGTTCCCTATTGAGAACAATGTGGTGAGTAGGTTGATGTGGAAATTAATGTGTAATTGTAGAGAAAAGGGTGAAAAATTAGAATAAAAGTGTGAATTTGAAAGCTTGACTCTTGGGTAAAGCTTGAAAAATTGGCTAAGTGTAACCCATGCGTTGGAAGCTAGAAAATTGGCTAAGTGTTATTCCATGCATTGACCTTGCTCATTTAGAAGTTATTTGGACATTGAAGGAAGCCAAAGTGTGGCCAAGAGAAACGTGTCTTGAGATGTTAGCAAAGCATGCGGCAGCCTCAAGTTTGCGCGGGCATGGGCGCTGGATGATCGTGTAGCAAGGGAGTGGCGCTACACGATGAGGTAGACGATCGTTTAGTAAGTGAGCAATGCTACATGATGAGGTAGGCGATCGTGTAAGCAGGTGCTGGACGATCGCGTAGCAATGCGGGGAGCTAAACGATAACACTATGTGATGGGCAATAATGTTATGTGATGGGTGATAGTGTTAGACGGTGAGGCGTTGGCACTACATGATCAGCATTAGCGTTAGACGATGATGTTGGGCGATGGCGTTATGCGATGGACATGTGCACTAGACAATGGGCATCAGCGCTACACGATGAGCAAGAGCTATGCGGCAACACTATGCGATGGTGCTATGTGGCAATGCTATGCGATGGTGCTATGCGGCAATGCTATGCGATGATGCTATGCGGCAATGCTATGCGATGATGCTATGCGGTAATGAGACAAGCCATGGTGGACGCATGGTGAAATGTCTTGCATTGATAAGGCTTGCGGTACACAAAGCTAATACTATGCATTGATGATGTGCTATATGTTGGACATCCGAGGGCATATGAGCTCATAGAAAAGGCTAATAGTATGCGTTAAAAGAGTGTTGGTCATTATCCTAGTTGACCGCATAGGGCAAAGGTAAGCCATGTGAAAGAGAAGAATATGCAGCCAAAGATGAGCCTTGCGAGCATCTAGCATATGTGAACAAGTTGCATCAATTGGATGCACAAGGTAAGATTGAATGAATGCATTTTGATGTTGGATGGACGCATACACCAATTGGTGGTGTCCGGACATAGCTATGTTGCACCAATTGGATGGACGCAAATGAGGTTGGACAAACGCATTTTTGGTAGATGGATGCATTGAGGTAAGATGGGCGCATATGAGATTGGATTGATGCATTCAAGTTCGTCATCCGGACATGTGGCTTGTTGGGGAGAAATCTTAGGCCTTAAGCAAATGAGGTGGATGCACAAGAAGATATGCAAATTTAAGCATTATGTGTTGGCTAAAGAAGAGGAAGACACCTTAGATTACGACGGCATGAGGTTATGTTGATAGTGTGAGGAAAAGACACTTGGACATGTGGCCAAGTAGGAGGTGTCGGCCTTGAAGAGATTTTGGACACCTATAAATAGGGCCAAGGACTTCTCTTCAGATCATAACTCAAATTCTCTTATAAGAACATTAAGAAGAGTGTATGAAGGCTGATTGTGAGGAAACTATGTGTTGATGAAAGAACACATGCGTTGATAGCAAAACCATGCGTCAGTTATAAAGCTTCAAAAGGAGATGCAATTAGATAGTGAAGTCTGAAAATAGCATCAACTTGGGATGAAGATATCTCTTAGCATACTCGTGCATTTGGAGTGATTCCAAATCCACCTAAAATCTTCACGAGTCTAATTTTCAGGGTAGGGCTGCCAGAGAAGAACCTCCAAGGAATCGGGCTGGAAAATGAGAAAAAGTCATAAGGGTCAAGTTGTCGGGTAAGCTTGGGCCAGTCTTGAAGATTTGATGATTTCGGCCAAACCACGAGGCATTTTGAGCTAAGATTGGTAAGCTTCCTGAGACATTGTAGATCATGTTTACAGAAGGAAGTATCTCAAGATGAGGCTTAGAACTATGAGTAATCTGAGCTTTCAATTGAATCTGGATCTTAGGGTTCAAAAAGGAGCCCGAGGTAACCAAGGAATTTCTTGAGAGAAAGGTTCCTAAACGATCAAGGTGAGTGACTAAATATTTGACTAAATATTTACAATGTTTTAAAGAAACCATGTTTTAAAGAAATATTATTCTTATGCTAGCTAGTTTTACAAAGTGATTTCCAAGCAAACCATGAGTTATGTTTTAAACACATGTCATGTATGAAAGTTTATTGAAAAACTATTTATGTGTGTTTAAATACACCAAGCATGCGTTAGTATCTTTAAAGACATGTTTTCTATGCGTTATGCTTTACATGGTTTAAAGAGAAAGTCATTTTATGACTAGTTTTACTTGAAACGTGATACCGAAGGACATTTGAGAAAGTATCCGATCAACTCAATACCGAAGAACATTTGAGAAGGTATCCGAGTAGCTCGATATTGAAGGACAAGTTTAGAGAAGGTATCTAAGCAGAAGTAGCTAAGGTATGATGGTACTTAGTATGGTCGCGTGCACGTAGGTAGTTAAAGTCAAAGATTGAGCAAAAGGATTCTCTCTTGACTAGCAGTTGACGTTGGGATTTAACCACAGCAGGGTTATTCTCAACTAAGGAACAATTTTAATGTTTTCTGATAAAAACAGCTTTATATGCTTTATGCTTGGAAAATGTTTATATTGCAGTACAAGGTTACTGTAGAAATTTATATTTCAGTTGAATCTCTTTATTGAGACTTTTGCATAAGAATCAGTTTTCTTTCTTAAGTCACTCACTGGGCTAGCAAGCTCACCCCGTTTTCAAATGTTTTCCTTTCTCCCAGGTAGTGGTCAAATCCTCAGGAGGTAGCTTTGAATCTGCTCTGCCACTAAAGGACAAAGATATTGTAACCCGTCTGTTAGCTGGTTACTGTAAATATTGTACACATGTTACAGTTGTTCATATAGGGACTAGGGTTTTGGGCATCGGGACTTGTGAAACTAGTAATGTAATAACTCTAAATATGCTACGTTTTTAAAATTAATAAATTTTACCTAAGAGGCATCCGCTGTGTATGAGTTACATGTTGGTATCAGAGATTTCCGCTAGATTTATTAGGTAGTAAGTGTCAACAAAAGGGTTGATAACTACTGCAGTCATATCCTTTCCTAGGCTCAGAGAGTAGTCTGGGATGGGGTGTGACACATGCTCTTTGGTGCATCCACCTCCCACTTGCATTGTCTTCCTCATGCATACCTCCTTTGCATGAAATCCTATTTGTCCATCTCTTACTAACTTAAGCTTAACCCCTTCTCGCTTAGCCACTATCAGCTCATAGCTCTCTCATCAACGCATCACTTATGCCACACTAACCTCAAGGCATCGCAAGTCGTTGCTTGGCCGCATACCTTTATTCTCGTATGGCTCACCCTTGGCATATGCGTTCAACTAGGACTATGACCATCACAATCTTCCAACGCATGCTACTAGCATTGTCCTATGCGCCTACGTGCCTCGGATGTCCTTGGCACATAACTTAACCTTAGCACGTAGCATATCACCATCGCATACCAACACATGGATCAAGCTAAGTCTCAATCCAACACCTCATGGTTTATCTTACCATTGCATAGCCTCTTGCTAGCGCATCCCTTATTACTAACGTTAGCATGCCCTTGTTGCTTGTCAATGCTTTTAGTCTCTTGCACAAGACCAACGCAATCTAACCTTGTAAGCCTTGTGTATCGCAAGCCCCATCAACGCATAGACACTACATTATACGCCCATCACGGCTTGGTGCATCGTCTAGCTCATCGTGTAGCTCTTGCACTTATCACATAGCTTATCGCCTAGTGATCTCTCATTGTCGCTCATCGTTTAGCGCCTACGCCCATTGCATAGCTCATCATCTATTGATCTCTCGCTGTCACTTAACATCTAACGATCTCGTTGTCGTTTAGCGCATAACCTATAGCATAGTGCCTGCACCTATCGTGTAGCGCCATCGTCTATCGCCTAGCGCAACACCCATCGTGTAATGCTTCGCCCATTGTGTAGCGCTATCGCCTAGTGTTTACGCTTATCGTCTAGCTCCCACGCGCATCGTTTAGTGTCATTGTCTAACGCATCGCCTAGCTCATCGTCTATGCAATTGTCCACACGCAACACTCCATCGCCCAATGCTCACACTCGCGCATACTAGTTAGTGTGCATGCCCAGTCTCAATGCCCAATGTCTTGCGCTCATTGTCTAACCCTCTTATCACCCCAACGCATGAGCAACCTTTGTCATGCCAACACTTCATCCAACATGCGTCCAAGCTCAACGCATGGTTGTCCTTGACTTCAATACTTAATCTCTTATAACCTTTATAAACTTAGTCTCATTAGAGCCTTATGCGTTAGTGCTTCCTAACACCAAACACATGGTTTCTTTTTTACTTCATACTTAGCCAAATTTTTACTAGTTAAGGCTCAACTCAAAGCTACTTAAAGAAAATATTTTAAAATACTTAGAATTTTTCCTCTCTTCAACATAATATTTAACTTATACTTAGTTAATTTCCTTAATCACTTACTTAAGTAGGAAAATTGATATTTGGGTTTCACAGTAGGTTTTCGGTAACATAGTAGGAAACCCGTAGACTTTTGGTAAAATAGTAAGGAACGTCGTTGGCTCTCCATAATATAATACGAAACTCACCAGCTTCCGATAACATAGTCGTGTTAGGAGAATAAATCATACTACTTACATAACGTTGCCTCCAATAAATCCACAACATAAACCATAGAATATATCTCAGTGTCCCATACATATCCATATAGTCACATGCTAATATAATCATGCTCATAAAACAACTCTATATTCACATTATGCTTCTCAATGTTAATCAGAATAATCAGATATTATCATACTATCTATGATGTCTGGCTCAAGGGCGGTTCTAGTAGTAAGATTATTCCTATCGAAACTAAATTCGATGTGCAATTATCCAAGCCCACTAGTCTGTATAGGTTTTGAATCAAAGCTTAGTCAAGAACCAAAATTAAATTAAATTTTAAGGTTAAATTCCCATTTAACACCAAATAACTCCAATCTAAATATCCAAATAACTTCAAATGCTCACCCAACGAGTGATTTGGTCTGAAACCACTCTAAAGTTTCAAAGATCAATACAATCTGAACACATACCATGTTGAAAAGTTTGTCATTATTAAACTTTATTTGTGGCATTTAGTGTGACTTTTAGGTTTTGTGACTTTTAGTTTTTTGTAACCAATAGTGATTTTTGAATTATGTGAGTTATGAGCATTTGATGACATTTATAGCTTTAAACCATTGACATTCCTATGGTTATGTTTGTAAGCCTATATAAAGGCATGCTTAGTTGAATGAAAAATATATCTCTCATTTTTCATATTTGTCCTCCATATTTTTTTTTCTAACATAGTGGTATCAGAGCTAGTAGAAAATATTGAGAGAAAAATGGCCAACGGTGGGATAGGTTCACTTCAACTATCAATACTTACCAAGCTCAACTATGACAATTAGAGCATCAAGAAAAAAGCGTTACTAGGAGTACAAGACATGTGGGAGATCGTGGAGAACGGTTTTCAAGAGGTAGAAGCTAGAGCCGATCAAGCACAAAGAGATGCGTTAAAGGAGACAAGAAAGAAGGACAAGAATGCCCTTTATATCTTGTATCAATTAGTGGACGAAGATACGTTTGAGACCATCGCCAATGCGGAGATGTCAAAGGCGACATGGGACAAGCTCCAATCGACTCATAGAGGAGCCGATCGTGTGAAAAAGGTACGGTTGAAAACCTTACGTGGTGAGTTTAAATCTTTACAAATGAAGGAGACGGAGGTGATAGCGAAATATCACACAAAAGTAATGGCTTTCATCAACCAATTGAGACGGAATGGTGAAGAAATCACCGATGTTCGTGTCATGGAGAAGGTTCTACAAAGCCTAAATACAAAGTTCGAGATTATCGCCACGACGATCGAGGAGACACAAGATCTTGAGAACATGACAATTGAACAATTTATAGGCTCATTACAAGCCTATGAGGAGAAAAAGAAAAGGAGGATGAAGCAAACAGAGATCGTTGAACAACTTCTCCAACTCAAAATCAAGGAGGAGAATATTCGTGGACGTGGAAGAGGTCGTGGTGGTCGAGGCCATGGTGGAAAAGGTGAAGCCAACACCGATGTTTCTCAAAACTCGTCTGAATCCTCAAGAGGAAGAGGAGGTCGAGGTCGTGGAAGACGTGGTAGAAGGTCTGGGAGAGATAAATCTCAGGTAAAATGTTATAATTGTAACAAATATGGACATTATGTGAATGAGTGTTATTCATCTCAAATAGAGTCGATTGATTGAAAGCATCAGGACCGATCAACCGCTAGCACATTAAAAGCCCATCAAGGGCAATCCAATTATGCAGAGGAGAATGGAATCTTATTTATGGTTTCAAAGGGAGAAGAAGAGAGTTAAGATAGTATGTGGTATCTTGACAAAGGAGCGAATCACATGTGTGGAAAACGCAAGATGTTTGTGAAGTTGAACGAGATGGAGAAAGGTAATATTGCCTTTAGAGACAATTCTTTGGCTGCCACCAAAGGAATAGGTAAAATTCTCATTCGATTAAAAAATGGAGAAAATAAATATATCACAAATGTTTATTACATTCCCAATGTTAAAAATAATATATTGAGTGTAGGATAATTGTTAGAGAAAAGTTTTGAAGTTTAAATGAAAAACAATTGTTTGTATTTTAGGGATAATCATGAGAGACTTATTGCCAAAGTCTCCATGACCAAAAACTGAATGTTTTCTTTGAATATATGTAATGATGTTCCAAAATGCTTGAAGATGTGTTATGAAGATCTCTCTTAGCTATGGCATCTACGGTTCGGGCACCTCAATTTTGGAAGTCTAGAAGATTTGTCGAAGAAGAAGATGGTGCGAGGTTTACCACACATTCACAAGCCAAACCAAGTGTGTGAAGGGTGTTTGTTTGGCAAACATCATCGAAGTAGTTTTTCAAAGGAGTCTATGACAAAAGCAAAGAAGCCTTTAAAACTCATCCATGCCGATGTGTGTGGAATGATCAAACCAAAGTCTCATGGTAAAAGTAAATATTTCCTTCTCTTTATTGATTTTTTCTAGAAAAATATGGGTATACTTTTTGAAGGAAAAATCAGAAGTATTTGAAATCTTTAAGAGATTTAAGGCACGTGTGGAGAATGAAAGCAACCTTACAATCAAGGCCATGAGAACTGATCGAGATGGTGAATTCACATCAAATGAGTTCAAACAATTTTGTGATGAAAAAGGCATCCGACATCCGTTAACAGTCCCAAGGACACCGCAACAAAATGGCGTGGTGGAAAGGAAGAATCGTACAATCTTGAACATGACAAGAAGCATGCTAAAAAAAGACAAAGAAGATAGCGGGAATTTTGGGTGGAAGCCGTAGCTTGTGCGGTTTATTTGACAAATCGAGCACCAACCAAAAGTGTGCTTGACAAGATGCCTTAAGAAGCATGGAATGGAAGAAAGCTCGAGATTGGTCACTTCAAGGTGTTTGGGAGTATTGCATATGCTCATGTGTCGGAAGAAAAAAGGACCAAGCTCGATGATCGAAGCGAAAAACTCATCTTCATCGACTATGATGCAAGTTCAAAGGGTTATCGTCTTTACAATCCTTTGAATAGGAAGGTAATGATTAGTCATGATGTTGTTTTTGATAAGGAAGCCTCTTGAGATTGGAAATACAAGAGGAGGAGTATGATTTCCTTCCATATTTTGAAGAAGACGATGAAAATGAGCTGACCAGGGATGAAATGGGTGAAGGTTTGCCCATTCTAGTGCCACCTCATTCAGCCGATCGATCATCATCTGAAAGTTCATCTAGCAATTCGAAGAATGAAATTGGCCCAAGAGGAACTCGAAGTCTACGGGAACTTGATGAGGTAAATGAAAATCAAAATGACATAATTCTCTATTGTCTTTTTGGTGATTGTGAGCCTATTAGTTTCCAAGAAGCCATTGCAAGCAAGAAATAGAAGGATGCAATGGATGAAGAAATTCGAGCAATAAAGAAAAATGACACATGGGAGTTGACCAAGCTTCCAAAAGGGCACAAACCGATCGGAGTGAAGTGGGTATACAAGATAAAGAGAAAAGTTAATGGCCATGTTGAAAGGCACAAGGCGAGATTAGTAGTAAAAGGGTATAGCCAATGACATGGCATTGACTATGATGAGGTATTTGCCCCTATTGTTTGCCTTGAAACTATTCGCTTGATTATTGCTTTGACAGCCCATAATCATTGGAAGATACATCAAATGGATGTCAAATCGGCATTCTTGAACGAAATTCTTGAGGAATAGGTCTATGTGGAACAACCATTGGGTTATGAAGTCAAGGGTGAAGAAGATAAAGTGCTTTGATTGAAGAAGGCACTTTATGGTTTAAAGCAAGCACCAAGAACATGGAATTCAAAGATTGACAAATACTTTCAAGAGAAGAAGTATATAAAGTGTCCTTATGAGCATGCTCTCTACATCAAAATGCAAGGTGAAAGCATACTAATCATTTGTTTATATATTGATGATTTAGTATTTACCAGAAATAATCCTAGCATGTTTGATGAGTTCAAAAGAGAGATGACAAAGAAGTTTGAAATGACAGACATTGACCTCATGAGTTACTATCTTGGGATTGAGGTCAAACAAGGTGAAAATGAGATTTTTATATCCCAAGAGGGCTATGCTAAAGAAGTGCTCAAGAAGTTCAGTATGAATGATGTTAATCCAGTTGGAACACTGATGGAATGTGGAGTCAAAATCACCAAGCAAGATGGAGGAGAGAAGGCAAATTCTACATATTTCAAAAGCTTGGTTGGAAGTTTGAGATACTTGACATGTACAAGACCGGATATTCTTTATTCGGTTGGAATTATTAGTTGATTTATGGAGGAAACGACAACAACACATTGTAAAATGGCCAAAAAGATACTTCGTTACATCAAAGGGACCATTGGGTATGGTCTTTCCTATGTCTCTTCTAGCAATTTTGATATTGTTGGTTATTGTGATAGTGATTGGAGTAGTGATTTGGATGATTGAAAGAGCACTACGGGGTTTGTGTTTTTTTTATTGGTGAAACGGCATTCACATGGATGTCAAAAAAGCAACCCATAGTCACATTATCAACATGCGAGACAAAGTACATCATAGCAACTTCATGTGTATGTCATGCAATTTGGCTAAGAACTTAGTGAAGGAGTTGAAGTTTCAAATGGAAGGTCCAATGGAGATTTTTGTTGACAACAAACCGGCCATTGCCTTAGCCAAAAATCTGGTATTTCATGGGAGGAGCAAGCACATTGATACCCGATTTCACTACATTCGGGATTGCATTATGAAGAAAGAAGTAGAACTCAAATATATCAAGTCACAAGGCCAAGCAGCGGACATTTTCACAAAGCCCCTCAAGTTAGAGACTTTTATCAAAATGAGGAGTTTACTTGGTGTAACAAATCAAGTTTAAAGGGGTGTTGAAATGTTTGTCATTATTAAACTTTATTTGTGGCATTTAGTATGACTTTTGGGTTTTGTGACTTTTAGTTTTTTATAACCAATAGTGATTTTTGAGTTATACGAGTTATGTGAGTTATGAGCATTTGATGACATTTATAACTTTAAACCATTGACATTCTTATGGTTATGTTTGTAAGCCTCTATAAAGACATACTTAGTTGAATGGAAAATATATCTCTCATTTTTCATATTTGTTTTCCACGTTTTTTTTCTAACATACCGCAACCTAAGAATTACGAACTAAATTTACAGCATCCTCAACACCACGAATGGCCACAAAATCTCCAATACTTATCAAAATCTTATCGGAATCAATCTGGAACTTGCTGGGCAGCACCTCAACACCTTCCAAAAACCAAATCTAACATTAACATATTATGGGTATCAATGAATCTACACCAAGAATCAATTGGTACTTATGAACTTCAAGCGAAACCCACAAAACTCACCCTGTCAAACAACTTTAATCTTGTCGGACAACACCTCGAAAGCCCCTAAAACTCCAATGTAACGTCCAGACATCATTGGTCAATTAATCTGTTTAGCCCAACTAAATGGATTAATAAAGAACTAATCAAACCCCAAAAGAAATTTCACCAATAATTGGGGAAAAACATCTTACCCACAAAATCCAAGAATTCACAACGGCCAGCGACTCAAGACGACGGCGCACGGTAGGAGTGACGGTGGGTGCAGTGTGGTTCCGGTACAGTGGACTAAGATGGTGGCGTGTGGCTGTGAGTAAAATCCAAATAAATTAGAGAGAGAAACGGAGGCTAGAGAGAGATTGACGGCAATGGTGCCTTACGAGCGGTGACTGGTTGGAGGCGGCGGCGATGTTGGCGAGCAACATGGCAGTGGACGACGTGGGTTTGAGTTGGTAGAAGTGGAGTGGGTGAGAGAGTGAAACTTTAGAGAGAGGGTGGGGTTTCAAGAGTGTGTTCACACTGTTTCTAAAAACAACTTCTTCTTTTTCTCTTCGTTTTTTTCTTTTTCTTTTTTTTTTTTTTTTTTTTTTTTTTTCTTTTTTTAACTTTATTTTAATAACCATAAATATACACAGTTACACACTTAAGTCAAACCCTAAGTTTAACCCTTTCCTCCTACAAACTTTTAAATATTCTAAATTTTCAAATTTCAAAATTTCAAAATTTCAATCTTTTATCAAATGATTTCCAAAATCTTGAAATTAAATTCAAAGTTCAAAATAATTTATCCAATTTTCTTTAAATTAAATTTAAAATTTCAAATGGTTCAATCCACACATTATCTTTCATCAATTGATTTCAAATTTCTCTTAACAACTTAATTTAAATTAATTATCTTCTCAAATTTGGCTCTAATTTAAAAAAAAAACATAAAATTCAACCTATTTAAAATAATTAATTTAATTTTGCTTGAAATTTAGACATTACAAGCAGTTTTAAAATCATTCAAAAAAAATAACAAATCCAGTATATGTAAACAATTACGCTAAATAATGAATTTGACAAATGTCAAATTTATATCTCCAATAAATCATTATCGGATCTAGGATTTTATCTAGGAACACAAATACATACAAATTTAAAGGAAAAAAAAAAATCTTTTTGTTCACTAGATTTTGGGTCTAATTTCTATTTGATCCATAGGTTTCAAAATGTTACACATTTAATCCTTAATTTTAAGTTTGATTTTAATTTAGTTCCTAGGTTTCAAAATGTTACAATTTTATGTTTGACACTTGAGTTTTGTTTCAATTTTGTCTCTAGATTTCAAGAATTGCACTTTTAATCTCTATCTTTCACTAAATATACCCATTTTCCGTCTTTAGTGTTAATGTATGTTGATAAATTTAAAATAATTAATATAATTATTGTAATGATCGACTCCCTAGGACGTAGTAAGCCGTTACTATGTGCATGCATACATCTCAAAACGACACTTTTTATTGATTGATTAAAACCAAATATATTTACAAAATAAATAGCTTTGATTAAATCTAAATAACTGAAACTTTGATCAATAGTACCCTTAAAAAAATAAAGCAACACCAAAAAATTTTATCTAAAACATCCAACAGTGCAAAACCTAAATATTTCTAAATCCTAAATATTTCTAAATTCAATGACAAAACTTTGCTTAAAAACAAGAAAATATGGAGACATGAACGGAAACATCTATCTAGTCCCAATGACATGATCACAGATTTCTCTTGTCATTCATTAATGTGTCTTTACCTTTACCTCAAAAATATAACATAATAAAAAATAAGTATTCCCACTACTGGAGTGGGACTATGCATTAATATCGAATCAATGCAACCTATTGGTGGAACATACCTACAGTTAACTAAATCTTGAATAGTCATCTAGTGAGCGATTTAACTCAACTTAACATGCATCTGATGGCCCAAAGACTCACAAACATATTAGGGCACCCGTCGACACCCGATAACACAGTAAAAGATTTGTTGGTTTCTGATAACATAGTGGGAAACTCATAGGCTTCCGGTAACATAGTAGGAAACCCATCGACTTTTGGTTACATAGTAGTATTAGGAGAGTAAATCGTCACTCATACCTATTGACATATCATGCTTTCAGAAAAGTTTCACAATATAAATCATGGTACATGTCTCAATGTCTCACACATAGTCATATCAGTAACAGACTTAAATCATAGTCATATCCGTAACAAACTTAAATCATAGTCATATCAGTACATACTTTAATCATAGTCATATCAGTACATACTTTAATCATCATGTTCATAAAATAGTTTTAGTCACATCTTACTTCTTAATATCATCCAAATAAAACTATTAAATTAAACTATCTAGATTATCTGACTAAAGTGCGATTCCCGTAGTAACTTACCTCCAACCTAAATCCAAGTAACTAGCAAATCAAATTCCTCTTTAACAACTAAAATTCTTGAATTCTCCCCAAAAATTTGATCGAAAACACAGGCTGAACAGCCCGCTTTTGCCTCCAAAACTCCTATCTAAAATCCAAACGTAGTGGGTATCATCCAATTGGATAAAATTTAATGGGCATTCAAAATATTCCAAGAAATTTATCGAAAACAAGGATCTAGCCCAAAATCGTGAGAAATCGATGGTTGATCGGTGGTGAACACGATGGGACAGTGACTGAAGGACGGCGGCGGTTGGCGTTGAGTTCGACGGCGTGAACGTTGACTGGCAGACAAATAGGCTAGGGAGCGATGAAACACCAGTTGCCGATGTCGGAAGGGCTTGTGGACGAGTTCGACCTGAGCGACGTTGGAACGCACGGACGAACGCGACCGCTAGACGTCGGACGACAGATCTGCACGGTTTCACGGCTTAGGTGACGACAACACTTCAGAAACTGTGTTTCTGGTAAGCTATCAACGCTGAAGAACTCACGAAGAAGGAGAGGAATATGGTAGAAAAGAAATTTTTATTTATTTCCTTTTCTGCATGTCACACGAGGAGTTAACTTTATATATATGTGTGTATGTGTTTATATATATATGTACATGTGCACGTGCGCACACACACACTCCTCTTCTTTAAACCCCAATTTCTAATATATTTATATATATAATTTCCTTTCCTTTTTAAAGCTCAAAATCTCCACCAACAAAAATCCAAAATTTTATCAACTAACCCAAAATTTCAAATCTCCTCCAATATTTTAAATCTTCTATCCCTTAAAATTCAAAATTGAATTATCTTAACATATTAATTCAATGTTGACCTTAAAAAAATCTAAATACTCTAATTAATTCAAAATAATTAAAATGGAACTATCTGAAAATTTGGGATGTTAGAATCTTTCCCCTTACTTTCATCCTTGAATGTTTTAATCTTGGAAGAGCTTATGTCCTCATCTCATCCTCTCATTCCGAAGTTCCTTCTTCAAACTAATAATTCTGCCATAAAAATTTTACTAGTGTTATCTACTTGGGTTTCTCTTTATAGCTTAGGTTCTAATTCAACTATATGGCTCATAATCTACCACATTAGACGGATCTGCCAAAAACTTCCTCAACATAGAAACATGGAAGACATTATGAACTGTATAGAGAGACAGTGGCAATGCTAGTCGATAAGCCACAAGGCCAAATCACTCTAAGACCTCGAAAGATCCAACAAACTGTGGACTTCACTTCCCTTTCCTTCCAAGCCTCAAGACACAATTCATGAATGATACTTTCAAGAATACTTTATCTGAAGGAAATCAAGGATAAGGATTTTCCATGAATAGCGAAAGAGAACGTTCCAAATTCCACGAAACCAATGAACACAACGAAGAACTTCCACGAAACTAATCGAGTCCAACTCAATTCACGAAGTGAGTGAGGAAACCACCACAATAGTTATCTTGGTATTCTCGGTGTGAGAATCCTGGAGTTGTGGGCTCTGTATAATCTTGGCTTAAGGAAGAGACTGGAGGATAACAATCGTGTAGATGATCGAGCAAGTGGGAGATAGGAAGTTGTCTATCGTATAGACAATGTGCTCGATCGTGTAGTAAATGATAGCCAATCGTATAGACATAGCCACTCGATTGTTTAGCTACAATCAACTGATGAACTATCGTATAGTCAAAGCTCCATGATCATTTAGTCTCTGCATAAATATCATTTAGTAAAACACTTTCACTTGATAGCTTAATTCGTGAGTTCTTTTCGAATCAAGTCACTCTCTAATTATAGGAAAACAATCTTCCTTTTTATCTCACGGTTACCATAAAACCACCAATAACCTCTCACTCGATCGGTTATTAGATAAAAAGAAATTAATTCTTATAATTAATATATTATAAATAAATATGATAACCAACTTACCATATTATATTTATAACCTATAGTTTTAATATGTCATCTCATGAAACATACAAACCATAGTTCTTTTTCTATTTTATGGTACTTAATGTATCTCATACATCACACCAATTATATCATATATAATTGAATTTCCGCTTGTTAATTTGAACACTTCAAACTAACCCTAAGAACTGATTCTCAACTTGAATCCATTGAGCTACCAAGGGGACCTTATGGACCTGTAGCTCGAAGCTCCAACGATATGTGAATAACTGACTAAACTCTTTAGTCACAAGATCTACCATCTGTTAACTGTCGTACACTCCATTAAAGACCGACAGCTGCAGTCATCTCACATAGATATATTTCTGTGTACATCTAACTCCTTAAGTACCACTGATTACTCTAATGAACAATAAGTCATAATCCTACTATGACTGGGTCTTCTCTTCCAAAAAAAGGATGTGGCCACTATGTTCAAGACTCGGAATCAGTCCTTAAAAAAGGGAGCAATCTATCTACTTATCCCTACTTCGGAGAAGGAGTGAATTTCATCTTGTATAACTGAGTTCCCAGCTTCCCAATTGGATAAATCCCTAAAAAGGTAGGCTTGTTCAGTTGGCAATCTGGCCACTCTTATCCATACTAATAAAAGGACCTCCCTCAAAGGCAGGAGTTCCCAAAACACTCAGGATTAAGGTCATGTTACCTATGTTCGTTTAAGTGAGATGTAAGTCTCAATTATCAACGATGATATATAAAGAGACGAATAATCTCGTGGTTCGGTCTTATACAAACTCTTGATATAGGACACCCCCGCTCGCATGTCTCCACATGAATGGTCAGAATCAGACCATCTATAGTAGTTCAAAATACTTGTAAATTGATAACGAGTAGAAATACACGTTATTACAGCACAAATAAGTAAAAAAAATGAGAGAATACGACGGTAAAAATAAACAATATCATGTCCAAAAGCGCTAAACTGAAGAAATTGCAATCGCATGCGCCCATCGCATAAAAGTAGTTAATTTACTTATTTTGTGCAAGAAAAATGCATTGGCGTAAGAGAAATTGCGGTCTAAAGGAATTAAGCATCTGCGTGCATGAAAGATTGCGATCGCAAAGTCATGCGATCATATGTGATCGTGAGAAGTTGATAAAAAAGGTGGCCGCATAAAGATTGCACATCAAGTTGACAGCATAATAAATCATGATGGGACGGAAAACTGATGACGGTCGAATCCGAATTTAATTGAAAAGTCGTTAAAGCCACACTATAGCAAGTACACTCAACTTTCGATGACCATTAATCGGTGCATCAGAGCAGGAGATTTAATGATCGCCCATCATTGCAATCATCAAAGAGAAAGGCTGCTTCACCTTGAGCTCTATAAATACCGAAGGCCAGCATTGGAACAAGATGGACATATATAGAGAATAAGTTAAGGATCCGTTAGTCTGCTTGCGTACATACTTAGATTTAGAGGACGGAGACAAGCTAGGAGACGAAGAAGCCGAGAGATCATTCCCGGACAGATTGAGAGACTACCGGAAAGCACTACAAGGAGAGAGGGCTAACATTTGCGAGAGTAAGAGTATTCATCTGGACAGAGTTGGAGTGAAAAAGACAGTGTAAATGGCCACGGGAAGCAAGATATTGCTTACCAAGCTTCTTATCTTTAAATTCTATTGCTATTTTATACTCAGCACTTTACTTAGAAAATGGAAATCTCATTTCAATCTATGTTCAATCTCTCCACACTTTGCATGAGTAGCTAAATTCCCAAAGGGGTTGAGAAGTACTTAGCTGGCATGACCTAAGATTTACATTTTATGCGATCATCTTGTCTTATGTATGTGCCATTCACCCTTTAGAGATACTTGAGAGAGTAGTCTAAAGATAGAATCTAGACTTGAGAGAGTCAGATTAGAATCTAGGCTTGAGAGAGTCAGATTAGAATTGCATAAGCAAGAAATAGAAACTTAGATATAAATTCTATCGTTATTTACACATCGCATGCATCATAGAAATAGGATATGATAGTATGCGGTCACCTTGTTTTATATGTGCATCATTCATCATCACATAGACAAGAATAGAGGCTTAGACATAAGTTCTATTGACTTTTTCCTATACATCGCATGCGTCCTAGAAATAGGAGTTATGGCATTTGCATTGAGAGATGACATGCTGTTATTTGTGTGTAGCATGATCGCATAACTTGTGCATAATCTTAGGAAGTATTAGTTAAACCCCTTCTCAACCCATTCATCGCATACTCATTGTAACTCTCGATTTCATCAACTCTTTGTTCGAACTCCGTCGCATAGGAAATTTTCTTAATCAAAACACCATCCACTTATTTGTTTTCACCACCGCAAGAGAATCAAAGTCGTTGTCACATATTTACTCAGTAGTCCCTGTGTTCGACCCTAGACTTACCAGGAAACCTAGTGAGGCTTATACTTGGGTCTTATTAGGAAAACTTGTATGTGCAACGCATAACACATCACCGCAAACTCATACCATAATTGCATTACAATTCACAATGCATCATAAACCTCTACAAAGTCGGTCATATCGTAGTGTCACGAGGATAAGGTATCCCTTTTATCCTTATACTACAGACCTTTTAGGTTTTTACTTAAGGCATGATCCACTTGTATATCTCATATACATGCTTAAGTTTACATACAATAACCACAGATCCTTGTTTATTGGATATGAGTAAATACAAAATAAAATAACTCTTATTTTTAACAATGTGTACAATGTTTACAAACTACGAGACTCTGAGAGAATTAGGACACCAATCCTAAAAATCTCCCACTTGTTCTAATGCCTCGAGAGACTAATGTACAATACATGAAAAAATAATTATAATATACAATAAACTAGGGCATACTCTATACCCCAATATCATCTCCCACTTGCCCTAGATAAGATGCCGCATGTTCCGTAGACCCTGACTCTTCAGATGTCCCTCGAACACTTTAGCCGTGAGGGCCTTTGTAAACGGATCAGTAACGTTGTGCTCCGACAGGATCTTCATGACTATCACATCACTGCGATGCACAATCTCCCTGATCAAATATATAATTTCATTCGATATGCTTGCTTCTACGATGACTCTGAGGTTCCTTAGAATTTTCCATAGCCCCGCTGTTATCACAATAGAGTGTGATCAGTAAAGACATATTTGGAATAACTTCCAAATCTTTAAGGAATTTCCTCAGCCAAACAGCCTTCTTAGCAGCTTCACAAGCAGCTACGTATTTGGCTTCCATGGTGGAGTCCGCGTTGCATCCTTGCTTGATGCTTTGCCAAACTACAGCCCCTTCATTTAGAGCGAACACTGACCCTAATGTCGATTTCCGATAATCTCTATCAGTCTGAAAGTTAGAGTCTGTAGACATTGATCCATGTACGATGCCTGAGACAAGGCAATTCTCTTATTCTTACGATCTCGAATGATCTGGATCCCTAGAACATACTGTGCCTCTACCAAATCTTTCATTTGGAATTGGGCGACTAGCCACTTTTTAATGTCAATCAGAAAACCTACATCATTCCCAATGAGTAGGATATCATCCACATATAGTACTAGGAAAGCTATTAAGCTCTCATCAACATTCTGATCAAAGCCAAACGATTTGATCACACTGTCAAATCTAATGTTCCACGATCTAGATGCTTGTTTCAGCCCATAAATGGATTTATTAAGCTTACAAACTCTTTGCTCTTGATCTGGAATAATGAACCTTTCTGGTTGAGCCATGTAGATAGTCTCTTTAAGATTACCATTAAGAAAAGCAATCTTGACGTCCATTTGCCGTATCTCATAATCATAAAATGTGGCTATGGACAGGAGTATCCGGATAGACTTCAACATGACAACAGGTGAGAAAGTTTCCTCATAGTCCACTTCCTCGACCTGGGTATAACCCTTCACCACAAGTCTAGCCTTAAAGGTTTGCACCTTTCCATCTACAACTCGTTTTCGCTTGTAGATCCATTTACATCCTATAGGTTTTATCACATCATGCTGATCCATAAGTTCCCAGACATTATTGAAGTACATAGACTCCATTTCTTGGTTCATGGCTTTAATCCACTAATTTTTGTCAACATCCCCCATTGCTTGCTTATAAGACAATGGATCATCGACCCCATCATTAGAAATGATGTTCTGGAATTTAGTTAAGCCCATGTAGCATTCCAGTTGGTTCATAACCCTCCCATTACGTCGAGGCAGTCTCAACTCTTGAGATGGTTGACTAGATGAATTGACATCAATAACTCTTGTTGATCTATCGGTCTGCTCAACAATTCTTGTTGAACCCTCAATAGTCTCACTAGAAATCTCATGTAAAACAAGCTTGCTTCGTGATTTATTGTGAAACCTGGATTTCAATTTTCCTTACTTAAGCAAGTGATAAAAGGAATTAACTAAGTGAAAATTAAATCCTAAGTTAAGGGGAAGGAAATTTCTAAGTGTTAAGTAGATTTTTCTTGAATAATTTAAGTTGAGCTTTAATTGGTAAAATTGTAATGAAATTTGTATAATAAATAGGTTGTTGAAAACAGTTAGTGTGATTGGTGAAAGAAGGAATGGAGATTTGAAAGGAGAAAATAATATTGGAAAAGTTGGGGAAAAATATTAAGTGGGAATAAATATAGAAATTAAGTACGTGGAATTAATGTGGAATAATATGAAGATTGAGTTTGGAAAATTCGGGGAAATTTCGGCTAAGTATAGAGAAATTATGTGAAATTTATGGCTGAAGAAAGGATTGAAGAACTAAGAAAAATATGGGAAATTATTTTGGGAAAAATCTGGAAAAAAACGTGTAGAAGTTGCACGAAGACAAACAATTCGCAGTAGCTAAGAGCGAGATCGTTGAGAGTGAGATCTTTGAGATCAAGACTAGCGAGATTGGAAAGAAAATGGGAGAGAGCGAGATGGGAGAGAGCAAGACCAGTGAGAAAGTGGGAGAGAGCGAGAGTAGAGAGAGCGGGATTTTGAGCTAGAAAGTTGGAAAGAGCGAGAGTGGAGAGAGCGAGAAAATGGGAGAGAGCGAGAGTGGAGAAAGCAAGATTTTGAGTGAGAAAGTTGGAGAGAGTGAGATTTTGAGTGAGAAAGTTGGAGAGAGCGACACTACCAAGATTGAAGAGAAACTAGGAGAGAAGGTTGGAGAGAAACTTGGAGAGAGCGAGATTTTAAGCGAGAAAGTGGGAGAGAGCGACATTGCCGAGAGTGGAGAGAACGACACTACCAAGAGCGGAAAGAATGAGAGCGCCTATGCGTTAGCCTTGCTTTGTCCAATTCGAACGTCACGCCCACGTCTCGCCTATGCATTAACCGGCCGAGCAAGCTTCTGGGCGATGTATTTAGACGCGTTGGGGTGGATTATGCATTTAAAAACCCTAATTTGAATACAAACAAAGCTTGAAGATGTAAGGGCAAACGTCAATTAAAATTTAGGTGTCTGATTAAGAGAAATTCTTAAACCCTAAGAAATTGTGTTGGATGCGTTTGGGAAGAACACATTGAACCAAGGTGAAGTCAGCTTACGTTGATAAAGGGAGGATTAAACATTTGGCCATGCAGCCAAGTAGGTGCTGTCAATCCCACGAGCAATTTGAATGCCTATAAATAGGGAGTTGGGATTTCATTTTCAAATCACACAAAAATCATAAATTTCGTAGAGAAAGTAGAGGGCAGTGAGGGTTCAGAGGAATGTGTCAACTTTGGACGAGAAGATCTTCCAATCTACTCGTGCGTTTAGAGTGATTCAAAAGCCATCTAAAATATTTGGAAGTCTAGTTTTCAGAATAGGGCTGCGGAGGAAAAAGCTTAAAGGAACTAGGCTGGAGGTTGAGAAGAATGCAAAAGGGTCAGACTATCAAATCAGTCTGGGCTAGTCTTGAATATTTTGAGATTCTGGCCAAACCACGGAAAATGCTGAGCTGAAAGTTTAGGGTAAGATTCCTAAGACATTTTAGAATAATTTTGTAGAAGGAAGTATTTCCAAATAAGGTTCGGAACTATGAGTAATATAAGTTGTAATTTGAATCTGGATTCTAGGGGTGAAAAAGGGACCTGAGGAGCTACTAGAGTGAAAAATTCCGATTAAATCGAGGTGAGTGGCTAAAATGTTTTCGAACTAAATTTTTTTTAAGTTGTTTTGGATTACAACATTTACAAAAAGCATATTTATGAAAATAATTCTCATGCCTACTAATTTTACAAAGTGGTTTCCAAGCAAGTTTGAATTGTGGTTTGAACGCATGCATACTGTTGAAATATTATTTACATATGTAAATGTATTGATTTTATCCTGCATGCGTTACCCTCTTTAAAGCCATGTTGTATATGTGTTATACTATACATGCTTTAAAGAGAAAAGTTGTTTATAAATAGTTTTGGTAAAATGCGATGCCGAAGTACAAGGAGAAGACATCCACCCAACTAGATATTGAAGTACAAGGAAAATGTATCTATTGGTACTGAAGTACGTTGGAGAAGGTACCAAGCCAACGGGATACTGAAGTACGTTGGAAAAGGTATCCTAGTAGCTCGATACTGAAGTACAAGGAGAAGGTATCTGAGTAGTAGTACCTAATGTGGCTACAAGTGAATAAAGTCAGAGATTGAACAAAAGAGTTCTCTCTGGACTAGTAGCTGGTGTTGAGATTATTTTACCCGTTATAAAGTACTTGATTTGAGAAATGCTTTTACTGTTTTATGTTTAAAACAACTTTATATAATTTACACTGCAAAAGTTTATATTTCAGATAAAACTATTTTCTGAAATTATGCATGAGAATTTACTATGTTTTCTCGGTCACTCACTGGGCGTAAGCTCACCCCGTTTTCAAATGTTTTGTTCCCCTCCCCCTCCTCCCCCCCCCCCCTCCACCCCCCCCCCCCCCCCCCACAGGTAGCGGTCAAATCCTCTGAAGATAGCTCTGCCCCTAAAGGACCAAAAGACTTGTACCTATTTGCTAGGTGGTTACTGTTAATATTGTACACATGTTACTATTGTTCATGTAGGGACTAGGGTTTGTGGGTTTTGGTACTTGTAAATCTAGTGTTGTAATGACTCTAAACATATTAGGTTTCTAAATTAATAAATTGTGGGCCTAAAGACGTTCTGTTGCATATGAATTATAATTGGTATCAGAGTTATTCCGCAAGAGTTATTAGGTAGTAAGTGTCAGCCCAAGGGTTGGTAACTGCTGTAGTCACGCCTTTCTCTATTCTAAGAAGGTTGTCTGGGGCGGGGTGTGACATTTATGATCCCTGATATGGTCTTCTTCAAGAAGATAACATTTTTTGACACAAACACTTTATTCTCACTCGGATCATAGAAGTATCCACCCCTCATTTCCTTGGGGTAGCCGGCAAAGAGGCAAACTTTTGAACGTGGTTCCAACTTCTTTGGGTTAGCCACAAGCATGTGGGTCGGGCATCCCTAAATCCTAAACTGGCGTAAACTACCTTTACGTCCTCTCTATAGCTCAAAAGGTGTTTCAGAAACACTTTTGGAGGGAATGTTTTTCAAAATAACATGCAATCTCCACTGCAAAACCCTAAAATGAGTAAGGAAGATGAGCATAACTCATCATAGATCGAACCATGTCCAACAAGGTTTTGTTTCTCTTTTCTGATACACCATTCTGCTAAGGTGTACCTAGGGTCGAGAGTTAGGACGTGATTCCATCTTCTATCATATAGTTCTGGAATTCGAAGTCCATATACTATCCACTACGATCAGACCGTTGTGTTTTTATCTTCTTACTTAACAAGTTTTCAACTTTAGCCTTATACTCCTTGAACTTATCAAGAGCTTCAGACTTACATTGCATTAAGTATAAATACCCGTACCTTGAACAATCATCTATGAAAGAGATGAAATATTCATACCCACCTCGAGCTCTAACACTCATCGGACCACAAAGGTCTGAATGTATAAGCTCCAAGGTTTCCTTGGCTCTATAACCTTTTCCAGAAAAAAGTCGTTTGGTCATCTTGCCTTCAAGGCATGATTCACACACTGGCAAGAAGTTTTCTTCTGAACTCTTTAGAAGTCCACATTTCACCAACTGCTCAATCCTATTGAGGTTGATGTGACTTAACCTTAGATGCCAAAGATGGGTGTTTTTCTTAGGAGAAACCTTTGGTCTTTTAGAAGTTGTCGTCGTACTGAACATTTCAGTATAAAGCAAGGCTTTTATGACTAACAACCTTATTACATATAAGTTATTTTACATTGAACCAAAACCAATCTCCATACCATTCTTGAAAATAAACATTTTACTCTCAGAAAAGAAGATGGTACAACCTTGTTCAATGAGACAAGAAACTGAGATTAAGTTCCTCTTGATATAAGAAACTACAAAACATTATCCAGTAACAGATAACATTTCTTGTCCAAAAATAACTTTAGTCTGTCTACAACAACATCTGAAACAACTTCACCAGTACCGACTTGAAAAGTCAACTCTCCCTGTGCCAACTTTTGTCAGGAACTAAATCCATGATAGGAAGAACTGACGTGATTAGTAGCACCCGAATCAAGTATCCAGACAGAATCATCATTCTCTACCAAACACGTCTCTAAGACCAATAAATCACATTTACTGTCTTTAGACTTCTTCCTCTTTTGGAGAGTAGTGGGATCAGTATTAGAACCTAAATAAACTCCAAGTTCCACTTCATAGAACACTTCTTGTCTATGAACTTCATTAGAGTCAGCAACACTTGCTTTCTCTAATTGGAGATTAACTTGGGAACTGACACTACTGGTTTCTTTGTTATCCATTCATTTATGCTAAAAAAATAAGAACTGATGTTCAAACAATTCTTGCAACAAGTCCATGATCTCATGTTCAAACAATTTTAGCCAAAGCATCAGGTATGTTAGCCAATATGTGAAGTCGGGTCAATGAATTAGCATTCATCTGCACATCATATGCATTACGAACATTTCATCGGGACTTAAGGACACTCCTCAACCATGACAAACTTAAGGTTGTTTACCACAAAATATGTTTTAACGGACTCTTTCCACTGTATGTAATTGGTCATATTAGAGGCAACTAACGGAAAATCATTCATGTTGTTGAAAAAGAAACACATTGACCTACATTAGGTTTTAGCAAATACTCGTTGAAAAAATAACATCCAATACGGTTTAGCAAAACTGAAATGAACCCCGTGTGACATCTAGTTTTGCAATGACGCTTCAAAGGTTTAGGAAAAAAGCCACTGAAGGGTGGTCAATTTATCCCTCCTCTAAATTGAGACATTCTCAATCAGCCATTAATACCAGAACAACTCTTGCTCCTATAACGACTAGTCATCATTGATTTGGTCAAGAAATCATTAACTTACTTAACAATTTCCCGTAAGTGTGACCCATCATTTTAGGCCCTAGAGTTCTGCCCCAAGTAGCCAATCTGAAGGGAAAAAATTCGATTGGGGCAAAAACTAAAGTGACCCTATCCATTTCTGGTGTTTACTTTGATAGTGACCAACTGCATAAAACCCATCCTACGGGGACGTTCCCAGGGCGCAACGAGGGAGTGTAAGAAGATCTCATGGTACAAACCAATGAAGGAGACCGCAGGACATGTTAACACACACCCTTCACCCACTTACTATAAATACTCTCTCCGTCCACCTTGATATTGACTCATGCAAACACCATCCGAATGGAGAAGCTCCTAGGGCACCACGAGGCTAAGCATGAATCTCACGGCGTGAACATTCAGGGAGAAATGTGAGTGGAATCATTGACATATCATGTATATCTCTTCTTCCCACTGAGTATTTTATAACCTAGGGTTTAGTTTACTTAGAAAAAACATGGCTAAGGATTTTAGCTAAGTGACTTTTTAGGTTTGCCCAAGAGTAACCTTTACCTTGGAAAGTTGAACAACTTTTGATCATCATTCATTAAACTCTTTAACGAAGTCTTTGATCAACTGTTGCATGCTTGTAGAAAATCTATCTAATTCACCTTTCCAGGTAGGTTCCCAGGTAGGGGTTTTCCGTTTCTGTTAGCCTAAGTACCCCAACCTAGACAGAACCCCCCTTAGACAAAAGGTCCCTTATAGATAGATGTAATACAAATTTAATCTTTTATGTAAATCAATTTAATCCTATTAAACCGATTTAAAAGATTAAACTTAGGTATCTAATCTCATTAGAATCTTGAACTTAGGTCTATCTCAATCCAATTTTAAAACCCTTTTAAAAAACATGAGTTCGCCTACGTTCTCATGCAACTCTTTCTTATTGATTTTAGTTCTATTTTCCATTACAACGCTTATAATAAGAAACAACTAAAACCAACACAATGCGAAGCTACACATAGAGGGCATTCATAACGCTTACAAATTAGCCTATTTGTCATGCTCCATGCATTGTTCATTCATTACTACTTTTATATAACACTTATACAACCAAGCAATGAACCAAGCACACATGCTTCCATACACCCTTATACTACAACTCTTATAATATAAATATGATGCATGGAAATGCTTAGTGCGTGCATAAATATAACTCTTATATTTCATAATGCATGCACATGCTCTCTTGTAATTTCATCATGCCAGAAAGTATATTATAACACTTATAATATATGATCCATGAATAATTGCATAACCTAAGATGGATTTAAATCTATATGTCATACATTATGGCATATAAACCAACATACATTTCATGTGCATTAAACAAAAGTTGATGAACTGGGATAATTAGCCTCAAAATCCTCAAAGAACAAAGCTAACTATTACAAAGCACAATGAGTCTCTAGTTCAAACAGGTGAACCGAGTCTTGAACCATCCGGGCGAAGAAGCACGTCTCTTAGATCGTGTACCAAATTCTTGTGATCACCTACACGATAGAGTAAACTCTTTACTCAATCATCTACGAAAGCTTCTTGAGCTTAAACGATCATTTAGCAACGATTATGTACCTTGACTATGTGATGAAGCATGAGGTCACACGATCGTGCAGCGCGCATGTGCAACACAAACCTTAAACGATCATCTAAACGACAACGATGCAGTGAAGCATAATCGTCTAAATGATCGCGGAGCAAGCGTCAAGGTATCGTATACCGGGTGATCGTGTAGTCAGTGAATATATGATGAAGCATGCTAACTACACGATCGTTTAGTGCACGCATCTTTTATTAAACGATGAGCATCAAATGCTTTATGCGATCGTTTACCTCCAGCATCCATGCAATCGAGCAACCAATGCTATATAATAGAGTAAACGCTTTACCCCATCTTTTAGCATTAGCTAAACAATCGTTTAGTAAATACTACATGATTGAGCAGAACTTTTCTACACGAGCCAAATCCCAACAATCGTTTATCTTAGGCTACACGATACGACCATCCCTTGGTCTTGTTCCTTGATGAGAACCACATCTCCATGCTTTGAAACTTCATCACGAACGACTGAACAAACTCAAACACTTTGAATTACAGAGTCATTGCTTGTTAATTATGCCCAAAAATGCAGGGGCCCTTACAAATTAACACTTTGTAAACAAAAGGAAGCTTTAAACAGAGGCAATTACCCTGTAAACATTCATCAACACATCCACAAATGTATTTAACACTTAAATGCAATGCAG
Organism: Benincasa hispida; assembly: GCF_027475165.1. Taxonomy (NCBI): domain Eukaryota; kingdom Viridiplantae; phylum Streptophyta; class Magnoliopsida; order Cucurbitales; family Cucurbitaceae; genus Benincasa; species Benincasa hispida. Next base: position 15,643,811 of record NC_143481.1, read on the forward strand.
AAACCTTAAAACCCGCCATGACTATAAAAGAAGTTCAAAACTTAAATGGTATTTGGAATATCAGAACACCTAGCTCTGATACCAATTGAAGGAAATCAAGCATGAGGATTTCCATGAGCAGTGGAAGGAAACGTTCCAAATTCCATTGAGTGAACACAATCAATTATAGTCAAGAACGGAAACTAACAGGTCATGCAAAACTAGAAATTACAGCATGTTATAAGAGTATCAAGGGATAGAGTATGCATACCTTTGAAGAAACATTCTTCACGAATCTCTCGATCAATCCAATGCGTCTAAGAACAATAACATGAACATAATGACCGGTAAACAACATGAACACAATGACACAACGAATAACTTCCACGAAACCAATCGAGTCTAACTCGATTCACGAACTGAGTGAGGACATCAGTATAATGGTTACCTTGGTATTCTCGGTGTGAGAATCCAGAAGTTATGGGCTTTGTATGATCTTGGCTTGAGGAAGAGACTGGAGGATAACAATCGTGTAGAAGATCGAGCAAATAAGAGATAAGAAGCTATCTATCGTATAGATGATGTGCTCGATCGTGTAGTGAATGATATCCTATCGTATAGACTTAGCCACTCGATCGTTTAACTACGATCAGCTGATGAACTATCGTATAGTTAAAGATCCATGATTGTTTAGTCTCTACATAGCTATCGCTTAGTGAAACACTTTCACTTGATAGCTTAATCCATGAGTTCTTTTCGAATCAAGTAACTCTCTATTTTAGGAAAATAATTTTTCTTTTTCTCTCACGGTTACCATAAAACCACCAATAACCTTCCACTTAATTGGCTATTAGAGAAAAAGAAATTAATAATCTTATAATTAATATATTATAAATAAATATGATAACCAACTTACCATATTATATTTATAACCTATAGTTTTAATATTTCATTCATGAAACATACAAACCATAGTTCTTTTTCTATTTGCTGGTACTTAATGTAAATCATATTTACATTAATTCTTCCACTTGATGTATCTCATACATCACACCAATTATATCATATATAATTAAATTTCTTCTAGTTAATTTGAACACTTCAAACTAACCCCAAGAATTGATTATCAACTTGAATTCATTGAGCTACCAAGGAGACCTTATGGATCTGTAGCTCGAAGCTCCAACGATACATGAATAACTGACTAAACTCTTTAGCCACTGGATCCACCATCTGTTAACTGACGAACACTCCACTAAAAACTGACAACTGCACTCTTCTCACTATAGATATATTTCTATGTCCATATCAACCAATCAACAATGCGATAACCCTTCACAGATCGCTCGTAGGTTGGGCCAATTTTCGTTTTTCCCCTGTAGTTACATCTAACTCCTTAAGTATCACTGATTCCTCTAATGAACAATAAGTCATAGTCCTACTATGACTGGGTCCTCTCTTCAAAAGAAAGGATGTGGCCATTATGTTCAAGATCCGGAATCAGCCCTTAAGGGAGCAATTTATCTACTTACCCATACTTTAGGGAAGGAGTGAATTTCGTCTTGTGTAACTGAGTTCCCAGCTCCCCAATCAGACAAATACCCAAAAAGGTAGGCTTGTTGAGTTGGCAATCTGGCCACTCTCACCCATACTAATCAAAGGACCTCCCTCAAAGGCAAGATTTCTTAAAACACTAAGGATTGAGGTCATGTCATCTATGGTCGTTTAAGTGAGATGTAAGTCTCAATTACCAACGGCGTTATATAAAGAGACAAATCATCTCGTGGTCCGGTCTTATACAAACTCTTGGCATAGGACACCCCCGATTGCATGTCTCCACATGAATGGTCAAGATAAGACCGTCTGTAGTCGTTCACAACACTTGTAAACCTCTACAAAGCGGGCCGTATCCGTAGTGCCACCAGGATAAGGTATCCCTCATTTATCCTTATACTACAGACCTTTTAGGTTGTTACTGACGGCATGACCCACTTGTATATCTCATATACATGCTTAAGTTTACATACAATAACCACAGATCTTTGTTTATTGGATATGAGTAAATGCAAAATAAAATAATTCTTATTTTATTCATAACAATGTGTACAATGTTTACAAACTACGAGACTCCGAGAGAATTAGGACACCAATCCCAACATTATCACCTACCTCAAATTCTAGATCTTTAAGCCTAACATCGGTGTAACTTTTCTGTCTACTCTGAGTTATGCATTCATGCTCTATCTTCTATATGGCATCATTTGTGGTATGCACCAAATCAGGTCCTAACAACTTCCCTTCACTGATCTCATCCCAGTAGAGAGGAGATATGCAACCCTTGCCATATAGGGCTTTAAATGGCGACATGTCAAGAGTAGCTTGGTAACTGTTATTATAAGCAAACTCCATCAGATGTAAGTGAGAGTCCCAAAATTTTGAAAACTCCAATGCAGAGGCATGTAACATATCCTCCAATGTTTGGATTAAACGCTTAGTTTGACCATCAGTTTGCGGATAAAAAGTTGTACTGAAATTTAACTGAGTGCTTAACACTGTCTAGAGACTCTTTCAAAAACTAGATATAAAGCGAGGGTCTCTGTCAGACACAATAAACATTGGCACTCCATGCAATCTCAACCCTTTTTTCATATACAACTGCACTCACCCTTTCACTGAATGTGTAGACTTCCCTTGAATAAAATAGGCTAACTTAGTGAGTCTTTCTACTAGACCCATATCATTTATAACCTTTTATTGTTCTTGGTAAACCCACAATGAAATTCATAGACATATTCTCCAATTTCCATTCTGATACACTTAGTGGCTACAATAAGCCTGCTAGCTTCTGTTTTGGTGCCTTCACCTACCAACACACTAAACACTTACTGACAAACTCTGTCATCACTCTTTTCATATTATACCACCAGTAATATCATTTCAAGTCCTGATACATCTTGGTACTATCAGGATATTGAGAATGGTGAACTATGAGCTTCTGCCAATAATTCATTCTTAAGGTTACTGTCTGCATGTATGCCTAAAGAAGACCATTATCTGATGATACTGAGCATTGACCATCCTGTCTTGGCTCCACTTGGCTAAATTTCTCATCAAGGTACAAATCACCTTATTGTGCATTAATAATCTTCTGTCTCAAGGTCGATTGTACTGTCAAATGTGCCAATTGTGCAGCAACTTCCCCTACAGCTACTGCAATCCCAGCTCGTTCAAAATCCTTGCATAAATGAGTCTATTTAATAATTAAAGCTGGTGAATAGGTTGTCTTTCTACTAAGCAATTTGCCATTACATTTTCCTTGCATGGATGATACTGAATCTCACAATCATAATCCTTCATCAACTCTAGTCATCTGCGTTGTCTCATATTTAACTTCTTCTGAGTGAAGAAATATTTCAAGTTCTTGTGGTCTGTGAAAATCTATATCTTTTCTCAATATAAATAATGTCTCCAAATCTTTAAAGTAAACACCACTGCTGCCACTTCCAAATCATGTGTAGGATAGTTCCATTCATGGTTCTTCAACTGGCGGGAGGCATAAGCAACCAGTTTACCATGTTGCATTAACATGTACCCTTCTTTCTTGGAGGCATTTCTATAAATAACGAAACTTCCCGATCCATCTGGTACTATAAGAACTGGTACAAAAAAAAAATTTCAGTTTAAGATCCTGTAAACTATCCTCACAAGCTTTACTTCAAACGAATGAAGCTCCCTTCCTGGTCAATTGAGTCAAAGGGGTGGTTGTGCGGGTAAAATCCTTTACAAATTGACAGTAACAGCCTGCCAAACCCAGAAAACTACACACCTTACTAACTATGGTCAGAGTCAACGAATACTCTCTCATTCGACACCATATGTCCCAAAACGAACACCTGGCTTAGCCAAAATTGACACTTGGAAAATTTGGCATACAACTTATTCGACCTGAGAGTTTCCAAAACTTTTCATAGATGATCCTCATGCTATGCCTGTGTCTTGAAATAAACCAAGATATCATTGATAAAAATTATTACAAAGGTGTCAAGAAATTCCTTGAACACCATGTTCATCCGATCGATAAATACTGTAGGAGCATTTGTCATGCCAAATGACATTACAATGAACTCATTATTGGAATTGGTGTCCTAAATCTCTTTGTACTGGTAGTTTGTAAACTTGTATAAAAAAAATGTTATCAGTAAAATAAAGGTTATTTTGTTTGTGCATTAACTCAATCTAATAAACAAATATCCAAGGTTCTTTTTGTTAGGTTTGATGCCCTAAATCCCATCGCCTTGTAGTTTATACATTGTATTTGTACAAACATATTATTTATTTAATAAAATAAGTTTTATTTTATTTGACATTTAGTTGCATTAACTCAAAACCAATAAACTAAGATTCAAGGTTATTCGAGGTAGCTTAAACATGTATGCGGAGACATACAAGTAGATCATGTTTAAGTAATAACCTGAACAGTCTACAGTAGATGAATAAGGTTAGGTACCTTATTCTAGTGACACTATGGATTGACCTTTTTTGTGATTTTTACAAACGATTTAATCCTGATTATTCACGTGGAGATATTCGAGTAGGGTATCCTATATAAAGAGTTTGTATAAGATTGGACCACAAAATGAACAGTCTCTCTTTAAAACGTCGTTGCTAGAAGAGACTTACATTTCACAAGGATAACTATAGATGACTTGACCTTAATCTTGAGTGAGTTGTGAACTCCCGCCTATGAGGGTGGTTCTTTGATCTGCATGGGTGAGAGTTTCCCGATTCGCCGACTCAATATACATACCATTTTGGGGATTCATCTGATTGGGGAGTTGACAACATAGCTACACAAGAAAGAATTCACTCCTTCTCTTTGTTAGGGTAAGTAGATAAATTTCTCCCTTAAGTGTTGATTCTGGGTTTTGAATATTATGGCGCCACACCCTCTCCTCGCCTAAGAGGGGTTAAGTTATAGTTGAACTATGACTAAATGTTCATTAAGGGATCATTTGTACTTAAGGAGTTAGATATAGCTATAGAGATAAAAAAATAATTTTGACCTGACTATACTTACGAGCAATTTGTGGAGGGTTAATGCATTGTTGAATGGTTATATCCAATGGATACAGAAATATATCTATAGTGCAAAGTATGTAACTGTCGATCTTTAGTGGAGTGACTGATAGTTCATGAAGGTTGATTAATTTAATTAAAGTATTTAATTAATTAATCAAGTATCATTGGAGCTTTAATCTATAGGTCCATAAGGTCCCCTTGTTAGCTCAATAAGGATTAATGAGAATCAAATTAATTTTGGATTGATTTAAATTGCTCTAATTAATTATGTATGATATAATTAATATAACGTATATGATTCATTATAATATGAAGTTTTAGCAAGAGAAAAAAATATTTTAATATGATTCAAATATTAGTTATATGAATATGATCCATATAAACACTATAGGTTAAAATTAATATGTATATGATTCTTATTAATACTATAGGTTATATGAGAGAATGAGATATAATGTAAACTATAGGTTGTATGTTATATGTGATATAACATATTGTTTAATACTATATATATTAAATTAGTTAATTTATATTATTATTAAAAATTCAATTTTGAATTTTGAAAATTAAAAAAGGGGAGGATAACTCCCCCAATCCCTCTTTCTCTCATATACGTGAAACATAGAAGGTTTGGAGGTTGAGTTTTTATGATTATCTTCTTCATCCTGCTTCCTTTCTCTGTGTAATTCCCTCAAACAAGAAATTCCCTCCTTCCTCAAAATTAACACTTAGAACCCCACATCTCTCTATTGATTCTCACATTGAGAATAACTCGGGTTCACTTGTGGTGGTGTCTCCTTGTTGTCGTTCGTTGGGTTTGTGTTGCTGTGTGAGGGAGAAGAAGAAGATCAAACATGTTTGTGATCTTTGCTGTGGAGAGGATATGTGAAGAGTTTAGTACTTCAAAGGTGAGTTTACGATTGCCCTTTCCTCTCTGTATTATTTCAATAGAAGCATGTTTAATAATAAATTAGTTTATCGTGTTAGTCTCCATGCTCTGCATTGTAATATTCTATAAATTAAACTAGAGACATAGCGCATTCAATTGGTTCCATTTCAGAGAATTTAAATCCCTTCAATCGGTATCAGAGTCAGGTTGTGTGTTTGATTTTCTTTTTCAAACTTCAATTCAAAGTTTTTGGTGGTTATACTTGATGCATTATGGATATATGTTGGTTTTGACACTTGGATGTTTCGAAAATAGGCTTAGCTTTATTGTTTTTTTAATCGATTTGTAAGAGGCCGGTCTATTTTTTGGACATTTTGTTATTGCGATTGAGTCTATAACAGTTCGTGTCACTCGGGGTGAGTTTTCGGCTTCAATTTGGAGTTTTTTGGAGTAAGAACGGAGCAAAACGGATGAAAGATCAAACTGGAGGAAGCATTTTGCCTTGGAGTGTAGCGATGCTGTACATTACACTATAAGGCATAATGACCAGCATAGTTACACTCGGTAGCAGCATTGCAGTGTTGATGCGAATCGTAGCGACGCTGCATGTAGCGTAAAGCTACTCTACGGTTGCTCAAAAGTCAGTGTAGCGATGCTGTGTGTAGCGTAGGGCTACTATGTGACAAAGCAAAAGCTAGCATAACGATGATGCACTGAGCGTCGTTATACTTCAAAAATGGTCTGCACGCATATAAGATGGTTTACAGATCGTGGCTTCGAGTCTCCTGGCGTGCAGTTGGAGGCAGTTTTTGCTTTATTTAATTATTAATTTATAATAATTAATTTATTTATTTGTATTTTCATTAATTGAATTAATATAATGGTTATATTAATTTAATTAATGTTTAGGATGCCAATTTTCTATCAATTGTTGCTTGTGTTATTCTATACATGTGATGTATGATTTATTTAATTATATAACATACTATATGCCATATAATATAAAAATCTCGCCATAGGATAAATATTATTTCATGCATCAAGTTTAATATAAGTGTTATATTATATAGTTGTATGATTTTATCAAGCATGCTTATGCATTGTACCAAATATGTTTGTTATATTACATGACTGCATGCATTAATAACATGCTCATGCATCATATTATAATATAATTGTTATAATATATAGTTTGGATGAATGGATATATATGTTTTCATTATTTTATAATATAATTGTTATGTTCTGTAATAAAAATGAATATGCATGAAGCATGACGCTACTTTAGAAAAATATAATTGTTATATTCTTAGGTGTATCATTAGATGCATGTATAAGTTTTAATTATTTAATTAATATTTATAAGTGTTATAAGTGAATGAAATTAGAGTTAAAATCTATAATTAAGAGTTCCATGCAAACATAGGCTAAATTAGTTTTAAATGGTTTAAAATTGATTCCCCTAGACCTATGCTAATAATATTTCTAATGAGATTAGAAATAGGTTTAATCTTTTATTTTCCTTTTAATATGATTAAATTGGTTTCAAATAAATGATTAAATTTATTACATAATTTTCTATAAGGGATCTTTGTCTAAGAAAGGTTTTATCTAAGGCTAGGTTATTTAAGTTGACAGAAAGAGAACAACCCTACCTGGGAACCGACCTGGAAGGTGAATTAGATAAATATTTTATAAGCATGCAATACATGATTAAATTTATTAAAGAGTTTAATAAATTGTAATCATATCTTGTTAAACTATCCTATATAAGAGTTATATTGGGCGAATTTAACAACAGACTTTGATAAATTTATTAGCCAGATTTACCTAAATAATAAACCCTAGGTTTTAAAATACTTAGTGAAAGGAAAAAGATGTATATGATATGCTCGGCCTAAATAGTTCACACTGTGAGACCTATGCTCGGCCTCGAGGCACCTTTGCTTGTTTCCCCCTATGGATGGTGTTTGCATAGATCAATAACAAGGTGAATGGAGAGAGTGTTTATAATAAGTGAAAGAGGGACGTGTGCCAACACATCCCATGGTCTCTTTCATTAGTTCATTGTAAAGTTTCATGCTTGGCCTCGAGGCAACTTTGCTTGTGTCCCCCTACAAATGAAATTTGCATGAAATTTTACACAAACTCCAGAAATGGATAGAACCTTTTTAGTTTTGCCTCAATCAGTTTTTCTTTACGGTTGACTCATCGGGGCAGAACTCTAGAGTCTAAAAAGAAGGGTTACACTTACAAGAAATTGTTAAGTAATTAATAATTTCTGGACCGAATAATGATGACTAATCGTTATAGAGATAAGAGTTATTCTAGTATAATGGTTGGTTAAGATTGTCTCAATTCAATGAAAAGGTAACTGATCACCCTACAGTAGTTTTTATCCTGACTCATTAAAGCATTATTGCAAAATAGATGTCATATAGGGTACATTATATTTTTGCTAAATAGAATGGTTTTTTTAGTAATGCCTTAATAACTAATATAAATAATTTGTATGTTTATAGCAATCTTCGTAATGAATAGAGCTACACTAAACTTGTTGAGTACCGATAAATTGAACAGTGACAATTACACAAGTTAGAAAACACTATAAACACGGTGCTTATAATTGATGACCTAAAGTTTGTCCTTTTTGAGGAATGTCCTCAAGTGCCCGCTACTGGAGCATCTTGAAATGTTCGAGATGCATATGATAGATGGGTTACAGCAACCTAAAAGTCTGAGCGTACATTTTGCCCAATTGATCAAAAGTCATGGCCAAAAAGCATGAAAGCATGGTCACTACACGAGAGATCATGGATTCATTGAGAAAGATGTTTGGACAACCATCCACCAACTCTGACATGACGCTCTTAAATACATATTTAATGCTCATATGAAAGAAGGGGCTTCTGTTTAAGAACATGTTCTGAACATGATGGCCCACTTTAACGTGGCTGAGATGAATAGGTTTGTCATCGACGAAGCTAGTCACGTTAGCGTCATTTTGAAACTCTAACTAAAAGGTTCCTCTAGTTCCATAGCAACACTGTTATGAATAAGCTAGATTACAACCTCACCACTCTCCTAATGAATTACAAACTTACCAGTCCTTGATGAAAGTCAAGGAGCAGAAGGGAGAGGCAAATTTGACACTATTGGGGTTGATGCCCTAAATCTCGTAGGGTCCTATAGTTTGTAATTGTAATGTACAAACATTTTATTTATGTAATAAAATATTTGATGTTTTATTTCAAAATTAGTTGGATTAACCACAAACTAATAAACTAACATCCAAGGTTATCTTGTAGCTTAAACATGTATGTAGAGACATACAGGAGGATCATATTTTAAGTGATAACTTAAATGGTATGTAGTAGATGGATAAGACTTGATACCTTATCCTGGTGATACTACGTGTATGACCCACTTTATAGGTGTTATAATTGTTGTAAAGTGCTACAAATGATATGCTCTTGATCATTTATGTAGAGATATGTGAGCAGAGATATTCTATACAAAGGAGTTTGTATAAGATCGGACCACGAAATGTTTAGTCTCATTATATAACGTCGTTCATAATAGAGACTTACATTTCACAAGGATGACCATAGGTAACATGACCTCAATCCTGAGTGAGTTGTGAATTCCTACCTATGAGGGTGGTCCATTGATTTGTATGGTTGAGAGTGGCCAAATTGCCGACTCAACAAGCCTACCATTTTGGGGATTCGTCTGATTGGGGAGCTGGGAACACAACTACATAAGAAGGAATCCATTCCTTCCCCAATGTTGGGGCAAATAGATAAATTACTCTCTTAAGGACTGATTCCGGGGCTTGGACAATGTGGCACCACACTTTCTTTTGGCCTGAGAGGGATTTGATCATCGTAGGACTATGATTCATTGTTCATTAAAGAATCAATGGTACTTAAGGAGTTAGATGTAACTATAGGGGCAAAATGGTAATTTTGACCCAACTGTACTTACGAGCAATTTGTGAAGGGTCATCGTAGTGTTGATTGGTTATATCCAATGGACACAGACTTATATCTGTAGTGTAAAAAGTGCAGTTGACAATCTTTAGTGGAGTGTCCGTCAGTTAACGAATGGTGAATAATTTAATTAAAGAGTTTAATTAATTATTAGAAAATTATTTCAAATGGTGAAACTGTTGAAAATATTTACAAAATATAGCAAAATTTTAGAACTATCAATGATAAACGCTGATAGACACTGATAGACTTTCATCAATGTCTATCAATATCACTGATAAATACCGATAGAAGTTTATTAGTGTCTATCAGCATTTATCATTGATACTTCTAAAATTATGCTATATTTTGTAAATATTTTGGTTTATTTTTCTATATCTAAAAACAACTCTTAATTATTCATGTACGGTTGGAGCTTCAATCTATAGGTCCATGAGGTCCCCTGGGTAGCTCAACGAGATTAAATGAGAATCAATTTTTGGATTAATTTGCATTGTTCAAATTTATTGAGGGAATTAATTATGTGATATAATTGATTAAGTTTAATGATATATGATATAATTACTATAATGTATTTGATACATTATATTAATTTGTGAGAGGAAATAAATATTTGAATATGATTCAAATATTAATTATATGAATTGGATTCATATAATTAAATTTTATGTAATTGTGATTTATATTAAAAGTTATTGATGAGAGAAAATTGAAACTATAGGTTATATTGTATTTGATACAATATTAAAACTATAGGTTATATGTTATATATGATATAACATATATGTATATGTATAATAAATTAGTTATTATATATGTGTGTGTGTGTTATATTATTTAATTAATTAATTTTTTTAAATTAATTGTTTTATTTGTTTAGGGAGGGAATTAACTTCCCTCCCCTTTTTTCTCTCCATCTATGTGACTGGGCTATGTAGAAAGAGGGTTACCTCTTCTTCATCCTACAAAATAGAGCAGAGAGTGAGAAAGATACAGAAAAAGTTATGTAATTTTCAAAAATCTCAGATCTCTCTTCTTTTCAATCTCTTTCTTTCCCTCAAAATCCAAAATACCTCGAGCCCACTCCTCCCAGGTTCTCATCCTAGAGAATATTGAGGTCTCCTTGCGATTGTGCCCAATTGGCCAATTTTATTTTCTGTTCGTAAATTTCATAGAGAAGCGATTCGTGAAGATTGTCATCAAAGGTGAGGTTGACTGTAACCTTTAAATTTTTTTAAGTATGTTGTATGTTTTTCATTTAAATGCATAATTTTTCCTTTTTCTTAAAATTGTGATTCTGTAAAGAATTGGGATTTGGGAGATCTGCTTCCGCTCAAGGGCCCCTTCAATGCGGATCCTTCAATTGGTATCAAACAAATTCCTTTTTTAAAAAAAAAAAAAATTATTTTTATAATCATGGTGGGATTTTAATTGCTGCATTCTGTGATGATGCATGTGATGAATGATTGTCTGATGAATGTGGTATTGTTAATGGATGTTTCGGGATAGGACACATAGTTTTATGGCTTTATTTCTTTACAAATTTGTTTGTAAGTGCCCATGTTTTGGGGCATAATATTGCTATTGAGTCTGTATTTACAAGTCCTTGGGTCATTCATGGCGTTTCCGGTGAGTTTCTGAGGAAGACAAGACCAAATTTGATGAAGAATTGATGGATTTCACAGTGATGTAGTTAGGACTGTACCGCAGTCTTGTGACACTGTGCCCTAGTGTTGCAACAGTGGGCACAACATCGCAACGCTGCAATGCAGAAAGAACCAATCAGTTTTGGTCCGATCCGGTTCGTAGCTCACTTGGTCGGCTCTGGTTCAATCATTTTAACCGGTTCGGGTTTGGTTCGATGGCTGGTTGGTCTGGTTCGAACGGTTCAAGGCCTAGTTCACCTGTTTTGAATCGTATGGCTTTTATTCTTGTAATAGTTAGTATTTTAAATTCCTTTTAGGTGTCCTATCCCGGTCCATTAACTGTTATTTTTTAATATACATGTGATGTATATTTTTCACTTAAATATATGTCATATCATATATCATATAAAATTAAATCCCACCATAGGTTATGCATTTAATTACATGCATCATTTTATATTATAAGTGATAATATATATATATATATATATATATATATATATATGCATGATTTAAATTATATAACATGCTCATGTATCATATAGTATTACTATTATATTATATGCATGCATGCATTAATAGCATATCTATGCATCATTTATATTATAAATATTATAATATATAGTTCAATGTATGTATGGATGTCTGCTTTTTAGGTTTCATTACTTTACTATATAATTGTTATTTGTTAGTAATGAAATAAAATTGCATGAAGTATGACACTATTTTAGGTTAATTTATAAATGTTATAATTTACTAAAGTTTGTTAAAGCATGCAATGTATGTTTTTAATTTATTTCTTTTGTTTATAACTGTTATAACAAAAAAATGAAATTAAAAATTAAAATCAATAATTAAGAGTTGCATGCAAACCTTAGGTTATAATCATCTTTTAAAATTGTTTTAAAATATAATTCACATAAACTTAAGATCATGTTTTTAATGAGATTAGAAATCTAAATTTAATCTTTTAATATGTTTATTAGGATTAAATTGATTCCTAATAAAAGATTAACAATGTAACAAATATAAGGTGAGTTTAGTCTAGGTTGGGGTATTTAAGTTGACGGAAATGTAACGCCCTACCTGAGAACTTACTTGGAAAGGTGAATGAGATAGATTTGTTACATGAATGCAAGTTTGATTAAAGTTTATTAAAGAGTTTAGTAGACCTTAATCAAAATTGTTTAAACTATCCAAAGACATGTATTGTTTTTGGGTGAATTAAACATTCACTTAGTTAAAATCAATAGCCGAATTTTCCTAAGTTAATTAACCCTAGGTAAAATACTCAAAGGGAGGAAAATGGAGTATATAATACTTCATTTTATCCTCTTCACGTTTCTTCATAAAATTCACATGATGAGGTATATACTCAGCCTCGAAGCACTATGGGTGTCTCCATATGGGTGGCATTTGTATAGATCAATATCAAGGTGAATGGAGAGTGGAGAGAGTGTTTATAGTAAGTAGGAGCAAGACGTGTGACAACACATCTCTCGGTCTCTCTCATTAGTTTGAAGTAAAGTTTAATGCATGGACTCGTGGCACCGTGGATGTCCTCCTAAAGGATGACATTTTTGCATGACACTTTATTCAAACTCCAGAAATGGATAGGGTTATTTTAGTCTCATGTCCTAATCGGTTTTTGCCTACGGTTGGATCATTGGGGCAGAACTCTAGAACATAAAATAAGGGGTTACACTTACAAGAATTGTTTAGTAAATTAATAAATTTTGGACCAAACAATGGTGACCGTTAGTTACAGTGACAAGGTGTTGTTTCTGTCTAATAGTTGACAATGTCCTATTTCTGTGAAGGGGCACTTGATCACCCTATAGTGACTTTCATCATGTCTCATTGAAACACCATTGTAAAATAGATGTCACTTAGGGTACATTAGATTATTTTGCTAAAACTGATTGGTTGTCTTAGTGATTTAATGCAAACAAACTAATTATAAATAATGTGTATGTTTCAGCAAATTTGTTTCATTGGCTACTGCTCCTTTAAACTACATATCATGGAAAAACACGATCAACACAATTTTAATAATCAATGACCTTCGTTTCGTCTTGATCGAAAAGTGTCCTCCCATTCCAGCTCTCAATACTGCTCGAAATGTTCGAGAAACATATGAGCGATGGACACGGACAAACAAAAAGACCTAAGCATACATTTTGGCTTGTCTTTCTAAAGTCTTGGCCAAGAAGCATGAGCCTATGCTCACAGCCCGTGAGATCATGGAGTCCCTGAAGTGAATGTTTGGACAACCGTCTGCACAGCTCAGGCATGACGCTCTTAAACACATCTTCAATGCTCGTATGCAAAAAGGAGCATCTATTCGAAAACATGTGCTCAACATGATGGTCCACTTCAACGTGGTAGAGATGAATGGGTTAGTCATCGATGAAGCCAGTCAGGTTAGCTTAATTTTGGAATCTTTACCTCAAATTTTCCTTCATTTCCAGACTAATGTTGTTTTGAAAAGGATTGGTTACATCCTAACTACCCTCCTCAATGAGCTACAGACCTTCCAGTCCCCGATGAAAAGAAAAGGACAGAAGGGTGAAGCAAATATTGCTTCATCCTCCAAGAAGTTCCATAGAGGTTTAACCACTAGGACAAAGTCTATACCTTCTTCCTCCAGCAATAAAAAATGAAAGAAGAAGAAAGGCGGAAAGGGAAAGCTAACCCACCGGCAGAGGAATCAAGATGGGCATTGGTGATGACATAAAATTAATTCCTTGTTATGAATGCACTGTGATGATAGATAATGTGCTACAAGCTCATGTCCCCGGCAACAGTGCCATAAACTTGATGACATAGAATTTAATCTCTTTTTCTTTATCTAACTTTAACGCATGGTTTATGAATGAAATGAATGTTGTGCTGTATATGCGTTGCTTTTGCAATAAAGACATTTTTTTTATGCGATACTACGTCTAAATATATGCATTGTTAATGATATGCCCATAGTATGCAATGGAGTAGTGCATGTCACAAGTTTCCTTGTGCTGAAACCAAGTATAATTCCAACACAAGTTTCTCAGAATGATCCGAGGTCGAACACAGGGATTTTTTTCGTTAATGCGTTACTTAAGTGATACATACGACTGATTTTTAATAATGAATAAAGAATGTTGATTTATACAGAAATGTAAATTGCGGTGAAAGTAAAAATGCGTTAATAAAATAAATCCTAAACTAATATGATACACGATACAAGATACATGATACATGTTACTGAGGTCGAGAACTAACTGTGAAGTTATACAAAGAATCGATGTATGTGATGGAAAGTCTTTATCAATGAAGCAGAAAGAGAAGGAGTAAATAGTAAAAACATCACATGTTTGTCAATTGCGTTAAAGATGAAACTAAGGTTCCACTTTCCCTTGGCATACACCTCTTGGTGATCGGCTGCGTTCCCATATCTCTATGGTGAAACAGGGATGAACGTGATGAACGTAAGGTTGGTTCCATCTCTGGAACTATTTCTCGCTTTAGTTAACGCATTCTTCCAACCTTCTCTCGATAGGCAGAATAACATCTTCACTTCTGCTCTCACAGGTGAAGATGCCGTCGAGCATGCTTTAGCTAAATTTAATTATTTCCTTAACACAATATAACTCACTCGCTTAATTCTTGCTATTTACCCAGGGGATTAAGAACTCATCATGGAGAAATCGGGTTATGGATGTGCGGAAAAAGACAGAGAGATGACAATGGTGACTATCATAACATTTAATTCTAAAATTAAGCGTTCGATACATGTTGTGAATGAAAGATTAGAGAAGATGAATACAGATGATGAAACAGAGATTAGAAACAAATATGGAAAGAGTGTCAATGTCTTGACACAGATCCCGAATGGAGATTGTGCTCGCCGGCATGTGGAAGTGGTGGAGAGGAAAGCTTCCCTCTCAGGCTTGCTTTTCCGGTAGAATTGACCTTCGCACAGAGCTTCAACTATGGGAATTGGAAGGACTCTCTGATCGAAGACTCACCTCTCGGCCTTGTCTCGTGGTTCTCTCGGATCTACTTTGTAAGTCGCTTCAGATGAACCTCTCTCTCAGAATCAGTATATGCACGTCTCTATGTATATATGTATGACCAGTATCTGTATTTGTATGTGCATATTTTTTCAGTAAATTTGAAAAAGCTATTTATAGGCGAGGCCTTGGCTCTTTGAATTTGTCGTCCCCATTGTATAGTTATGGTAGTTCCTGAAATGGCAGAATGGAAAATTCCTTCTGTCACGCAATCAATCCATCAGAAATGCACAACTGAAAGCTGTACACTTGTTAGAATCTTCCGCAAATTCATTGCTCTTCACATCTTCGATCGATCGCTGCATGCGGTTGAAATTGTGTTGATCGCTAGAGCTCTTGATCGATTGTCGCATGCGGCGTCATTGCGTTGATCATCTCTTCATTCTTGATTGATGGGCACAATGCGATGTAGATGCGTTGTTCATTTCGTTTTTGAGCTATGAACGCATGCGGTGACTTATTTCCTGCAAAACAGAAACTGAAACATTCTATTCTACCATCGCAATGGTGTTAGTGGGTGTATTGATGACATTTTATAATTTTCGCATTTCTTAGCCAATTTCTATACTATCGATGCAATTTTTCTTTCTTTTAGCAGCAATATCTAAATAAAAGACTATATATAACTTGTATTTCTGCAAGTTATCACACCCCCAAATTTAGATATATGCTTGTCCTCAAGCATATCTTCAACTAAGGCAATATCGTTCAATTCTTATCCTCAATTTTGCATCTATTGGTTGCTCCGAATGCTCTACCTAGGCAACATTACTTAACAATGCAATTTCCTTCTATCCTTTAATAATTCATAAACATGCTCTACTTCATTCTTTTATACAACAAATCTCTACTAAAAAATTCCTTTCTTATTTTGAAAAGAATGTTTACCTCTTCTTGCAAAAACAACTTGGTGCGTCAGTATGTGGTGGTCTAGTTTGCGTCATTTTATTAGAGACTTTTGATCATGGTTACACCTTTCATTTTGGCTTGTTCCCACGGGTGTTATGCGAACATCCAACTACGGTTGTGTGCCAATCTCAAATTCAACTCTTGATTTTCAACTAAATTTAACTTTTGCTGGTCAGAGGAGTTGTCTTTTATATTCTTTTTTTTTTCTCTCTCATTTTTTTCTTTTCATATTGCGTCGTTCTTGGAAACCCACCTTCGTTTTGGCTTGCTCCGACGGGTGTCATACGAACATCCAACTACGATTAGGTTCCTTTCACAACTTAACTCTTATCAGGTTTGGTTTTTTTCCTTGTGCTGACATTGGAGTTTATATGATTTTTTTTTTTACAATGAACACATTTCTACTGATAACCGCATCCGTTTGATCGCATCTGCTCAGACCTTCCCCACCCCCAAATTTAGAGATGCGCAAGGTCCTCATTGCATTGTTTTGAACAGAATAGACAAAACACTTAGTTAAAATTTTGAAAATAAGGTTTGAGCAGAGTCTTGAAGGATAAAAGGTAAAGCAATGCTATTGCTACGAATTATCTAAGTGTTAGTCAGAAAATACAAAGTGTGGGACATGTTGCTAAGGGTATACATATTACTCATCATGGCAGCGCAATGAATAATGCAAAATATAAGGTAAAGAACATCGCAATAATTGACAAAGGATGATAAATAAGAGGCTAATGCATACAGAAAGAATAGCTACTTAGTTGTATTAAAAATTAACCAAGTATACAAAGAGTTATAAATACAGCAATGCAAAATTTTAGCATGTACAAAGAATCAAGAAATAGCTTCTATACATAGAAATAATGAGTGAAATTATCCTTTGTATTTTACTCGAATGGGTGCAAGGTTAAGATTAACGCAATGCTTCCATTAACGCAAATGCATATTTGCAGAGGACGGGCAACAACGCATGTATCAGCGCAACACACTCCCCAACTCAACGCATTTCTGGAGGACGGGTGCACTGTATATCTACTGGCACAACACTACCTCGACATAGTGTGTTTTCGCTAAGCACGGGCAAAAAATACATACGAGTGCAACACACCCCTCAGCGCAATGCATTTGGGTAGGATGGACGCAAAGTGTATCTTGTTAGTGCGAGATGCATCCATCATAGCAATGCACATCGATTTTTATTTTTCTTTTTATTTCATCCAACATGCAAGTCGATAAGACTTTGCGGTGTTCATCGTTTTATTCAGTCATACACAGAAATTTTAAGAACATCACTACTAATGCATAAAAGTAAAGAAATTAAACACGACATGGAAATACACAATTGAATTAAATTGAAAGTAAACACATAAAGCAGTAAAGGCTCATTCTAATAAACAGTAACTAACGCAATTTAGACATCAGTAAATGAAAGCTGTAAAGAAAGCAATTAAACATAGATATAGGGATGCTGATTGAAGGAAGGTTGTCAGAGTTACCGCAATAGCATCCCCGCAAGCGGTCAATTCTCCTTGCCTAAGTCGATGGTCTCTATGCGTCGTTCCACATCACCCCTGTAGTAAGGCTTAATTCGTTGACCATTGACTTTAAATGCGTTGCTCCCATCTTCAGTTGTTAGCTCCACTACGCCATGGGGAAAGATAGTCTTGATGCGGAATGGCCCAAACCAGCGGGACTTCAACTTCCCTGGAAACAATCACAAACGTGCGTTAAATAGAAGTACCTATTGACCCTCAAAGAATGTCCGATTTCTTATGCAGTAATCATGACACTTTTTGGTTCTCTTCTTATAGACTTTGCATTTTCATAGGTGTTCATTCGCCACTCGACCAGATCATTCAACTGCAACTTTCGAACATTCCCCGCGCTTGCCAGATCAAAGTTTAGCTTTTTGCTTGCCCACATTGCCTTGTGTTCCAACTCGAGAGGCAGATGACAAGCTTTTCCGATGACCAGAGCATATGGGGACATGCCTATTGGAGTTTTAAAGGCAGTCCTATATGCCCACAATACTTCATCGAGCTTGGGTGACCAATCCTTCCTGGAGGTATTGACTACCTTCTCTAAGATAGTTTTGATCTCTCTGTTAGAAATTTCCGCCTGCCCATTGGTTTATGGGTGATAGGCGGTTGCAACTCTATGGCTAACATTAAACTTGGTCAACAGGTTGGTGATGATGCGGTTGATGAAATGTGAGCCCTCATCGCTGATTAAGGCATAGGGCATTCCAAAGAAATTTCGCCACCGTGGCCGCATCGTTCTTAACACATGCGATGGCCTCAACCCTCTTCGCTACATAATCAACTGCAATCAGAATGTATTGATGACCTTCTGAAGGCGAAAATGGGCCCATAAAGTCGATTTCCCATACATCAAATAATTCGATTTCAAAGATTGAAGTCAAGGGTATTTCGTTTCTTCTGGACATGTTCCCCATTCTCTGGCATTTATCGCACTGCACAACGTGAGCATGGGCATCCTTAAACAGTGTTGGCCAAAAATATCCACTCTGTAGGACTTTTGCAGCGATCCGCTGCCCTCCAAAATGTCCTCCATAAAGAGACTCATGACAAAGCTCCAAAATGTGCTTGGCCTCATACCAGGAATGCATCGACGAAAAATATGATCAAGTCCAATCGATACAAGAAGGGGTCATCCCAGAAATAAAATTTTACTTCATGTCTCAGCTTCTTCTTCTGCTAGTATGTGTAGTCTTCTGGTATTTGACCACAAACTATGAAGTTTACAATGTTTGCATACCATGGAACATTAACGCATACCGATATCAGCAGCTCGTTAGGGAATCTTTCTTCAATGTATTTTTCTTTTTTCTGAACCTCGCAATTTTCTAACCTAGACATATGATCTGCGACTTGGTTCTCGGTGCCCTTCCGATCCTTAATCTCTAGGTCAAATTCTTGCAGGAGTAGTACCCACCTTATCAGTTTTAGTTTCGCATCCTTCTTCGTCATAAGGTATTTGATCGCGGAATGATCGGTATACACCACAACATTCATAGCCCAAGGTTAAAAGGAAAAGGTTTGCAGGCTTAATCAGTCCATTTATGGAGTGAAATAAGCTTCTCGATTGTTTGTTGAATTCGTGATGCGAACTTAGGAGTGTATTGTATAAAGTAATTGGAAAAATATGTGCAAATGTGAATGATGCTGATAACTTGTAGAAATACAAGTTATTTATACTGTTTTATTTAGATTTTGCAGCTAAAAGAAAGAAAAGTTGCATCGATAGTATAGAAATTGGCTAAGAAATGCAAAAAATATAAAATGTCGTCAATA
Organism: Benincasa hispida; assembly: GCF_027475165.1. Classification (NCBI taxonomy): domain Eukaryota; kingdom Viridiplantae; phylum Streptophyta; class Magnoliopsida; order Cucurbitales; family Cucurbitaceae; genus Benincasa; species Benincasa hispida. The sequence continues at coordinate 15,663,674 of NC_143481.1, forward strand.
CACCCACTAACACTATTGCAATGGTAGAATCGAATGTTTCAGTTTCTATTTGCAGGAAATCAGTGTTCATGGCTCAAAAGCAAAATAAATGCATCTACGTCGCATTGCGCCCATCAATCAAGATCGAAGAGAAGATCAACGCAATGACGGCGCATGCGACAATCGATCAAGAGCCCTAGCGATCAACGCAATTTTAACCGCATGTGGTAATAAAAAATAACACCGCATGCGGTGATAGATCGAAGATGTAAAAAGCAACGCATTTGCGGAGGATTCTGACAAAAGTACAACTTTCAGTTATGCATTTCTGACAGATTGATTACGTAGCAAAAGGAAGATTTACTCCGCCATTTTAGGAACTACCATAACCATACAGTGGGGACCACACATTCAAAGAGCCAAGCCTCACCTATAAATAGCTTCTGCAAATTCACTGAAAGACATACATGAATACACAGAGTAGATCCGGGTGAACCACGAGACAAGGCCGAGTGGTGAGTCTCCAGCAGAGAATTCTTTCAATTCCCGTAGCTGAAGCTCTGTGCAAAGGTCAATTCTACCAGGAAAGCAAGCCTGAGAGGGAAATTTTCCTCTTCAATACTTCCACATGCCGGCAAGCACAATCTTCGTTCAGGATCTGTCTCAAGACTTTGACACTCTTTCTGTAGTTTTTTTCTAATCTCTATTTCATCATTTGTATTCATCTTCCTTAATCTTTCATTCACACCATGTATCAAATGATTAATTCTAGAATTAAAAGTTATGATAATTACCATTGCCATTTCTCTTCTTTCCGTTCATCCATAACCCATTTTCTCTATGATGTTTTCCTAATTCCCTTGGTAATTAGCAAGAATTAAGTGAGTGAGTTAATTTGGGTTAAGGAAATAATTAAGTTTAGCTAAAGCATGCTCGATGACATCTTCACCTGTGAGAGCAAAAGTGAAGATGTTATTCCACCTATCGAGAGAAGGTTGGAAGAATGCGTTAACTAAAACGAGAAGTAGTTCCAGAGATGAGTTATTTACACTAAGTTGTTGTGTGCGTACAAGAAGATACAAAAGGGTCAAGTAGAAAACAAGGGATCATGTGAAAATGGAGTTTAATATAGGGGATATGCGTCGATCTAAGTTAGATGTATACAAGCAAGAATATGATGTGGATGAGATGACTTGCTTATCTCCGTTTATGTGTTAGATTTCTATTTGGCACTTCTCAATGCGAATGTCATATAATACCCTATCTTTAGGATGTATGCGTTAGTCACAGGATGCAATAAAACACTAGTGCGTCTATCTCTAGATGTACCAAGTGTTTCTAACTTAATGCGGGCTTGTCTATTCTCTCGAATAATTCAAGATAGAGTAGCTTTTACCAAGTGATTTAGTTGGTTTAAGCATTTAGAAATAGATTTTGCATGAAGTTATAGATGCATCTAACATAAAGCAAGAAATAAACAGTGGCGAAGTGAAGTAGATCAAATATGTGAATTCATAAAGAAACTGATTGTCTTTATAAGACCAATACTCAATCAAATAAGATGACAAAAATGATAATTCAAATGAAATGAAAGGAGTCAAGCCGTAGAGTACAATCTCTTGTCCTCTTTGGCTCAATTCTAATTCGTGGACAACCAACTTGTAGAAGAAATGGAAGAAAATTCACTCTCGAGCTCAGCTTTCTCCACTCCTTGATCGACGATGGTGGTTCTCTTCCCTTTTGTGTTCTTCTCATCACGGCAGCACAACTCTAAGTCTCAAAATTATAGAATTATACAATGAGCTAAGGTCCCTTCATCTGGTGGGATTTCTTCTATTTATAGGCGTCGGTCTTCTCCAACTTGATGATGGGGCAGCATTAAATTCCATACCTTAGTAAGCCGCCTGGCACCCAGATGCTTTTCAGAAGCCGCCAGCTACAGATGCCCATGCTTGCAAGTGGTGATTTGACACAAATAGCCTGAATCAATGAATCTTCCTTGCATTGAATCCCTCCGACGTATGCCCATGCGTTTGACATTGCCTATGACACTTAGAATCTTTGTTGAAATCCTGCAATATTATGTGTTAGCGTCGCAGTATTTTAGCAATAAACACTCGTTTGCATGAGTTTGATAGTGCTCGAGTAATTTCATGTGTTTTCTCTAAAAATGATGAGATTTTATCAATTTCTCAACAACTAAAATTCTGTGGATGCAATATGCGATGCATGTTCTTAATGTATGTGTTGATTGTCATGCGTCGATGGTCATGCGTTGAAATGATTATGCGTTAACGAATGTATGCGATGATCATGCGTCCTATCACAAGTTTTCTTGCGCTCACACCAAGTATAACGCGAACGCAAGTTTCTTGGGTGATTCGAGCTCGAACTCAGGGACTTCTAGTTGGCTGAATGCGGTAATGTACATGCGGCAGTTAAATAAAAGAATGATGGAGGGGTTGCTAAGCTAATACTACTCCTACTCCTAGCTAACAGACACCGCAATGAGAATATGAAAGAGAGGTAGATACACGACAACTCATGACATGAAACAAATGAATGGGAAAATAGATAAAATGTGGAGATGATTTCATTATTACCTTTAAGAGTGACCGCAAGGGCAACCTCAGTCAACGCAAGCCATGCGATCATGCTACACACACTAAAAGCCTAAATCTAGGACGTATGCAATGGGTATGCATAAGTGTCGAGATGACTGGATATAACCACCATATCCTACTTCCTGGACGCATGCAATATCCTATCCGTAGGGTGCATACGCTGTGTGAAAGAAAACAGAGCTTATCTCTAAGTTCCCCATTCTTGCCTATGCGTTCCAATCCGCTCTCTCGAGTTTTAGATTGGGGTTTTAGACTACTCTCTCAAGTATGCCTAAATGATGAATGATGCACTCATAAGACAAGGTAACCGCATGAACTTTGCTGACATAAGATTGTTCCTATCTCTAGTGAACAATAACTCACATTGCTTAATGCGACCAACCACTTACCCTTTCGGGCATTTAGTTGTTGTTGACTTTACTCATAGACAAGCGTTGCGTCCGCCTATAGACAGGCGTTGCTATAGCTACACACTAAGCAAATAAGGTTTTTTCACACACTCATGCAATGCACACCTCTCGGTGGTTTGCTACATGCTTCATATCTCTAATCTACACGACTAAGTATGCGATACTCTAGCAATCTCACTAAGTGATGCAATGAAAGTTAAGGATGCTAAGGAAAGAAGATGGAGACGAAATTGAAGGACATATGAAATGTATTGAACACAAAATGTATTAATTCTTTAAATCCCAAAATGTAGTGCAATACAATATGAGAAAAAAAGAGAAAATGAAATGACCAGCTGGAAGCAATGACTTGCTTCCAGCGAATGTGCATCAAGGTTGTCGGTGGTGCCATGGATGGGCGGAGGAGCTGACTCTCTCAAGATCTAGCTCTGGTCGAAGGCTCTGGTCGTCACTTGCAATAGAGGAAGGAAGTGAAGAATTCTCAAGCTTTTTCTCACGCATTTTTCTGATCACAGGCATAGACCCTGGGTTGCATGGATAATCCTCAAACCAGTTGAAATTCTATTCATCGACTTCTTTATATAGAGCCTGGATCGCCGACAACATTAATGGACTGCTCTGATTCTGACATTCAGGGTGCGTTTAGTTCTTTCTGAATCTCTGCTACTAACGGCATGGTAGGTGAAATGTCAACATCAGCTTTTGATTTTCCTGAGATATGCGTTGATGCATTCAGTCCACCAACCTTACGTTGATCCTTTATTATGCATTATCGTGTAGCTGCAATCATGTAGGGACCACATTCGCTTAATACCACAACTCTACACGATGATCGCAATCACCTGATGAGCGCAACTCCCATGCGATGGACGCATGCGGTTGATTACCGCAACACCCATGTGTTAATTGAACGCGTTTGCCTTTGCGATGGAGAGTTTTCTCTGCATGCGATCGTCTATGAGGCTGAAGGCTATGCAATAAGACTGGTGAGTTATGCGATGCCAAGGATGTTAAGCTACGCGTTGAGATGGCTATGCGCTAATGTAGGAATTGGTGTGAAGCTTGTGGCCAAGACACCAAGCAAGGGCTTTTGTGCTTGGCAAGGACATGGGGAATGCATGGTGTGGGTGGCCAAGAGAAGGGATAAGGCGTTAGCCAAAGTAATTGGAAGTTAATCGCATGAGGAAGGCAAGGCAATGCCTATGCATTGAAATCATGCGATGGCCAGGTCATAGAGGTTAGAGAAGCTCATGGATGCATGTGACAAGGTTGGCCTAGGCAAAAAGGTGTGCATGCATTGGTGGTGTTGTATGCGTTGGAAAACCATGCAATGGCCTAAGTATAAATAGTGAGCGCATGGGGATGTGTTGGCTAAGAAGGGTATGTGCCAAGGGAAAGCCAATCATAGGGAAAGAGAGCATGACAAAGGGAAGTCATGAAAAGGACTAAGGCTAGTTAAGGGCGAAGGAAGAGTCAAATGTTGGATAAGACAATGCGATCAAGAGAGCATGCGATCATTGGATGAAGTATGCGTTGACAAGTTATGTTTTGGAGAGCAAGGCTAAGATGGCAACTCATCCGAACATGTGGCTAAACGAGGGAGAGTTATGATTTAAGCCAAGGCTAGGTGGAGGTTTGAGAGGGCATGCAAAGTTAGGACTTTGAATTGGCTAAAGGTGAGAAAGCCACTTCAGGGTAAAGCTAGCAAAGGTAGGCATTGGCAGCACAAGAGGAAGCCATATAAGCATGCAAGGAAGTTGGAGATGTCAAGCAATGGGGAGTTTGGATGCCTATAAATAGGGCTAGTTAGAGAGTTTAGTTCTCAGAACTCACTCATGCCTTTTGAGTGATTTCAATGTAAGAGTGTCCAGAAGGGAGTTAGGTGTAAGGCCCCAGGCTGCCGTTCAAGTTGGAGTTGTGGGGAACAAGGAATTGACATTGAAAGGTAGAAAGCCCAGTCGGACGCACAATATAGCTCAGCGCCCATTGCTAGATGTCTGTGCTTGCCGCACGTCCAGCCCTACCCATGCGTCATCGCAAGGCGAGCGCGAATGCCTAACGCAAGGTGTGCGGACATCCTAGTGCACGTCTGTGCGCGTCCCATCGCCACCCTACATGCGATCGACCAGGCGCAATCCCAGCCGAGCATTGACGCCCAGTGTTGTCCACCCTATGCGACGCCTAATGCCTAGTTTCTCGCGTCCACACCCATCCTACAGCCCAACGCCCGTGACCTGCCAAAATAACCTCTAAAAGCTGTTTTTGGAAAGTTAGAACTATTTTGGTATTTTCAAAAAGAGGTAAGCTGATTATTCTATTTTAAAATTATTTTTTGATTGAGATAGAATTATTGGAGTAATTTTGGAGTAATTTTGGATTTCTTGAAAAGAAGAGAAATTCAAGGAAACCCGGGCCAGTAGATGTGCTAAGCAAAGTCTTGAACGATAAACAGGAGGACTATGAGTGGTTATTATTAGTTTGTTATGTTGAATTATATATATATACATACATATATGTTATTATATATATGCAAAGAATTGGCATGATCGGGAGATGTGTTTTCTTGGATTTTATTGGTTGACTTACATTCATAATATATTGTTGTTGTAATTTGCATTGGAAATTGGATTGTACCTTGAAAAATTGTTAACATGCCTACAACACGTCTAGCGGGATAATATTGACATGTGCACATTTGATGGGCTATAAGGGTACTGGAATTGTTTCCACATCATTCATATTGGGAATTCATGGGAATACCCGGGGAGATACATGATCATGCAAGGGTTATCCAGTTACCAGGCTAGGAGGGTTCCATTGTTGTTGTGAGGCTTATCTTGTGTTAAAAGTGTTTTCCCACAAATGTGTTCCTTTAAATCAAACTTGTTTTCATATGTTCTCAAAAGGTACCACTCACTGGGCTTTCTAGCTCACATTTTCAAATGTTTTATTTCCCTCCGCCTCAGGTAGAAAATAGCGAAACGTTCTAAGAAAAGCCACCCAAGGTATGGAACTGGTACTCTCTCATAGTGCAAGACTCGAATTGGGTTTTTCTTTGAAAGTCATCAGACATGTTAAAGCTAATATTGTATAATAGTATAAACCTTGTAACCACTCATAAAAATTAATTAAATTCTTATTTATTAGCTATTTGTGGAATGTTATGAAGTTAGGCAGTTGGTATCACAAGGTTGGTATCAGTTGTCTTCACATCTCTTTCTAGGTCTGGGAGACAAGGCTAAGGAGGGGACATGACAAGTTGGTATCAGAGCATAAGGTTTTGGAAAAACTCTAAGAATAAAACTTAGTATAGATTTTGGCTAGCTCGTAGCAGGCTTTGGAAAAAGGGTTACAGGAAACCCCTGGAGGGAATAGAAAGAGTTAGCTAAAGTGTAGTAAATAACTTGAACGACTTTCAATGTAGGAAATGTATCTGAGTAGTAGACCTCGGTGGTGGCAGGAATCCAAAACGAGTGATGCTACCTACAATACTAACTCTGGATGAAGTAGAGGGAACATCGAGATAAATAGTCCTTACTTGATACTGATTTGGGACACCAAATCATCAATCCTGGAATAAATTAATGGAATCCAATAAAAAAACCTAGATGTCCAAAGTGTAGAAAAAACCATAAAGGTCTATGCTTGATGGGGACCAGTATTCATTTTGGTTGTGGTATACATAGCCATATTAGGAAAAATTATGTATACTTCCAAAAGGAAAAATGGAGAAAGATGCAAACAAGTTTTAAGGGAGAATCAAATACAACTTGTTGCACCTGTAGGCAGCAGAACTAAGAGGTTTATGCCAGAGACGACATACGACAGAGAAACAAAAATGACCCATACATCTAGAAGTTCAGGTCAATTAGTTGGCTCTATCTAGAATACTGGAATCGACAACCCGCACAGGATAGTAATAGAATTTGACGGTCAATCTTCATGTTGGGTTTTGTGTTGAAGATTCTCATAAATTTTGCCTGTTCTGTCAGGAACCCGAACACAGGAAGACGAAAAGCCTTCTAAAGAAGCAGTTTTTTGGAGACTAACCCTTAGACATTAGAAGTAATTAGGAAAGAAGTTAAGAGATCAAGAAAGAGTGTACATAATGTAATTAATGTAAATAGACTTAGATCTGTAATGATCGACCTTGGGAATAAATAAGTAGAAATCTTCTGTAACTGGTGTGTGGTAAATCTTTGACTATTAAGCTTTTACTTAATCGATATTTGATTATCTGCAGACAACCATGCTAAGAAGTGGGAAACATCGAAACCAACCCAACCTGGTAGGTCAGGGGAAAAGAGTAAAAGTGAATCCAGTTATCCCTAAGAAGGAGCTAGGGATGAAGAATATTTATTAAATAGGTTCGCTCAATGACTGCATGAGAGCTTGGGAACCATACATCATACCAATTATATCATATACAATTGAATTTCCTCTTGTCAATTTGAACACTTCTAATCAACTCCAAGAACTGATTCTCAACTTTAATCCATCAAGCTACCAAGGGGACATTATGAACCTATAGCTTGAAGCTCTAATAGTACGTGAATAACTGAGTTAACTCTTTAGTCACGGGATCCACCATCCGTTAACTGATGGGCACTCTACTAAAGATCGACAGCTGCACTCTTCTCACTACAGATATATTTCTGTGTCCATATCAACCAATCAACAATGCGATGACTCTTCACAACTCGCTCGTAAGTACAGTTGGGCCAATTTACCATTTTTCCCCTGTAGTTATATATAACTCCTTAAGTACCACTGATTCCTCTAATAAACAATAAGTCATAGTCCTACTATGACTGAGTTTTCTCTTCCAAAGAAAGGATGTGGCCACTATGTTTAAGATCCGCTGTCAACCCTTAAGGGAAAAATCTATCTACTTACCCCTGCTTTGGGGAAGGAGTGAATTCCATCTTGTGTAACTGAGTTCCCGGCTCCCCAATTAGAATAATCCCCAAAAAAGGTAGGCTTGTTGAGTTGGCAATTTGGCCACTTTCATCCATACTAATCAAAGGATCGCTCTCAAAGGCAGGAGTTCCTAAAACACTTAGGATTAAGGTTAAGTCACCTATGGTTGTTTAGGTGAGATGTAAGTCTCAAGTATCAATGGCTCTATATAAAGAGACGAATCATCTCGTGATCCGGTCTTATACAAACTCTTTGTATAGGACACCCTTGCTTGCATATCTCCACATGAATGGTCAGGATCAGACCATCTGTAGTAGTTCATAACACTTATAAATCTCTATAAAGCGGGTCGTATCCTTAGTGTCACCAGGATAAGGTATCCCTCTTTTATCCTTATACTACAGACCTTTTAGGTTATTACTTAAGGCATGATCCACTTGTATATCTCATATACATGCTTAAGTTTACATACAATAACCATGGATATTTGTTTATTGGATATGAGTAAATGCAAAATAAAAAAAAATTCTTATTTTATTCGTAACAATGTGTATAAAGTTTATAAACTATGAGACTCTAGGAGAATTAGGACAACAATCTCAACACTTTACTCCTGGAGTTGGAAATAAAAGTTTGTTTAAATGGAAGAGAACACCAAAATCAGGATCCAACTCTGAGAAGCAAGACAATTGAGGTAATTATTGGACAACCCTATCCGAATCAATTAAAAGAATATGTGACGAGTGCTAACCAAGACCCAGATGCTCAACTTGTAATAAGTATCAATGGGGAAGATGTTCGGAGCAAGTACATACTTGCTATAGGTGCGGACAACTAGGACATTTTAAGAGGGAGTGTCCCCAAATAGTGGGTCGTGAATGGAAAAATGTGTCACAAATTGTAAATCAATGAATTAAACCTCGAGTTTAGGAGGAGGACGTGTGGGTGGCACAAAGAAAAACGAGACTGGGAAGCCCAACCAACCTTAGGGGAAACTGTATGCTTTTACTAAGGATGAGGAAATGCCCGATGCTAGAAGAAGCAAAGGCAAGAATCTGGAGGAGTAGTGTAAAGACAAGCTTTGTAATTAAATTTTGTTAGTAAATAAAAATTTGTTGTTTGATTGGTGTGCATAAATGTTCGTTAAATTTTGAGGATGAAATTTTTTTTAAGGAGGTGGTAAATGTGAAACCCTGAATTTCACCTAAGTGATTTAGGTTAGAACTTGGTTAATAAGAAAGCTTGTAGAAGAAGAAAAAGGAGGAAAATGCCTTAAGTATTGAAAAATTGGACCTTAAAGGCTAAAAATTATGTTGTGGTTAAGTAAAGATTTAGGTAACAAAAATTTGACAAAGTGTTGAATGCATAGAGGCACCATGTGTTGTTAAGAACCGAGCATCGAGTAGACACCATGTGTGAATCAAGCATTGAGTAAACACTAGGCATTGGGGCATGGCAGTTGATAAGGCAAGAATCGAGCATCGAGTAAAGGTCATGTGTAAGCAAGAAAAGGATTGTGCTTTGAGTAAAGGCCATGCGTGAGAGAGGAAAGGATCGTGCATCGAGTAAAAGCCATGCATGAGTAAGGAGATGCTCGATTGCGTGTAAGGCGCTAAACACAAGGCGCTGAGTGAGCGTGAGCCATGTGGCTGTGAGATGTGTGTTGAGGCGTGCGACTAGTACGCTATATGATGCGAAAACCATGCAATGAGGCTGGAAGCTATACGAAGAGGCTGATGAGCTATCCGATGCATAGGATGTTAAGCTAAGCATTAAGATGGCTATGCACTGTTGTAGGAATTAGTGTGAAGCTTGTGGCCAAGACACCAAGCAAGAGCTTTTGTGCTTGGCAAGTCCATGGTGAATACTGAAGGAAATCGGAAGCGATATTTCCATGTGCAATGGAACAAGTTTATTCTAAATTACAATCATGAATGAACAAATACATTCACAGTCAACTTCAAACATAAACGGTTATGAAAATAATAGAGAAATTACAGCATGAACAACAAATGAACAAAGAAGAACTCTACGAAAATCTTTCACGTCGTCTCCACGCTCCTTGCTCAAGAATGCGCGAACAACAACAACCTCGAACGCTCGATCTACACAATCGCAACACAGCAATAAACACAACACCAACACTTCGCGCTAATCCTCAACGATCGCCTCGATCATGATCTCCTCAGCGACATGAACACCCTCCACAGCACCACGAATAGCCTCCAATAAAGCTACACGGTGTCGAATTGAGTCTGACACCATCAACAAGGAGACCTTGGTATTCTCAATCTGAGAACCAGAAGGTGGGCTCTGTTCAGACTTGGAATGAGGCAGACGAAGGAGGAAACACTGATCACATACACGACTAGGCAAGTGGGAGATGGCGGAGACCTATCGTATAGGTCGATGCCCAATCATTTAGATAGAGCTATGCGATCTTCTAGCAAAATCTGTGCAAGCGTTTAGCTCATCGTTTAGCTCGGTTTGTCACCTATAGACTCTACACGTTCGTTTACTTAGGGCAAGCGATCGTCTAGCAAAACTAGGCGATCGTTTAGTAAATACTGAACGATCGTTTAACTCTACTCTGCCTGGTCGTTTAGCTCGCCCAGCCGTCATTTAATAAATCCGTATGTACTTGACGACTACAGGAGTTTCTTCTGCACGAGAGAGAAAACTCAAAAAACTTTTTAGCGTTTGGAAAACTTCTTTTCAAATTAGGAAAACCACTTTCCTTTTAAACTCACGTTTACCATGAATTCAATAACCACCCATTCACTTGGTTATTAAAGAAAAAGAATTAATTATCCAATAATTAATATTATTATAAATATAAATGATAACCAACCTATCATACTATATTTATAACCTATAGTTTTAATATTTCATCTCATGAAACATAGAAACCATAGTTCTTTTTCTATTCCATGGTACTTAATGTAAATCTCATTTACATCAATCCTCCACTAGATGTATCTCATACATCATACCAATTATATCATATATAATGAAAATACCTCTTATCAATTTGAACATTTCAAATCAACACCAAGAATTAATCCTCAACTGAATCCATTGAGCTACCAAGGGGATCTTATGAACCTGTAGCTCGAAGCTCCAACGGTACGTGAATAACTGACTAAACTCTTTAGTCAAGGATCCACCATCCGTTAACTGCCAGGCACTCCACTAAAAATCGATAGTTGAACTCTCCTTACCATAGATATATTGTTTTTCCATCTTAACCAATCAACAGTGCGACAACCCTTCACAATTCGCTTGTAAGTACAGCTAGGCCAATAACCGGTATGCCCCTATAGTTACATTTGTCTCCTTAAGTACCACTGATCCCTCTAATGAACATAAGTCATAGTCGTACTATGACTGAGTCTTCTCTTTCAAAGAAAAGTTGTGGCCACTATGTTCAAGCCCCAAAATCACCTTTAAGGGAGCAATCTCTCTACTTATCCCTGCTTTGAGAAATGAGTGAATTCCATCTTGTGGAATGAGTTCCCAGCTCCCATATCAAAAAAGTCCGCAAAAAGGTAGGCATGTTGAGTTGGCAATCTGGCCACTCTCAACCATACTAATCAAAGGACCGCCCTCAAAGGCAGGAGTTCTTAAAACACTCAGGATTGAGGTCGTGTCACTTATGATCGTTTAGGTGAGATGCAAGTCTCTAGTATCAATGGCATTATATTCAAAGTCTTGTCATCTCGTGGTCCAGGTCTTATACAAACTCTTTGTATAAGATACCTTCGCTCGCACATCTTCACATGAATGGTTAGGATCTACCATCTGTAGTAGTTTATAACACTTACAAACTTTTACAAAGTAGGCGGTATCCGTAGTCTCACCAAGATCAGGTATCACACCTTAATCCTTATACTACAGACCTATTTAGGTTATTACTTAAGGCATGATCCACTTGTATATCACATATACATGTTTAAGTTCACATAAGATAACCAAGGAGATTTGTTTATTGGATATGAGTAAATGCCAAAATTACATAAAAATTATTATTTTTCATTAAACAATGTGTATCTTTACAAAATAACGAGACTCCAGGAGAAGAAGAACACCAATCCCAACAATTTCCCACTTGTCCTAATGACTCGGGAGACTAATGTACAATACAATATAAAAATGTACAATATACAATAAACTAAGGCATACCCTAGTATCATTTCCCACTTGCCCTAGACAAGATGTCGCTTGTCCCACAGACCCAAACTCTCCAAGTGACCCTCGAACACTTTAGACGTGAGGGCATTTGTAAAGGGATCAGCAACATTGTATCCTGTAAGAATCAGATCCTTTTCTCCATATACAAGCATGTAGTTCCTCGTTATCTGAAGATACTCGAGGATCGTCTTGACCGTCGTCCGGTGATCAAATCCTGGATTGGACTAATACCGACTGACAATCCCTACTGCATAGCAAATTTCGTGTCTGGTACACAACATTGCATATATCAAGCTTCCTACAACAGAAGCATAGGGAATTCGTTTCATCTCCACAACTTCTTCAGATGTCTGAGGACATTGATCCTTAGACAGAATGATTCTATGCCTGAAGGGTAACAAACCCCTCTTGAAATTCTGCATCTTGTACCTGATCAACATTTGATCAATGTACGCTGCCTGAGACAGGGCTAACTGTTTGTTCTTGCGATCCCAAATAATTTGGATCCCGAGAACATACTACGCCTCACCCAAATCTTTCATTTGGAACTGGGCAGCTAGCCAACTCTGAATGTCAGTTAGATACCCTACATCATTCTCAATGAGTAGGATATCATCCACATACAGTACTAGGAAAGCTACTGAGCTGTTAATGATCTTCTTGTAAACACAAGGCTCATCAACATTTTGGTCAAAACCAAACGACTTGACAGCAGTGTCAAATCTGATGTTCCAAGATCTTGATGCTTATTTCAGCCCATAAATGGACCTATTACGCTTGCAAATTCTTTGCTCTTGATCTGGAACTATGAACCCCTCTAGTTGAGTCATATAGATGGTCTGCTCAAGATTACCATTCAGAAAGGTAGTCTTGACGTCCCTTTGCCATATTTCATAATCATAAAATGTGGCTATGGATAGGAGAATCCGGATAGACTTCAGCATGACAACAAATTAGAAAGTTTCCTCATAGTCAACTCCCTCAACCTGGGTATAACCCTTTGCCACGAGTCTAGCCTTAAAGGTTTGCACCTTTCCATCTACACCTCTTTTTCGCTTAAAGATCCACTTACACCCAATAGGTCTTCCCCATCAGGTGGATCAATAAGCTCCCAGACGTTGTTGAAGTACATAGACTCCATTTCCTGGTTCATGGCCTTAACACATTCATCTTTGTCAACATCCTCCATTACTTTCTTAAAAGACAACAGATCCTCGATTCCATCATTCGTAATGACATTTTAGGCTTCAATCAAACCCATGTAGCGATTCGGTGGGTTTATAACCCTCCCACTACATCGAGGCAGTCTCAACTCTTGAGCTGGTTGACTAAACATTCTGACCTCAACAACTTTTGTTGATCTGTCGACCTGTTCAACAACTCTTTTTGAACCCCCAGCAGTCTCAGTCTCACTTGAGATCTCACGTAAAACGAGCTTACTTCGTGGCTTATGATCCCTCATGTGATCTTCTTCCAAGAAGATAGCATTAGTGGAAACAAACACTTTGTTCTCACTCGGATCATAGAAGTATCCTCCTTCATTTCCTTGGGATAGCCTACAAAGAGGCAAACCTTCGAATGTGGTTCCAACTTCTTTGGATTAGTCGCTAGCACATATGTCGGACAACCCCAAATCCTGAAGTGGCGTAAACTACCTTTACGGCCTCTCCATAACTCAAAAGGTGTTTTAGAAACACTTTTCTAGGGAACATTGTTCAGGATATAACATGCATTCTACACTACCTAACCCCAAAACGAGTCTGAAAGATGAGCATAACTCATCATAGACCGAACCATGTCCAACAAGGTTCTGTTTCTCCTTTCTGATACACCATTCTGCTGAGGTGTACCAGGGGTCCAGAGTTGGGATGCAATCCCATGTTCTCTCATATAGTTCTAGAATTTGAGGTCCATATACTCTCCACCACAATCAGATCATAGTGTTTTTATCTTCTTACCTAACAAGTTTTCAACTTCAGCCTTGTACTCATTGAACTTGTCAAGGGCTTCAGACTTACATTGAGTTAGGAAGAGATACCCAAACCTTCAATAATCATCCATGAAATAGATGAAATATTCATACCCACCTCGAGCTCTAACATTCATTGGACCACAGAGTTCTAAATGTATAAGCTCCAAGGTTTCCTTGGCTCTATAACCTTTTCCAATAAAAGGTCGTATGGTCATCATGACTTCGATGCATGATTCAAATACCTAAAGAAACTCTTATTCAAGATTACCTACGAGTGGAAGCGGATCTTTCCAATTCATTGTAACAGAATTATCGCATATACATTCAAACATACTCTTATAATGTTAAAGGGATCAAGAAATCATACCAGATGAAGATTTCTCGAGTCTGAAGCCCAACCATCTGCCTCGAACAGTCACCACTCGAACATAAGGAATCGGAGAAGACAACACCACTTAGAGCCCTCAATATTCTTGGAGTGAGAATTCAAAGTGTGGGCTTTGTTCGGATTTGGTAGAGGGAAGGAGGAAGAGTGACCGTACACAACGATCAAGCAAGTAGGAGAAGCGATCATCTATGCATAGGCAATATGCTTGATCCTTTAGGTAAAATGTACGATCGTGTAGTAAAAGTAAGCGATCGTCTAAATGATCAGGTAGGAAAAAGTAAACGATCGTCTATACGATCGTGTAGGAAATGGGTGAGCGATCTTCCAAAACAATTGCGTAGGAAAAACTAAGTGATCGTTTAGTAAATACCGGGAGCTAAACGATCACTTAGTAAAAAGGTAAACGATCGTTTAGATAATAGCACGCGACGGTGTAATTGGTATGCGATCGCTTAGTAATATCGTATATGTAAGCGATCGTGCAGTCTTATCGTATAGGCACTGATTTTCTAAATGATGACACGATCTTTTTCACAATACCTGCACACACCGAGATCAACATATCGTCTGTTATTTATAATGCACTCATCCGTTATTTTAAACAAAGAGGCGCCTTCCCATTTCCTTTATAACCATCCAATTAATGTGATCTTACCACATTTTAACTTATAAATTAATATCAAATATTAATTATAATATTTTTTCCTCTACTAGATATAAATCATATTTATATCAAATTTCCTCCAAATTAATGTATCTCATACATAAAGTTAATCATATCATATTTAATTAACTCGTTCAATTATATCATATATAATCGAACCCCCTCTTGTCAATTTGAACATTTCAAATTGACCCAAAAACTGACTCTCAACTTGTATCCAAGCTTCCAAGGGGACCTTATGAACCTATGGCTCAAAGCTCCAACGGTACGTGAATAGCAGACTAAACTCTTTAGTCACGATATCCACCATCCATTAACTGCCAGACATTCCACTAAAGACCGACAGTTGAACTCTTCTTGCCATAGATATATTTCTATGTCCATTGGATATAACCAATCATCAATATGATGACCCTTCATAGATGCTCGTAATTACAGCAGGCCAATTTACCGTTTTCCCCCTGTAATTATATCTTCCTCCTTAAGTACCACTGATCCCTTTAATGAACCATACAACATAGTTCTACTATGTGTGAACACCTCTCGGGCCATAAGAAGGTGTGTGGCACCACATCGTTCAAACCCTGGAATCAGCCTTTAAGGGAGATATCTATCTACTTGCCCCTGCCTCGGGGAAGGAGTGAATTCCATCTTGTGTAGCTGAGTTCCCAGCTGTAACTTAAAATTTATATCTTTAAGCATGTGGATAAATATACGATACTACTTCTAGATATGTGTTACTTATGAATATTCTTGTAGTATGCCTTGCGTTGTCACAAGTTTCCTTACATTGGAACCAGGTGTAATTCCACCACAAGTTTCTCGGTGTGATCCAAGGTTGAACACAGGGACTGTTCGAGGTTATTGTGGTATGTTCGTGGTATATGCGACCAGGTTTTTCAATCTTTAAAGAGTGTTTTGTACAAGTATATAAAATTGCGGTAAAGTAAAGGAAAGCAGTAAAATGTGATAATAAAATAAGTACAGTAAACCTAAGCTAGATGATACAAGATACAGGTCTCATGATACAAGATGCTAGGGTCCAGGCTGGCTATGAAGGTTATGCAAAGAGCATGGAATGCAGCGGCAAGTCTTATGTACTAACAGAAAGAGAAAGATAATGAATATAAACAGTGCAAGTTTCTTAATTGCGTTGAAGTTATAAGTTCAGTTATGCTTTTCTCATGGTGTACACCTTTCAGTGATCGACCACGCTCCCACATGTCTGGAAGTACTACTCGTTTTAGTTAACGCATTCTTCTAACCTTCTCTCAATAGATCAGAAAGGCATCTTCACTTCTGCTCTCACAGGTGAAGATGCCGTCTAGCATGCTTTAGCTAAACGCAGTTATCTCTTTAACATAAGTTAAGTACTCGTTTAATTCATACTAACTACCAGGGGATTAAGAAGACATCATGGAGAAATTGATTCACGGAGGAACGGAAGTAGACAGAAAATGGAATATGAAAGCAATCGAAACATTTAATATATCTATTAAGCGTTTGATTCATGGTGTGTGAATGAAGAGATAAAGAAAGTGAAATACAATGATGAAAAGAGATAGAACAAATACAAACAAGCACCAACGTCTTAGCACCGATTCGGATGGAGATCTGCTTGCCGGATTGGATGGATCAGATGGATGGATGAGCTTCCCTTTCAAGCTTGCTTAACCGGTAGCAGGGTTCTCAGCACAGAGTTTCTCAATGGGTATTCGACAGAATAGAACTGAGACTCACCTCTCGGCCTTGTCTCGTCTTCTTCTTGGATTTCTTCAGTTAAGCACCCAGTTCAGCCTTTTCTCTCAACACTTTAGCAGCAATTAGCCCCGTATCTAGTAGCATAAGTTTTCTTTGAAATCTATGGGGTATTTATAGTTGAGGATCTTTGACTCTGGCCTTGTGGTCCTCACTTGTTGTTATGGAAATTTCGAAGATGGAGGGATATTATTCCTTCTATTATACAACCAGACAGTCAATTCTGCACAACCGTTAGTTGTACACGTGTCTCCATCCTCCGCTTTTGCTTTGCTCAGCTACATTTTTCAATCGTAAGTTCGTATGTGGTGTTTGTTTTTACTACCGCATGCGGTTGAAAGTCAGCTCTAGATCGACAATCGCATTGCGCCGTCATTGGGTTAATCGTCTCTTCATTGTTGATTGACGGGCACATTACGACAGAGATGCGTTGATCAATTCTTCTTGAGCCTTGAGTGCAAGCAGTGACTTGGTTTCTTGCGAAACAGAGTAAAATCTCCTTTTCTTCCATCTTAAACATGTTAGTGGGTGTAATTGCGATAATTCATAATTATTGTATTTCGAAGCTAATTTTCATACAATTGACGCATATGTATTCTCATTTGGCCGCAATATCTAGATAAGGCAGTCTAAATAACTTGTATTTCTGCAAGTTATCACCAGCTCCCAAATCAAACGAATCCCCAAAAGGGTAGGTTTTAGTCGGCGTTCTAGCCACTCGCACCCATGCAAATGAAAAGACTGCCCTCAATGACAGAAGTTCCCAACTCACTCAGGATTGAGGTCATGTTACCTATGGTCATCCTAATAAAGTGAAGTCTCAATTATGAACGATGTTATATAACGAGACATTAACACTTCGTGGTTAGGTCTTATACAAACTCTTTGTATAGAAGGCCCCCACTCGCATGTCCCCTACACGAATGATCAGGATCAGATCATCTATGACAAGTCACAACACTTGTGACCATTCCACAAAACGGGTCTCATCCGTAGCATTACCAAGATAAGGTTTCCCTCCTATATCCATATACTACAGACCGTTTTGGTTATCACTCAAGACTTGATCCACTTGTATGTCACCACATACATGCTTAAGTTACATACAGATAACCAGGGATTTTAAGTTTATTGGTTTGTGGTAAAATGAAAAACATCTAAATGTACAAAGTCAAGTAGTGAAGTAAATATCATTTATATTATACATCACAAGTGTTCGTACAAAGTTGTTTACAAACTACTGGACACGAGACTTTAGAGCACAAACCCCAAATATCTCCCAATTGTCCTAAAGCAAAGTGGGGAGTACAAGTAAACAGGCACAAAAATATAAACTAGGGCATAAAAACCTAGTGCAACAAAATCTCCCACTTGCCCTAGTCCAGCCGCGGGCGGTCCTGTAGACCCATGCTCTGAAGGTGGACCTCAAACACTGTAGCCGTGAGAGCCTTCGTAAACGGATCAACAACATTTTGCTAAGAGGTGATATTCGTGACGATCACTTCTCCTCAATGCACTATCTCATGGATCAAATGATATTTCCGCTCTATGTGTTTGTCGTGCCTATGACTCCTGGGCTCCTTGGAGTTCGCCACAGCACCACTATTGTCACAATAGAGGGTGATGGGCCTAGACATATCTGGAACAACTTCTAACTCTATCAAGAACATTCTGAGCCAGACGGCCTCTTTAGCAGCTTCTGATAACTGGCATAAATGCCACTTATTATAAGCCTTTTATTTAGAATCATGAGGGCTAATAGGTAGAAAATGCGATGATAATACTTAGAATTTGTGAGAAATTGAGTTTTGCGTCGATTAGCACCTAAATCTTCACTAACCTCAATATTATGTGTCACTTCGTGCCAAAGTGTCTATTTTTGTAGCTATCGCAAGAATCAAACGCATGCGTTTGAAATAAGCAATCAAAGACAAACGCATGCGTTGAAGCCAAGCGATCGCAAAGATAAACGCATGCGCTGAAAGTTGGATCGCATGCGTCCATCACATGGAAGTTGCGGTGATCGAATGCGCCCATCGCATGGAAGTTTCGATGATCAAATGCACCCATTGCATGAAAGTTACGGTGATCGACTGCGCCCATCACATGAAAGTTGCAGTGATCAAGCGAATGTTGTGATCAATTGGGAATTGCAACCACAGAGTGACAACCATAATAGAAGGACGATCGCAAGATGGGTAGAACGTGTTGATACTTCAGCTGAATCAAGCTCGGACGCATACCTTGGGAGTGTCAACAAGATAAGATGATATGACATTGCCCATATCGCGACAAAAGCAGCAGTGAGCCATAACGCAATCATGATAGTTATTGGCATTTAAACTCTATAAATAGCCTTTTGAACCTTCATTTCAAGACATTCGAAGAGGCAGAGGTTTGCGATCACAAATTAGAGCTTGAACAAGATTTTCAGTGAGAATTCTTCACCTCCACAAACCAGATCGAGTGACGACTGGAGCTTTTGCCAGAGATAGAGCTCGAGAGAGACATCTCCACCATTCATCCATGGCACCATCGGCAGCCTTGACGCAAAGTCCTCCATTTCTCTTCTAATCTCTGTATTGTATTACATTTTAGCTTAAGATATTAAGACATTTTGTGATCAATGCAAATCTTGATTCCTTCATTGTCATCTTCTTCATCATCTTTATCTCTATCATTGTTTATCTTCAACGTTTATTTATCAAAGGCGATCGCATACTTAATCGTGTAGCTTAAAGATAGGACGTATGTAATAACCCATCGAGAAGTGTACGTTGTGCGAGTATAGTGAGTTAAGCTTAGAGACATTTTGTTGCATTGCTTGTCTATAAGTTAAATAGTCGCGTCTAACTGCCTGAGAAGGTAAGAGATGGAATGCACTAAAGCAAAGTTTGCATTGTTCCTAAAGATAGGCACAATCTTATGCTTGACGAAACCATGCACTATAGAGATATAGTCACGCGGCTGACCACCGAGAAGTATGCGTTGTGTTAGTGTGATGAGCTAGGATTACTCGGGCGATTTAAGATAATAAACATTACTATGCGTTAATGGTTGTTGTGTATCTATCTGTTCTCATTACAAGTCTTCTATTGCTCAATCTGTTTAGTTAAGAGTAGGAATAGTGTGTAAATCCATTAAACTTCTTTTTACTTTTCTTTTCATCGCCTCAAACACATTGCTTCACAAGCATTATTGAGTGACAAGTCCCTGTGTTCGACCTCAGATTACTCGAGAAACTTACGTTCCGTTATATTTGGCATGAGTGTAAGAAAATTTGTGATAGAAACGCGTGATCATTACATACTAGATTAACACATTTTCATTCTGACGCATGACCTCAGACGCATGGGCGCAAACGCATAAGCCATGTCTAACGCACGATTGCATGTACAACCCCATCCGTTCGTAATTAATTTTTCCTAACCCAACAGCTTCACAAATCGCTACGTACTCGGCCTCTATCGTGGAGTCGACGATTACCCCTGCTTAGTGCTCGCCACACTACAACTCCTCCATTAAGAGTAAATACTAACCCTAAAGTGGACTTTAGAGAGTCCTTATCAGTCTGAAAGTCAGAATCCGTGTATCCAGTAAGGATCAAATCCCAAGATCCATACATGAGTATGTAGTCCCTCATTCTCCGAATATACTTGAGGATGTTCTTAACTACGGTCCAATGACCTTGGCCTGGGTTAGAGTGATACCTACTGATTATTCCCACAATATAGCAGATGTTTGGCCTAGTGTAGAGCATCACATACATTAAACTGCCAACGACAGATGCATATGGGACCCATCTCATTTCCTCAACCTCTTGAGGAGTCTTAAGACACATGTCCTTAGACAAAGTGACTCCATGCCTGAATGGTAGTAGGCCCTTTTTTAAGTTCTGCATCTAGTACTTGAGCAAGATTTTTTCAATATACGATGCCTGAGACAGTGCTAGCACTTTGTTCTTACGATCCCGAAAGATCTGTATACCCAGAACAAACAGAGTCTCTCTCAATCTTTCATTTGGATATGGGTCCCTAGCCAGTTCTTAACTGTAGTTAGTAGACCTACATCATTTCCAATGAGTAGTATATCGTCTACATACAATACTAAGAAAGCTACTCAATTGTTGACTATTTTCTTGTAAACACGAGGTTCATCAACTTTTTGGTCAAAGCCATACGATTTGATCGCAGCATTAAACTGAATATTCCAAGATCGAAACGACTACTTCAGCCCATAAACAGACCTATTTATTTTGCAAACTTTTTGCTCTTGACTTTGGGCAATGAATCCTTTGGATAGCACCATGTAAATGGTCTCCTCAAGATTTCCATTTAGAAAAGCCATCTTGATGTCTATTTGCCAAATCTCATAATCATAATAAGCTGCAATGGACAGGAGGATGCGGATCGACTTTAACATGGCAACTGATGAGAAAGTCTCCTTATAGTCGACTCCCTACACCTGGGTATAACCCTTTACCACAAGTCAAGCGTTGAAGGTTTGCACCTTCCCATCATCACCTTGTTTGTGCTTGTAGATCCATTTACAACCTATAGGTCTTACCCCATCAGGCTAATCTACAAGATCCCATACCGAGTTAAAGTACATCGACTCCATCTCGAGATTCATGGCTTTAACCCATTCATCCCGGCCAACATACTCCATTTCCTTTTTATAGGACAACAGATCCTTAACGTCACCATCTGTCACCATAGCTAGGATTTTCGTCAAACCCAGATAGCGATCAGCGGGTTCATAACCCTCCCATTGTGCCAAGGTTCCCTCAACTCTTGAGGTGGAACCGACCTACCAGACGAACTATCATCAACATTTCTGGTTGATGAATCAGGTCCTTCAACAACTCTTGTTGAAGTTTCAGTAGTTTCTTTGGAAAGCTCACTTAACACGACTTTACTACGTGGACTGTGCTCCCTGATATGATCCTCCTCTAAGAAAGTAGTGTTCGTGGAAACAAACACCTTGTTTTCGGATGGATCATAAAAGTAACCTCCTCGTGTACCTTTGGGGTAGCCTACAAAGAGGCACAACCTTGATCATGATTCCAACTTCTTAGGATTTGCCTCAAGTACATATGCCGAGCAACCCCATATGCGAAAGTGACGTAAACTAGCTTTATGCCCATTCCACAACTCCAAAGGTGTTCTTGCAACACTCTTAGAAGGAACACAGTTGAGAATGTATACCGCAGTCTCCACTGCGAAACCCTAAAACGAGTCTGGTAAGGAAGCATAACTCATCATCGAACGAACCATGTCCAACAAAGTTCTGTTTCTCCTTTCTGCTACACCTTTTTGCTAAGGTGTACCCGATGCTAAGAGTTGGGAAACAATTCCATGTTCTAATAAATAGTCCTGGAACTCATAATCCAAAAACTCTCCACCTTGATCTGATCGAAGTGTTTTTATTCGTCTATCCAAAGCATTTTCAACTTCGGTTTAAACAATTTGAACTTTTCAAAAGATTCAGACTTTCGTTGCATCAGATAGACATACCCATATCTCGAGTAATCATCAGTAAAACTGATAAAGTACTCATAGCCTCCTCGAGCTCGCACATTCATAGGACCACAAAGGTCAGAATGTACTAATTCAAGTGGCTCTTTGGCTCAATAACCTTTTCCAGTAGAAGGTCGTTTAGTCATCTTACCTTCAAGGTAAGATTCATACATTGATAAAGAATTTTCCTCTAACCCGCTTAGAAGGCCATCTTCACCAATCTCTCAATCCTATTGAGATTGATGTGCCATAATCTAAGGTGTCAAAGTTGAGTATTTTCTTTTGGAGAAACTCATTGACGTTTAGATTGAGTTACGGCAGATTTAAACATCTCTATGTTATGGAGGGAACTTAAGGCTAAAGGTCTTAGCATATACATGTTTTCCAGTTTAGCTGTACAAATTTCAACACCATCCTTACGAATAAACGCTTTATTCAATTTAAAAGAAATAGTGTAATTGTATTATAACAGACACTTTACAGAAATAAGGTTCCTTTTTAGTTCAGGAACTTTAAAGACATCTTTTAATATAAGAAACTTATTCTGTAAAGTAAACTAGATGTCTCCCACTGCCACAGCTGAGACGATGTGCCCGGTGCCTACTCGCATCGTCATCTCACCAGCCTCCAACTGTCGCCAGGATCTAAGCCTCTGAAAAGAAGAACATACATGATTAGTGGCACCCGAATCTAATATCCTAGCAGAATCATCATTCTCCACTAAACAAGTTTCTAATACAAGAAAATCATATTTACCTCTGTCTGCCTTGGCTGCCTTCTTTTCCTTCAGATAACGAGGACAATTCCTCTTCCAATGTTCGTCCTGGTTACAGTGCAAACATTTTCCTTTTTCAACCGACAGTGGACGTTTTTTCTAGGCGACAGGTGGCGGGTTAGTAGGTGGATTCCCTTTCCCTTTACCACCCTTCTTCTTCCTCCCCTTTCCTGAGTTAGAAGTTGAAGGTGCATACTTTGTTCCTGAGCTCGAACCTCGATAGAACCTTTTTTAGGACGAGACAACATTTGCCTCACCTCTCTTTTTCTCCTTACTTTTCAACAAGGATTGGTAAGTCTACAACTCGTTGAGAAGAGTGGTAAGGGAGTATTCCACTTTGTTAAGAATTGTATTGCTAACAAAGTGAAGGAAGCTCTCCGGCAATGAATGCAGGATAATGCTAACCTGACTACCCTCATCGATCTTAGACCTATTCATCTTCGCCACGTTAAAGTGGACCATCATATTCAGCACGTGTTCATGAACAGAGGTGCCTTCCTCCATTTTGGAGTTGAAGATGTGTTTCAGAGCTTCATGCTTGAGCTGTTCAGACGGCTATCCGAACATTCCCTACAGGGATTCCATGATCTCACGAGCTGAGACCTTGGACTCTTGTTTCTTGGCCAAAACGTCACTAAGACTGGCAAGAATATAGGCTCGAGTCATATCATTTGCCCGTATCCAACGCTCGTACGTTGTCTGAACATTTCGAATAGCGTCCTGAGGTGGAATGGGAGGACATTCCTCCGTAAGGACAAATTTCAGATCCTTGATGATGAGTATCGTCGTGAGCATATGTTTCCATCTTAAATAATTTTGGCCATTCAGTTTTTCGGTGCTAAGCAAATTGATAGTGGCTGATGCCATTAAAAAGACCGTTGCTGAAAAAAAAACGAATAATCTTTTATAAGACTTTGCAAAAACCACTTTTTAATTAACCAATTAATTTTTAGCAAAACAGATTTAGGGTACCCTAAGTGAGAAGACTTCTATTTTATAATGATGCCTTAGTGAGGCAAGACAAACGTCATCGGTGGGGTGATCGGATGGCCCTTCACTAGGATGAGACAATCTCAACCATTAGGCAGAACAAACTCTTGGAACTAAACCTAATAGCCACCATTTGTTCGGTCTAGAATAGTTAACCCTTAACAATCCTGCGTAAGTGTAATCCCTCGTTTTCGGCCCCAGAGTCCCGCCCTAATGCGCTTACCGTAGGGTAAGACAGATTAGGACAAGAGACTAAGTAACCTTATCCTCTTATGGGAGATCAAATAAAGAAACGCGCAAAACAGTCATCCTATAGGTGGACACACCCAGGGTGCCACGAGGCGATGCGGAAAAAATTTATTCAATTCAACGAGGGAGACCGAGGGATATGCTCTTGCACTTCCCACTTCCACTTACTATGAACACTCTCTCCATCTACCTTGATATTGACCTACCCAAACACCATCCGTTGGGGGGACACGCCAGAGGTGCCTCGAGGCCGAGGGTAGATCTCACGATATGGACTATGAGGGAGAAATGCGAAAGGTGAAAATGAAGCATCAAATGCCCAAAGAACCTCCCATTGAATGTTCTACCTAGGGGTTTATTAACCTAGACAATCCGGCTACTGATTATGATCTAAGTCATTGATAAAGTTTGCTCAAAAACAACTTTTTTCTTTGAAATACAAAAAATCCAAGTAGTCACATTAAACTCTTTAATGGACTGGCCTTAGTTTACATGCATCAAATCTATCTAAATTACCTTTCCAGGTAGGTTCCCAGGTAGAGGTGTTACGTTGCCATCATCTTAAATACCCCAGCCTAGACAGAACCCGCCTTCGACAAAAGGTCTACTATAGATAGACTTGCTACATATTGATCTTTTATTAATTATTTTAGTTCTAATTTCATTTCATAACCATTTATAAAATAAACAACTAAAACACTCATCCCACATAACGAAGTATTTATAATGCTTATAAATATAATGAAAGAAAATTAAATAAATAAAGGATATATAAATATAACCCTTATATTATATGATGCATGAGCATGCATTTATGTAAATTAAAACATGCTTCTCAAAATTATAACACTTATAATAAAGAAAATATGCATGACCTAAGGTGGGGTTTATCTATATGTGCATACCATATGACATATTAAAACCTACATCACATGTAAAAAATGAAGGATTTATGGACCGGGATGATCCTTTACAAAACCGGAATGAAATAACCCTATCTATTAGATTTTTCATTGAGCAAACCGATTCACAGGCGAACCGGGTCTTGAACCGCTAGGAGGACTCCATCATGTAGTAAATGTTGTAGATAGGCGATTGTTCAGCGTGCACTAGACAATAGAAGCATAATTAAACGATCGCATAGACGACGACGAGGCTACGAAGCCTGATCGTCTATGCGATTGCATAGCGCGACGACAGGTAAATGATTTACCTTGCGTTACTAAGCGATCGTTTAGTTATTTACTAAGCGATGAAGCTTGTTGACCTAAACGATCATCCAGTGTGCACGCGTGTTAACCGATACGCGAGCATCTCATCGTCTAACCGATGCTGCAACCAGGTAAACAATTTACCTTGCATTACTAAGCGATGAAGCTTGCTGACCTAAACGATCGACAAGGTGCGCGTGTTAAACGATATGCGAGCATCACATCGTCTAACCAATACGTGCAACCAGGTAAACGATTAACCTTGCGTTACTAAGTGATCGTTTAGTCAGTTACTAAGCGATGAAGCTTGCTGACCTAAACGATCGACCAGGCATGTGCGTTAAGCGATACGCGAGCATCACCTCGTCTACACGACCCGATACTCAATGATCGCGTAACTGGTTTTCAACACAATGCGATCAACACTTGATCGCTTACCCGATCATCTACACAATGCAATTATCAGTGATCGCGTACCCTATCGACTGCATGATGCGAACAACACTTGATCGCATACCCCATCGTTTAACCGATGTGATCAACAGCGATCGCGTACTCCATCATTTAACCGATGCGATCAACAGCGATCACGTACTCTATTAACTGCACGATGCGATCAACACTTGATCACATACCTTCCTTGAAGAACCACAACGCTTGCTCCAATCTTCTTTTCAAACGATTCAAAACTCATACAGACTTTGAATATAGGCTCAATAATGATTATTAATGCCCAAAAACACAAGGCCTTTACAAACAACTGCGAATGTAAAGTTAAAACAAACTGAGGCTAACATCCACGAAAACATCCATAAATCTGCACATCCACAGCAATTTAACGATTAAAAAGTGTAGAAATCCACCCACCAAGAACGTATTTGCAATTCTTTTGCAGCAACGAATTGGCATATCAGAAAATCGGGTGCTCTGTACCAATTGAAGAACTCTTATTCAAGAGTACCTACAAGTGGAAGCGGATCTTTCCAATTCATTGTGACAGAATTACCACATATATATTCAAACATACTTTCATAATGCTAAAGGGATCAAGAAATCATACCAGATGAAGATTTCTCAAGTTTGAAGACCAACCGTCTACCTCGAATAGTCACCACTCGAACATAAGGAATTGGAGAAGACAACAACACTTAGAGCCCTCAGTATTCTTGGAGTGAGAATCCAAAGTGTGGGCTTTGTTCGGATTTGGTAGAGGGAAGGAGGAAGAGCGACCATACACAACGATCAAGGAAGTGGGAGATATGGTCGTCTATCGCATAGACAATATGCTTGATCGTTTAGGTAAAGTGTACGATCGTGTAGTAAAAGTAAGCGATCGTCTAAACGATCGTGTAGGAAAAGGTAAACGATCGTCTATACGATCCTGTAGGAAAAGAGTGAGCGATTGTCCAAAACGATCACGTAGGAAAAACTAAGCAATCGTCTATACGATTGTTTAGAAAATACCGGGAACTAAAAGATCGTTTAGTAAAAAGGTAAAAGATAGTTTAGATAATAGCACGCGACGGTGTAATTGGTATGCGATCGCTTAGCAATATCGTATATGTAAGCGATCATGCAGTCCTATCGTATAGGCATTGATTTTCTAAACGATGACACTATCTTTTTCACAATGCCCGAGCACACCGAGATCAACATACTGTCTGCTATTTATAATGCACTCATCCGTTATTTTAAACGAAGAGGCGCCTTCCCATTTCCTATATAATCGTCCAATTAATGTGATCTTATCATATTCATAACTTATAAATTAATATCAAATATTAATTATAATATTTTTTCCTCTACTAGATATAAATCATATTTATATCAAATTTCCTCCAAATTAATGTATCTCATACATAAAGTTAATTATATCATATTTAATTAACTCGTTCAATTATATCATATATAATCGAACTCTCTCTTGTCAATTTGAACATTTCAAATTGACTCAAAAACTAACTCTCAACTTGTATCCAAGCTACCAAGGGGACCTTATGAATCTATGGCTCAAAGCTCCAACAGTATGTGAATAGCTGACGAAACTCTTTAGTCACGATATCCACCATCCGTTAACTGCCAGGCATTGCACTAAAGACCGACAGTTGAACTCTTCTTGCCATAGATATATTTCTATGTCCATTGGATATAACCAATCATCAGTACGATGACCCTTCACAGATGCTCGTAATTATAGCATGCCAATTTACCATTTTGCCCCGTTAATTACATCTTCCTCCTTAAGTACCACTGATCCCTTTAATGAACAATACAACATAGTCCTACTATGTGTGAACACCTCTCGAACCATGAGAAGGTGTGTGGCGCCACATCGTTCAAGCCTTGGAATCAGTCCTTATGGGAGCTATCTATTTACTTGCCCCTGCCTTGGGGAAGGAGTGAATTCTATCTGGTGTAGCTAAGTTCCCAGCTCTCAAATCAAATGAATCACCAAAATGGCAGGTTTTAGCTAGCGTTCTGGCCACTCGCACACATGCAAAACAAAGGACCACCCTCAATGATAGGAGTTCCCAACTCACTCAGGATTGAGGTTATGTTATCTATGGTTATCCTAGTGACCATTCCACAAAGCGGACCGCATCCGTAGCGTTACCAGGATAAGGTTTCCCTCCTATATCCATATACTACAGACCATTTTATTTATCACTCAAGACATGATCCATTTGTATGTCACCACATACATGCTTAAGTTACATACAGATAACCAGAGATTTTAAGTTTATTGGTTTGTGGTAAAATGAAAAACATCTAAATGTGCAAGTCAAGTAGTGAAGTAAATATCATTTATATTATACATCACAAGTGTTAGTACAAAGTTGTTAACAAATTACTGGACACAGGGCACAAACCCCAACAATACCGACAAGGAGTTTTCTTTTAAACTCTTTAGAAGTACACTTTGCACCAATTTCTCAATCCTATTGAGGTTGATGTGACCTAACCTAAGATTTCAAAGATGGGCTTTTTCCTTTGGAGAAACCTTTGGTCTTTTAACTGTTGTTGTCGTACTGAACATTTCAGTGTTAAAAAAGGCTTTTATGACTAACGACCTTAGTACATTTAAGTTATTTTCCATTAAACCATAACCAATCTCCATTTCATTCTTGAAATTAAACACTTTATTCTCAGAAAAGGAAACAGTGTAGCCTTGTTCAATGAGACAAGAAACCAAGATTAAATTCCTCTTAATATGAGGAACTACAGAACATTATCTAGTAACAGATAACGTTTCTTGTCAACAAATAACTTCAGCATTCCTACAGCAACAACTGAAACAACCTCACCTATACCGACTCGAAGAGTCATCTCTCCCTATGGCAACGTTTGCCAGAAACTGAATCCTTGGTAAGAGGAACTGACATGAATTGTAGCACCTGAATCGAGGATCCAAGAAGAATCATCATTCTTTACCAAACATGTCTCCAAGACCAATAAATCATATTTACTGTTTTATCTCCTCTTTTGGAGAGTCGTGGGATGGAGGTCGTTTGCCACAAAATTCGTTTTACACGATTCTTTCCACTGTAAGTAATCAGTCATTTTAAAATGCTTTAAACGGTAATACTAACGAGTTGCTGAAAAGAAAAACACATTGACCTACGTTAGGTTTTAAGCAAATACCCGTTGTAAAACAAAACAACATCCAATAAGGTTTTGGCAAAACTAACATGAACCTTATGTGACATCTAGTTTCGCAATGACGCTTCAAAGGTTTAGGACAAAAGTCGTCGAACGGAGGTCAGTCATCCCTCCTCTGAATTGAGAAGTTCTTTATCAGTCATTAATACTAGAACAACTCTTGCTCCTATAATGACTAGCCATCATTGATTTGGCCAAGAGATCATTAACTTACTTAACAATCTCTCGTAAGTGTGACCTGTCATTTTAAGCCATAGAGGTCTGTCCCAAAAGGCCAATTCGAAGGGAAAAAATCCGATTAGGGCAAAACCTAAAGCCACCCTATCCATTTTTTGAGTTCATCTTATTATTGACCAATTGCACGAAACCCATCCGAAGGGGAACGCTCCGAAGGCGACACAAGGGCGTACAGAATGATCTCATGGTGTGAACCAATGACAGAGACCATAAGACGTGTTGACACACACCCTTTACCCACTTACTATAAACACTCTATCCGTTCACCTTTATATTGACTCATGCAAACACTAACCGAAGAGGGATGCATCCTAGGCACCACGAGGCCAAGCATGAATCTCACAATGTGAACATACAAAGAGAAACTGAGTGGAATCATAGACATATCTGATACACCTCTTCCTTCCATTGAGTATTTTATAGCCTAGGGTTTAGCTTACTTAAAAAAAACACGGCTAAGGATTTTAACTAAGTGACTTTTAGGTTTTCCCAAGAGTAACATTTACCTTGGATAGTTAAACAACTTTTGATCATCATCCATTAAACTATTTAACGGAGTCTTTGACCAAAACGTTGCATGCTTGTTGAAAATATATCTAATTCACCTTTTCAGGTAGGTTCCCAGGTAGGGGTGTTACGTTTCCGTCAACTTAAGAACCCTAGCCTAGCCAAAACCCACCTTAGGCAAAAGGTCCCTTATAGATAGGTTTACAATAAATTTAATCTTTTATTCAATCAATTTAATCCTATTAAATCGATTTTAAAAGATTAATCTAGGTTACTAAACTCTTTAGAACCATTTGAACTTAGGTCTATCTCAATCCAATTTTAAAATCCTTTTACAAACTTGAGTTCATCCTAAGTCTGCATGCAACTCTGATTTATTGATTTTAGGTCTAATTTCCTTTATAATACTTATAAACGGAAGCAACCACCACAATGTGAAACTAACACATGCAAACCATTCATAACGCTTATAAACAGCCTAAGTATCATGCTCAATGCATTGTCCATTCGTTGTTACTTCTTTTATATAACATATATACAAAACCACAATGAAACAAGCAAAACATGCATTCACCCTTAGACTATAACACTTATAATAAAAGGATGATGCATGATAATGCTCACTGCATGCAAAATATAACTCTTATATTTCATGATGCATGCGCATGCTTTCAAGTAATTTCTTCATGCAATATTATAACATTTATAATACATGATGCATGAATAATTGCACAACCTAAGGTGGGCTTTTAATTATATGACAAACATTTTAGCATATAAGTACCATACATCACATGTATAAACAATAAAAATTGATGAACCGGGTGAAATTGCCTTAAAAACACAAAATGAAAGCTAACTATTACAAAGACAAGGAGTCTCCGGTTCAAACAAGCAAACCGGGTCTTGAACCGCTCGAAAAAGCATCGCTTCTCCCACCATCGTGTACTAAGCACCCCGCGATTGTCTACACGATAAAACAAACGCTTTGCTTTATCACTTACCAGCGCTCCAAGAGTTAAACGATCGTTTAGCATTTACTATACGATCGTCTAGAAAAATCCAAACGATCATTTAGCTATTACTACACGATCATGTACCTTTACTAAGCGATGAAGCCTAAAGTACACGATCATTTAGCACATTCCGTAAAACCCCCGCCTTCCACGATCGTCTAAGCAACTACGATGCTGCAAAGCACTATCACCTAAGCGATCGCTTAGCTAGCGCCTCTGTATCGCATACGTGCGATCGCATAGGTAGTAACTAAGTGATGAAGCTTGCTAACCACTATGATCGTCTACCTCCAATGCCGACGCGATCGCGCAACCAACGCTACGCGATATGGTAAACGATTTACCCCATTACTTAGCATTAGCTAAACGATCGATTAGAAAATACTACACGGTCGTCTAGAAAAATGACTAAACGATCACTTAGTAAAATCCCAACGATCGTTTACCTGAGGCTACACGATCTGACCAATGCTTGGTCTTCTTCTTCATTGAGATCTGCATCGTCATGCACCGAAGCTTCCTCACGAACCACTCGAAAAACTCAAACTTTTTGAATTACAGACTCGATTACATTGTTAATTTCACCCAAAAACACAAGGGCCCTTACAATTAACACTTTGTAATACTGAAAGCTTTAACAAAAAGGTAATTTAAACCCGAAACGTTCATCATATTCATCCACAAATGCAGAAAACGGTTAACCACAAATGCAGAAACCCACCACGACTGAAAAATGCATTCAATTCAGATCTGTAATTTCAAATATCAGAGAACCTGGCTCTGATACCAATTGAAGAAAATCGGAAGCGAGATTTCCATGAGCAGTGGAACAAGATTATTCCAAATTACAATCATGAATGAACACTTACATTTATAGTCGACTTCAAACATAAACGGTTATGCAAATAATAGAGAAATTACAGCGTGAACAACAAATGAACAAGGAAGAACTCTACGATCATTTGTCGCCTCGTCTCCATGCTCCTTGCTCAATAAACGGTCGAACAACAATAACCTCGAACGCTTGATCTACACGACCGTAACATAGCAACGAACACAGCTCGAACACTTCGCGATCATCCTCAATGATCGCCTCGGTCACGATCTCCTCAGCAACACGAACGACCTCCATAGCACCATGAATGGCCTCCAGTAAACCTCGACGGTGTCGAGTTGAGCCTGACACCACCAACAAGGTGACCTTGGTATTCTCAGTGTGAAAATCCAGAGGCTGGGCTCTGTTCGGACTTGGAAGGAGGAAGACGAAGGAGGAAACACTAATTGCATACATGACTGGGCAAGTGGGAGATGGCAGAGACCTATCGTATAAGTCGATGCCCAATCGTTTAGATAAAACTATGTGATCGTCTAGCAAAAGCTATGCGATCGTTTAGCTCATCATTTAGCTCGGTCTATCGCCTATAGACTCTACACGATCGTTTACTTAGGGTAAGCAATCATCTAGCAAAACTATCCGATCGTTAGTAAATACTGCACGATCGTTTAGCTATACTCTGCTCGATCGTTTAACTCACCTAGCCGTCGTTTAATAAATCTGTATTTACTTGACGACTACGTGAGTATCTTTTGCGCGAGAGAGAAAACTCAAAAAACTTTTTAGCATTTGTAAAACTTCTTTTTAAATTAGGAAAACCACTTTCCTTTTAAACTCACGGTTACCATGAATTCAATAACCACCCACTCACTTGGTTATTAAAGCAAAAGAATTAATTATCCAATAATTAATATTATTATAAATATAAATTATAACCAACTTATCATACTATATTTATAACCTATAGTTTTAATATTTCATCTCAACAAACATATAAACCAAGTTCTTTTTCTATTCCATAGTACTTAGTGTAAATCGCATTTACATCAATCCTCCACTAGATGTATCTCATACATCATACCAATTATATCATATATAATCAAAATTTCTCTTGTCAATTTAAACATTTCAAATCAACACCAAGAATTGATCCTCAACTGAATCCATTGATCTACCAAGAGGATCTCATGGGCCTGTAGCTCGAAGCTCCAATGGTACTTGAATAACTGATTAAACTCTTTAGCCATGGGTTCCACCATTTTTTCCAGGCATTCTGGTGACGAAAATTAGCCGTCAAAGACTTGATGACTAAATTAGAGGGACGCAATAGGCGATGCATGTCTTAAGGTATGCGTTGATACTCATGCGCCAGTGGTCATGCGTTGGAATGAAACTATGCGTTAACGATTGTATGCGATGGCCATGCATTCCCATCACAAGTTTTCTTGCGTTCATGCCAAGTATAACATGAACGCAGGTTTCTCGGTTGATCCGAGGTCAAACTCAAGGACTTATAGCTAGACGTATGCGGTAACGTGTATGCGGCGAATGAATAAAAGAATGATTGGGGGTTTTAAGCTACAACTACTCCTACTCCTAACTAATAGACAAAGTAATGAGAAGTTTGAATGGGAGGTAGAGACACGACAACTGTTGACGTGAAGTAAATGGATGGAAAATAGATAAAATATGGGGATGTCTTCATCGCAACCCTTAAGAGTGACCGCATGGGCGACCTCAGCCAACGCAAGCTATGCGATCATGCTACACACACTGGTGCCTAACTCTAGGACGTATGCGATGTGTATGCGAAATGTCGGGATGACCGTATACCAACACCATATCATATGTAACGACTCGACCCCCTAGGACTTAAGTTAGGCCGTTACTAAATACATGCATGCATAGAACTTAAAATGACACTCTTTTATGGTGAAATAAATGCTAAATAAAAAAGGTAAGTGCAAAAGGCTTTCATTAAATTCAAATATTAAAAACAACAATAGAGTACCTATAAATCATAAATGATAATAAATAAGTCTGAAAATGATTCTTAATAGTAAGTTTCAAACATCAAAACTGAAAGTTAAGAAAAACATGAAAAGAAATCTAAATCTTATGAGTAGAAGCATAAAACTAGTCCCAGTGGCTCGATCACGAATTCCGTTTGTCCATCGCTGGTGTATCTCAACCCTTACCTGAAACAACAACATGAGAAAGCATGAGTATAAAATACTCAGTATGTAATCCCACTACTAGAGTCAGGTTAAGCATCTATGTCCTCTAGATGCCTACCTCTGGTGGAACATATAAACTGTACTAGTTCTCATGGGACACATACATATATGAAAAACTGAGTTCTATCCAACTGTAGCTAAATATGCCCATACCTCTTGTGAATCCCAAAGGAAACACAATCTGGTGAATCCCAAAGGAAACGGAATATCTGGTGAATCCCGAAGGAAACACAAACTAGTGAATCCCAAAGGAAACACAAACTGGTAAATCCCGAAGGAACACAAACTGGTGAATCCCGAAGGAAAGACAATATCTGGTGAATCCCGAAGGAAACAAAAGCTGGTGAATCCCGAAGGAAACATAATATCTGATGAATCCCAAAGGAAACACAAATTGGTGAACACTCTAACTAATTAGTAAAATCACTATCACAATCTCGACATCACAATCGCAACATGGTTCTATAACATACATATACATCTCACATCGTGATTCTACAATATACATATAAATTTCTCCATCATAGCTTTACAACATATGTATGCATCTCATCCTTCTCGGATTCAGCAAGATCTTCAATAAAAATAATATACTCAAATCATATTAGTATTCAAACATCTCTATGTGTAACTAGCCTTTTAAACTCTCATATCAGCAAGGCATACATAAACATCAAATTATCAATATATCCTCAGTAAATCATATTTGTCAATTCCTGACTCCAGTCATTTCAAACCTCAGTCAATGAAGTTAGACATAAATATCATGCTAACTAATAATTCTCAATAAATCATAATTATCATTGTCAGGCACTAGGGCAGTTTCAGTAGTAAAATTACTTACCTCAACTTGGTAAAAAAAACGCAAAATGAAATCTCCTTTGAACTTCTTTAGGATGTTTGAATCAAACTAAAGTTGTGGCTTGGTCCAAGAGAAATTCGAATACTCGATTTAATTTACCAATCGATCATGAATTAAATCCAAAATCAATAACTTAATTTTCCCACTATTACTCTCAACCCAAAAGAATAACCATCCAACAACTGACAAAACTTACCGATCTTCACCAATTTTCTACAAAACAAAATGGTATCCAGTTTGATGGTCAATGCCTCAAAACTTTCAAATCTTAAATCTAAGTTTCAAACCAAAGAGAGGTTACTGATTTAAACCAAAATCAAAGGGGTGAACTTCACCTCCCAAATTATAAGAAAAAATAAGTCTTACCCAAGGTTTTCCTCAAAATTCTGACAAAGAGGGACAATGGCGGCAGACGGCTCGTCGACTTGTGGCTGCCATAGATAGGCAATGTGTGTTACTGTCGGACGGCATAAATTGTTTAGGATAGCTGCTGGTAGTGAGGGTCTTGCATGAGGAGGGTTTGCGAGAGTGGGAGAGAAGGAAATTTCTAGTTTACATATTTTATTCAGCAGTGATTACGAACAAACCAAGGCTTCAAACAACGATCCAACCGCTCAAAAGGAAACTCAATATGTCTCGAAAAGGCTAACCAAATTTGAGAACGATCCAACAATTCAAACTCTGGAAATCGACCAAATTTGAGCATGATTTCAATTAACTTTTCAAATTATCTTAGGCTTCAAAAACCAAAATTAAAGGGCATAAGATCTATCAATTTGATACAAATTATATCCTTCCAAATATTTAAATCAATTCAAAACCACATGAAATTAATTATCTTTTTTTATTTTTTTTTTAAGTTGACCCTAAAATCCAAAATCAAAGGGAAGCAAAATTCAGTATTTTCAAGATAATCAGTTCGAATATCTAATCAATTAAATTCAATTTAACCAATAAATTTTTTTCAATTATTTCAATTTAACCCCAATTTTCCAAATGAAAGGGAAATTTTAAACTCAATAATTTTAGATAATTAACTTAAATTTTCCTGAAATTCGGGATGTTATATCTTACTTCTTGGATGCATGCAATATCCTCTTCGTAGGGTGCATATGCTGTGTAATAGCAAACAAAGCTTATTCCTAAGTTCCCCATTCTTGTTTATGCGATCCAATCCACTCTCCCGAGACTTAGATTTGGATTTTGGACTACTCTTCCAAGTATGCCTAAATGATGAATGGTGCGCTCATAAGACAAGATAATCACATAAACTTGGCTGATGCAAGATTATTCCTATCTCTAGTGAACACTGGCTTACATTGCTTAATGCGACCAACCACTTACCCTCTCGGGTAATTAGTTATTGCTGACTTTACTTATTGACAAGCATTGCGCCTGCCTATATACAGGCGTTGCTATAGCTTCACACTAAGTAAATAAGGTTTTCTCACACACTTGCACAATGCACACCTTTCGGTGGTTTGCTACTTGCTTCATATCTCTAATCTGCATGATTAAATATGCGATACTTGTAATGACATAAACTATACAATGATGCGCGCAAGGCTCAAGTCCATGTCCCCGTTACCAGTTCCCCGGCAACGGTGCCATAAACTTGACAATCGCAAAATTTGTATAATGCAATGCATGTCCATGCCATAAACTTGTAAACGCAAAATATAATCACATGCGTCATAAACTTGTTGTGACATAGATTTTATGCGATGATGATATATGATACTACTTATATATATGCATTATTGACAAATGTTCTTGTAGTATGCTGTGCGTTGTCACAAGTTTCCTTGCGTTGAAACCAAGTATAATTTCACCGCAAGTTTCTTGGTGTGGTTCGATGTCGAACACATAAACTGTTTTAGCTTATTGCGTTATGCTTTTGATACATGCGACTAGGGGTTTTTTTTCAAATTAATAAAGTTCTTGTGTACAGGAAATTAAACATGTGATAATGTAAAGTAAAGCGGTAAAAATGCGTTAATAACATAAATTACGTTAAAGTAAATTGCGATAAAGTAAATCTAAACAAAGATGATAAAAGATACAAGATTCATGATACAAGATACTGAGGTCAAGGCTGGCTGTGAAGATTATGCAAAGATCGTGTAATGTGGTGACAAGTCTTATGTACGAAGCAGAAACAGAAAAGATAACTAGTATAAATAGCACAAGTTCCTTAATTGTGTTAAAGATATAAGTATTGTTCCGCTTTTCCCTTGGCGTACACCTCTCGATGATCGGCCACGTTCCCACATCTCTATGGTGAAATAAGGATGAACGTAATGAACGCAAGGTTGCTTCCATCTCTGGAAGTACTACTCGCTTTAGTTAATGCATTCTTCTAACCTTCTCTCAACATATCAGAATGACATCTTCACTTCTGCTCTCGAAGGCGAAGATGCCATCTAGCATGCCTTAGCTAAACATATTTATCTCTTTAGCACAAATTAAGTTACTCGTTTAATCCATATTAATTACTAAGGTATTAAGAAAACTTCATGGAGAAATCGATTAATGGAGGAACGAAAATAGACAGAAAAGTGGTAGTGAAAGTGATCGAGACATTCAATAAATCCATTTAGCGTCTGATACATGATTTGTGAATGAAGATAATTAGAAGATGAAATACACTTGATGAAATAGGTTAGAAACAAATATAAATAAGCGCCAACATCTTAGCGCTGATCTGGATGGATATTTTCTTGTCGGGGTGGATGAAGTGAACGGATGGATGAGCTTCCCTTTCAGGCTTGCTCAACCGGTAGAAAGGATCTAAGCATAGAGCTTCACGGTGGGGATCTGGCAGATTTGCACTGAGACTCACCTCTCGGCCTTGTCTCTTCTCTTCCCGAATTTCTTCTAATCAGTACTCAGCTCAGCCTTTCTCTCAATAAACCAGCAGAAATTAGCCCTCGTATCAATTATACTCATATCAAGTATATCTTCTAAATTCTAAAAGGGTGTTAAGAGGTGAAAAGCTTTGACTCTTGGCTTGTGGACCCCCCTTCTTGTTATGGAAATTTCGAAGATGGAGGAATAAATATTCCTTTTATTATGCAATCAGACCGTCAAATCTACACAACGGTTAATTGTACACGTGTCACAATCCTCCACGTATGCATTGCTCAGCTGCATCTTTCAATCGATTGCTCGTGTGCGGTCTTGTTTTTATTACCGCATGCGGTTGAAATTCAGCTCTGGATGGACTGTCGTATTGCACCATCATTGTGTTAATCGTCTCTTCATTGTAGATTGACGAGCGCAATGTAATAGAGATGCGTTGTTCAATTTCTCATTGAGCCTTGATCACAAGCGGTGACTTAGTTTCCTGCAAAACAGAGTAAAAATATCCTCTTCTACCATCTTGATGATGTTAGTAGGTGTAATTGCGATAATTCATAATTATTGTATTTCTGAGCTCATTTTCATACAATCAACGCATATTCCTTCTCTTTTGGCTGCAATATCTAGATAAGACAGCATAAATAACTTGTATTTCTACAAGTTATCAATACTCTAACAGTCTCACTAAGTGATGCAATGAATGTTAAAGGTGCCAAGCAAAGAAAGATGGAGATGGAATCGAAGGAAACATAGAAATGCATTGAACACACAATGTATTAATTTCTTAATCCAAAATGTAATACAATACAATATAAGAAAAGAAGAGAAAATGAAAGGACCAGCTGGAAGCAATGTCTTGCTTCTAGCAAATGTGTGTCAAGGCTATCGGTGGTGCCATGGAAGGGCGGTGGAGCTGACTCTCTTGAGATCTAACTCTAGTGAAGGCTCCGGTAGTCACTCGAAATGGATGAAGGAGATGAAGAACTCTCAAGGTTTCTTCTAACGCGTTCGTCTGGATCACAAGGATCCACCCAAAGGTAGGAAACCTTGGATGAAAACCCTGAATGAATTGAAATTTTGCTCAACGGCTTCTATTTATAAAGCTTGATCGCCGACAGCATTAATGGACCTGCTCTGATTTTGACATTAGCGGCACGTTGGTCCTTTTCTGAATCTCTACTGCTAACAGCGTAGTAGGTGAAATGTCAACATCATCTTTTGGTTTTCCCGAGATATGCGTTGATGCCTTCATTCCACCAAACTTGCGTTCATCCCACTATTATGGTTATCATGTAGTGACCGCATTCGCTTAATTACTGCAACTTTTACACGATGATCATAATCGCTTGACGATCGCAAATCCTATGCGATGAAAGCATGTGGTTGATTACCACAACACCCATGCGTTGATTGTATGTGTTCGCCTTTGCGATGGAGAGTTTCTCCACATGCGGTTGTCTATGCGATAGCCCGGCTTCTGCGTCTGCATCCACTTCCTGCGTTAGCTATAAAAATAGACAATTGAACGCATAATAACGCATAATGGGTTAGCTGAGATTCTCAATGCTGAATGACGCAAACTCATTTTCTTATGAATTCCTAACATAATTGCCGCATATTCTTCTTAACAGCCCTCATAATTCTAAATAAAAGACCTAAGATGATGTGCATTTCTGTATGTCACCACACTCCACTAAAGACCGACAGCTGAACTCTCCTTACTACAGATATATTATGTATCCATCTTAACCAATCAGCAGTGCGTAACCCTTCACAGATCGCTCGTAAGTACAGCTGGGCCAATAACCGTTATGCCCCTATAGTTACATCTGTCTCCTTAAGTACCACTGATCTCTCTAATGAACATAAGTCATAGTCCTACTATGATTGAGTCTTCTCTTCCAAAGAGAAGCTATGACCACTATGTTCAAGCCCTGGAATCAGCCCTTAAGAGAGCAATCTCTCTATTTATCCTTGCTTCGAGAAAGGAGTGAATTCCATCTTGTGGATTGAGTTCTCAGCTCCCAGATCAGACAAGTCCCTAAAAAGGTAGGCATGTTGAGTTGGCAATCTGGCCACTCTCACCCATACTAATCAAAGGATCGCCCTCAAAGGTAGGAGTTCCCAAAACACTCAGGATTGGGTCGTGTCACCTATGGTCGTTTAGGTGAGATGCAAGTCTCTAGTATTAACAGTGTTATATACAAAGTCTAGTCATCTCGTGGTCCAGATCTTATACAAAGTCTTTGTATAGGACACCCCTACTTGCACGTCTCCACATGAATGGTTAGGATTTACCATCTGTAGTAGTTTACAATACTTGCAAACCTCTACAAAGCAGGCCGTATCCATCATGTCACCAGGATCAGGTATCCCACCTCAATCCTTATACTACAGACCTATTTAGGTTATCACTTAAGGCATGATTCACTTGTATATCACATATACATGCTTAAGTTCACATAAGATAACCAAGGAGCTTTGTTTACTAGATATGAGTAAATTCCAGAATTAAATAACAATTATTTTTTTCATTAAACAATGTGTATCTTTACAAAACAACGAGACTCTGGGAGAAGTAGGACATCAATCCCAATAAACGCATGGTGTGGGTGGCCAAAAGAAGCGATAAAGAGTTGGCCAAGGTAATTGGAAGTTGATCGCTTAAGGTGGGCAAGGAAATGCCTATGTGTTGAAATCATGCGATGACCAGGTCATGGAGAGGTTAGGGAAGGCTCATGGACGCATGTGACAAGGTTGGCCTAGGCAAAGAGGTGTGCATGCGTTGGTGGTTTTGTATGCATTGGAAAACCATGTGATGGCCTAAGTATAAGTAGTGAGCGCATGGGGATGTGTTGGCCAAGGAGGGCATGTGCCAAGGGAAAGCCAATCGTGTGGAAAGAGAGTACGACCAAGGGAAGTCATGCAAAGGACTTAAGGCTAGTAAAGGCCAAGAAAGAGTCAAGCCTTGGATGAGAATATGCGATCAAGAGAGCATGCAATCATTGGATGAAGTATGCATTGACAAGTTATG
The DNA here is from genome assembly GCF_027475165.1 of Benincasa hispida. Classification (NCBI taxonomy): domain Eukaryota; kingdom Viridiplantae; phylum Streptophyta; class Magnoliopsida; order Cucurbitales; family Cucurbitaceae; genus Benincasa; species Benincasa hispida. Next base: position 15,704,574 of record NC_143481.1, read on the forward strand.
TCTTGGAGAGCAAGGCTAAGATGGAAATTCATCCGGTCATGTGGCTGAACAAGGGAGAGTTAGGATTTGAGCCAAGGCTAGGTGGAGGCTTGAGAGGACATGCAAAGTTTGGACTTTGCATTGGCTAAAGGAGAGGAAGCCACTTCAAGGCAAAGTTAGCAAGGGTAGCCGTTGGCAACACCGAAGGAAGGCACATAAGTATGCAAGGAAGTTGGAGTTTTCAAGCAGTGAGGAGTTTGGACGCCTATAAATAGGGCTGGTTGGGGAGTTTGGTTTTCACAACTCAATCATGACATTTAAGTGATTTTAATGTAAGAGTGTCCAGAAGAGAGTTAGGTACAAGGCCCCGGGCTGCCGTTCGAGTTGGAGTTGTGAGGAGCGAGGAATTGACGTTGAAAGGCTGAAGGCCTAGTCGGACGAATAGCACAGCACAGCGCCAAACACTCGATGCCCATACTTGCGTGTGCGCCTAGCAACCCATCGCTCAGCCCTGCCCGTGCATCATCGTCAGGCGAGTGCAGACTTCTAATGCAAGGCATGCTGACATCGCAGCGCACGTCTGTGCGCATCCCACCGCCAACCTTACATGCGATCGATCAAGCAAATGCCCAACCCAGTTTCCCACCCTGTGCGATGCCTGATGCCCGACACCCAAGCCACACGCGTCCATGCCCATCCTATAGCCTAGACCCGTGACCTGCCAAAATAACCTCCAAAAGGCTATTTTTTGAAAGTTAAGTCTATTTTAGTATTTTCAAAAGGGGGTGAGCTGATGATTCTATTTTAAAGTTATTTTTGGATTAAAATAGAATTATTGGAGGAATTTTTGGACTAATTTGGGATTTCTTGAAAAGAAGAGAAATTCAAGGAAACCCAAGCTAGAAGTTGTGCTAAGCAAAGTCTTGAAGGATAAACAGGAGGACTGTGAGTGGTTATTATTATTTTGTTATATTGAATTATCGGTATATATGTTTTTATATATATGCAAAGTTTTGAAAATTGGCATTATCAGGAGATGTGTTTTCTTGGATTTTATTGGTTGACTTACATTCATTGTATATTGTTGCTGTAATTTGCATTGGAAACTGAGATTGTACCCTGGGAAATTGTTAGCGTGCCTATAACACATCTAGTGGGATAATGTAACCATGTGCACATTTGGCGGGCTATAAGCAAGATACATGATCATGCCAGGGTTATCCAGTTACCAGGCAGGGAGGGTTGCACTGTTGTTGTGAGGGTTATCTTTTGGGAAAAGTGTTTTCCCTCAAATCTGTTCCTTAAATCAAACTTGTTTTTATATGTTCTCAAAAGGTACCACTCACTGTGCTTTCTAGCTTATGTTTTCCAATGTTTTATTTCCCCCTAGGTAGCGAATAGCGGAACGTTCTGAGGGAAGCCACCCAAGGTCTAGAACTGGTACTCTCTCACAGTGCGAGACTCAGATTGGGGTTATCTTTGAAAGTCATTAGGATTGTTAAAGCTAATATTGTATGATAGTAAGAACCTTGTAATTGCTCATAAAAATTAATTAAGTTCTTATTTATTAGCTATTTCTAGAATGTTATGAAGTTGGGCAGTTAGTATCTGATGCGATATTTTATGAGATGAAATTATGAAATGAAATGCGGTGATGGAAATGCATTGAGCAACAAGTTTTCTCAGTAGAATTCAAGTGTAAACCCTACTGAGTTTCCTGGCAAGTCCAGGGTCAAACTCAGGGACTAAGGAAAATGGTATGCGGTGATAATTTTCAAGAAGACTTTGCGGTAGCCAATAAATCGAATAATTTTCAAGAAGACTTCCAAGGATGCGTTCATGTTATGCGATCATGCAACACATATTCAATAGCAAATCATCTCTCAACACAAATGCTATGACTTCTAGTACTAGAACGCATGCGATATATGCGATAAGTCTATAGGACCTACACATAAGCCTCTATTCTTATTTATGCGATGACAACATGACACAAACACAAATAAGGCAACCACATAATATCATAACCTATCTCTAAAGTGTATGCGATGCATGTTAGAAAACATAGCTTATCCCTAAGTCCCTATCTCCTGCTTATGCTCTCTCGAGTCTAGATTCTAACCTAGCTCTCTCAAGTCTTAGGTTCTTTCTTTAGACTCTCTCTCAAGTAGCTCTAAAGGGGTGTTGGGCGCAACATAAGACAAGATAATCGCATGCGATGAAGATCCTAGGTCATGTTAGCTTAGTTCTTCTCAACCCATTCGATAAAGTTAGCTACTCATGCGTGCCTTTAAGAGAGTGAACAGATGTAAAATAGCAAGTTCCATTTTATAGATAAAGAGTTGAAATACAAAATAATAATGCAAGATGAGAATAAAGAGTCTAATAGCAATCTCTTGCTTTCCAAGACTTTTACACTGTCTTTTCTACTCTATTCAAAAGATAGTCTCACTCTCGCAAGAGTCGACCCTCTCTCTGCTTTTCACGCCTCTGGGTTCTCTCTCAAGCTGACCAGAGCGATCTTCCGACGTCACTTCTCTTCTCTCGCTCTGCCTTCTAAATAAAAAGGAAAACTATGAACAAGATTGTTTCTTTCTGAGGAAAAAATCTCTAATTGTCCGAACTCCTTCACTGAAGGTTGCCTTCGGTATTTATAGAGCTTCGGGATGAAAGATTTCTTCTCTTTTATGATTGCACTGATGGGATGGCATTAATTCTCTGTCGGATGCGCCGAATATTTGCCACCGAAAAGTTGAGTGTACTTGCTACAGTAGTTCGTTAGTGGCTTGTCAATTTAATTCGAACTCAACCATCATCAGCTTTCTGTCCCATCGTGATTAATTATGCTTTTCACCCAGATGCACCCACCAAGTTACGCCGACTCTATGCGATAATCCTTCTTGAGCAGATACTTGTGAGCACAAATCACCGCAAAGAATGCTGCGTTCAACCGTTGATTTCTTGTGGTCGCATTTTCCACCTTGCGTCAATGCATATTCTGCACAAAAATACACAAACTGTTTTCATGCAATGGACGCATGCGACTGCAATGTTATGAACTTAATGCTTTTTGAACACAATCTTACATATTTTATCAATGCAAACCTTCATTGTTTAATAACTTAGTACTGTAATAACGTGCATTTTTGCCCGTTATCACAACCCCAAATTTAAACAATGCTTGTCCTCAAGCATAAGCTAAAGATTTCCTTTAGAAAGTTGACCTCAATCTTTTTTCCTAGATTTCTCAAGGATACTTCATTCAAATCCTATACACCAAAATTTCCTTAATTCTTATTCAAGTCTCTTCTTAAAATATTTCTAAAACTTACGGACCGCAAGTTTAACCTTCAAAAAGGACTTTACAAGATTCCAGGACATCGCATGATTTATTTCAAAAAAAACTTTTTCACTGGGGTGCTAATTGATTTTTATCCTTGCATATTTTTTACATTATTATTTTTCTCTGACCATGCGTTGATCCAAGTGCCTCGACTTCGTTTTGGCTTGCCCCCACGTGTGTCATGCGGACATCCAACTACGAGCAAGGCACTCTTTCTCAAACTAAACTCATACCTATTGGCAGTGGAGATGTAGTCATTTATTTATGCGTTGATCCTGGCGACTTACTTTCGTTTTAGCTTGCCCCCACGTGTGTCATGCGGACATCCAACTACGGGTAAGTGCTCTTCACAACTTAACTCTTATCAATATGGGTTTCCCCATTGCGTTGACAGTGGAATTATTATTCTCAAAATTCCCCCCTCCCCCCTTTTTTATAGATCTAAACATATCAAGGTCGAAAATAAATACCTCACCCCCAAATTTAAAATGCGGCAATGTCCTCATTGCCAATAGATTGAAAGAAGTCATGTGATGTTCTTAAGAAGTTTGGTAAAGGGTCAGTTTGAAAGAAAACTAATAGACCACTAACTTTTAGAAATATTTCATGAGGTGACTGTCCTAAAATTAAGTTTACTCTAGTGTACATGAAAAAAATAAAAGCATGCAGGGACTTACTAGATTTATCAAAGTTAAATGATTGTGGTAATCAAAGAGGATGCAGTGATAAAATTTTCAAAATTAAAATGCGATGCGATAATGCAGAATTTGGAATAAAGTCAAGGAAGAATACAACCCCCAAATTTGTGTTGTCGCCCACATTGTTTGTTGATGCATCTTGCTTTGCGGCGATCTATCTCCTTTGGATTGCGGTGATGGAATAAAGTAGTTACGTCTTCGTGTAGCGCCTCCGCAATCATTCACCTCGATCGTTGCACGAAAAACATTGAGAGGGTCAAATAAAGTTAACAAACTCACTCACCGCAATCATTTAGCACGATCGCTTTTTTTTTTTAGACAAGCAAAAAGATAGTGAAATGAAAATATTGAGTAGAGATAAGTTGAAGATTTCAGGATTCCAGCGGGTACTTCACAATACTTGCGTCCCTGATGAATCTCGATCATCTGATAGCGCAAGGACCATCCCCTTCTTTCTCATTCAGAGTTTCTCAGTTCCACGGAGTCGACTTGGCGATGCCAGCCTTCTCCACGATACACTTTCACTCGTTGCCCATTAACTTTGAATATGTTGGTTCTGTCATCATTAGATAACTCGACCGCACAATGTGGGAATATCTCTCTGACTATGAATGGTCCGGACTAACGTCACTTTAATTTCCAAGGGAAGAGCCCTAGTCGTGAGTTAAATAGTAAAACCTTCTGCTCGACTTGGAGTTCTTGCCGCATATGTGTTTGTCACGCCAGCGCTTTGCGCGCTCCTTGTAGATCTTTGCGTTCTCATATGCGTTAATCCTCCATTCTTCTAGCTCGACCAATTAAAGTTTTCTCACTTCTCTTGCTGACTTTAAGTCAAAGTTTAACTTCTTCATCGCCCACAATGCTTTGTGTTCTAGCTCCAGTGGTAAATGACATGCTTTTTTACCAAATACCAACGCATATGGGGACATACCTATAGGTTTCTTATATGCAGTCTGGTATGCCCACAATGCATCGTCGAGCTTTGTTGCCCAATCCTTTTGTGAAGGCTTTACCACTTTCTCAAGTATCAGCTTGATCTCCCAGTTGGACACTTCGGCCTTACCATTCGTCTGCGGATGGTATGCGATAGCCACTTTATGGAGGATATTATATTTGCACAGCAATTCTTTGATAGTGTGATTGACAAAGTGGGAGCCTTCGTCACTTATTATGGCACGTGGAGTGCCAAAACAAGTGAAAATGTTTTTCTTCAGGAATTTAGAGACTATCGCCACATCGCTTGCGGCGCATGCCACTACTTCTACCCACTTGGATACGTAGTCGACGGCTAACAAAATATATTTTTTACCATTCGATGGTGGGAATAGTCCTATGAAATCAATGCACCAAACGTCGAACAACTCTAGTTCCAAAATGGTGTTCATAGGCATCACATATTTGATTGCTGAGTGATCAATGTGAATGAGTACCTTGGTTCCCAACAGATATGCCCAGAATTTTTCCAACGCAAAAATCATAGCTAGGAGCTCTTTTTCAGTGGTGGTATAATTAAGTTGAGCAGGGTTCAGAGTTTTACACACATATGTGATGGGATGCAAGATAGTTTTCTTCTTTTGCGCTAATGCAGCTCCCATCGCATACTCGCTTGCGTTGCACATGATCTCGAATGGTAGTGTCCAATCTAGCGTAATCAAGACGGGCACGGTAATCAATGCATCTTTTAAAACTCGGAATGCGTTGAGGCAATTTTTCAAATTCAAAGTTTCTATCTGCCTCTAACAACGCACTCAGTGGTCGTGCTATTTTAGAAAAGTCCTTAACAAATCGTCTGTAAAATCTAGCGTGCCCCAAGAAGCTCCGTACAACCTTCACGCTGGTTGAAGGTGGAAGCTTTTCAATTGCGTCGATCTTTGCTTTGTCCGCCTCCAACCCTTCTCGGGAGACTTTATGTCCCAACACTATACCCTCTTTCACCATGAAGTGATATTTTTCCTAGTTGGGCACTAAGTTCGTCTCTTCACATCTTTGTAGAATTTTCTCCAAATTGGCAAAGCAGACTTCATAAGTGTTCCCATAAACAGGGAAGTCATCCATAAATATTTCTACTGAGTCCTCGAGATAATCTAAAAAGATCACCATCATGCACCTTTGGAATGTGCTTGGCATATTGTAGAGGCCAAACAGCATGCGACGAAAAGCGAATGTCCCATATGGGCAGGTGAATGTGGTCTTTCTTGGTCTTCAGGAGCTATCATGATTTGATTGTACTCAGCATATCCATCCAAAAAGCAATAAAAGTCATTCCCTGCTAGTCTGTCTAGCATTTGATCAATGAATGGCAGAGGGAAGTGATCTTTCTTTGTGGCAGCATTCAATTTATGGTAGTCCATGCAGATGCACCATCCAGTGATGGTTCTTTATGGTATTAATTCATTGTTCTCATTGGGGACTACCATCATTCCACCCTTCTTCGACACACATTGCACGGGGCTGACCCACGTGCTATCTGCAATTGGATAGATAATGCCCACATCCAGCCACTTGATAATCTCCTTTTTGACGACTTCCTTCATTGCAGGGTTAAGTCTACATTGATTTTCAATAGTTACTTTGTGGTCATCCTCAAGACGAATGTGGTGCATACAGTACACGGGGCTAATTCCTCTGATGTCAGCAAGCGTCCAGCCAATTGCTCGCACATGTTTCTTGAGAATGCTCATTAACGCATTCACTTATTCTGCGTTGAGCGCAGAGGAAATAATCAATGGCAGCTTCTCATCCTGCCCCAGAAATGCGTACTTCAAATGTGTTGGTAGGGTTTTTAGTTCATGGGTTGGTGGTTCCATGAGAGAAAGTTGCGTTATTTTTCTTTCTTCTTTTGGCTCTTCTTCATGCGTTGTAATCGATCCTTCTTCTTTGTTTGTTTTTGCTACGATCACATTGAAAGCAGCTACAGATACGTTGATAACCTCTTCTTCACACTCTTCATCAGACTTTTCTTCTTCAATCAAATTCAGGTCATCATCAGAATCTTGCAGGTCTTCCTCATCAGGAAATTTCATGGCACGAATTATATTAAACTTGAGCTTCTATCTGTTTATGCTCAAAGTGATTTCTCCCTTGTGCACATTAATTTGAGCACGACCTGTTGATAGGAAAGGTCGCCCCAAAATGATGGGCACATCTTTGTCGGCCTCATAGTCTAGGATGATGAAGTCAGCTGGAAAAATAAATTTATCAATCGTGATCAGCACATCCTTCACCTTACCTTCTAGATGAACTAGAGATCTATCTATCAATTAGAGAATCACGTAGGTGGGCACAAGTTGCCCCACATTTAATTGTCGAAAGATTGACCGTGGCATCAAATTTATGTTGGCCCCCAAGTCACACAGGACTTGCCCAATATAGAGTCCTCCTATGGAGCAAGGAATAGTGAAGCTCCCAGGATCGCTCATCTTCGGTGAGATAATAGATTTGGAACTTTGCGTTAATGCCACCGTGGAAAATTTTCCAGCACCTCTTTTCTTAGTTACCATGTCCTTCAAAAACTTGGCATAGGCAGGCATTTTCTCAATCGCTTCACTGAAAGGAATATTAACATGTAATTATTTAACATAGACAGGAAGCATTGGTACTGTACCTCTTTGTTTTTCTTCTTCCTTAGCCTCTAAGGGAAGGGTGGTAACTGAATTTTCACAGTTCTCGTTTCATTTGACTTTGAGGTTGACGCAACCTCAGGTTCTACCGCTTCATTTTCCTTTTCTTCTTCTTGTGTTGCCGCAATCTCAGGTTCAACTGCGATGGAAGTTGTTCTACTCTAGTCCTTTCTTCCTCCCTCCACGGTCTTTCCACTGCGCAATGTCACAACCTGACATTGCTCCTTACCTTATCCCCCTAGGTTGCGTGGATGTTCGGTTGAACTTGGCAACGCCCTTTGCAATCTACTTTTAAGCTCATTCGCAATCTAGCCCATTTGCAATTCAAGGTTGCAGATGGACGTTGCCTGACTTTGAAGCACTGTCCCATTTTTCTCTATGTATTGCTTCAATAGGCTTTCTAGAGAAGAAGATTGTGGTGGTTCCTGTGAGCTACTTTCTTGGTTGCTCTGTTGACCGTTACTGCGTTGAAAGAATCCTGGTGGCCCTTCTTTTTGCGCCACAAATTGAAAATTTTGTTGTTGATTCTTCCAAGCAAAACTGGGATGGTTTTTCCACCTGGGGTTGTAGGTATTTGAAAAGGGGTTATTCTTTATAAAATATACAGATTGTGGATTTTACGGGCAATCCCCCATCGCATGCCCATCACTGCAAGTTGCACACTTTGCGGTGTTTTGACTTATTGCGTTGATTTGTCCACCTTGCGGTGTTGAGCTCATGATCGTCATTCCTTTAATCAAATTCATCATTGCGGTCATTTGGTTTTGCAATGAGACAATAGCACCATTATTTGTGTAAGAATCCTTGAGTCTTAATCTCTGGTCACTCTTCATCCAATCTTCATGATTCTTGGAGATGCGGTCCAGGATATTTTCCGCCTCATCATAAGTCTTGTCAAGCAGACCACCAGCTGCTACCACATTGGCAGCGATCTACGAAGAAGGATTCAAACCGTGGTAGAAATTTTCCATTTGCAGGTAATCTGATAGCCTATTATGCGGACAATCTCGGACCAACCTTTTAAACCTTGCCCAAGCATCGCTGAGCAATTCGTCCATATCTTGTTCAAAATTAGTAATAATTTTTCTTCGTCTTGCATTTTTGGTCGGTGGAAAATACTTCTTCATAAAATTCTCCACCACCTGCTCCCAATAAATGATCTCTCCTGGTTCGAGCGAATAAGCCCATTTCCTAGCCTGATCACAGAGAGAAAATGGAAATAACGTTAGTCGAACTTCTTCAGCAGAGATGTTCAGGAACACAAAAATATTACAGATTTCAATAAAACTTCGGAGATGGGCATGCGGATCCTCGCCACGCTTTCCTTCGAATTGACCTGCAGCCTGGATCATCTGCAGCATCACCGGTTTCATTTCAAATCTACTTCCGTCTAATGCAGGCCTCATGATTCCCGGAGAGATATCATAGAGGTTTGGCGATGCATAGTTCCTAATGGGCCTACTGCGATCGTTTACCAACAGAATCGGATTTGCCATGACATTATTGTTTTGTGCTTCATTCCTAGGCTGCTCCGCCATCTCTTCTTTATCGGATTGTTGTTGTTGTTGGCGGTCTCTTAGTCTCCTTCAAAATGTTCTCTCAATCTCTGGGTCATAATTCGACAAAGATTGAGAGTTCTACAAAGAAATCACAAAAATTACCATTAACAACTATTTTGCCGAAGTCCCTGGCAACGGCGCCAAAAACATGATGCTTTGAATTTTATGAAGTGGAAATATGGATGATATGCGTTGAAGGATTGCGTTGTGCACTCAAGTTTCTCCAGCAAAATTCAAGTGTAAATTCCTCTGAGTTTCCTTGTAAGTCCAGGGTCGAACACAGGGACTTGTGAAAGTAGTTGCGTTGATAATGTTTATGAAAACTTTGTGGTAACCAAGTAAATAAATAAAGTATGGGTGTGTTGTTGTGTTGATAAAAAAGAGTAAATAAAGGTAGCAGATTTGAGAAAGAGAGTTGCGTTGATAGATGCAATGAGTATACGATGAACGGGTTAAGAACATCTTTAGCTAGCGTTACTCGGGAATGCATCAAACTTTGCAATGATGTTACAACCATGCACAGCAAGTTATTTCCTAATGTAAATGTGATTCTCCTAAGTCTAGGACGCATGTGTTGAATGCAAAATGTCCATAGAGCTTATCCCTAAGTCTCTACTCTTGTCCTATGCATTGATGCAAAATGCATGAAAGCAAGATGACCACATACAATCATATCTTATTGCTAAGATGCATGCGATGCGTTAATAATAAATAATGCTCATTCCTAAGCACCTATCTCTCGTTTATGTGTTCTAATCTGGTTCTTTCAAACCAAGATTCTGACCTGACCTTCCCAAGTCTAGATCCTGTCCTTAGACTAGCCTCCCGAGTATCTCTAATAGACGAATGAAGCATATATAAACAAGATAATCACAAAGAATGAAGAATCCCTAGTTGTGCCAGCTAAATGCTTCTCAACCCATTTAACTGTTTAGCTACTCATGCGTGAATTACATAGAGTGAACAGATATAGAGGAAAACATTACATTCTTATAACTGAATTGAGTACAAAATGATATGAAAATTAAAGGTAGAGAGCCTGGCAGCAATTCCTTGCTAATCGAGGATTTTTAAACTGAATCTTTATTCTGATCTACAAATATTCCCGCTTCCACGGGCGTCGGCCCTCTCTCTGTCTTGGAGCTTCCGGTGCTTTCCATAGCTTGCCAGAACGATCTACCGGCACACCTTCTTCCTGGCGTCCGCCTTAAAATGAAAGAAGACTATGGACAGAGATGCGAACTTGTAAAATGATGAAATAATCGACTGCTCCCTTTCTCTGAAGAATGCACTTGGTATTTATAGGGCATCAAAGGTGAAAGGTGGCTTCTTTCTCCTGGTTGTATAGATGGGACAGCTTTAATTCCTGACTGATGCGCCGGATAATTGTCACCGATAAAGCCGGATGTACTTTGTGACCATTATCGGCTGTCAACTTAATTTGGATCCGACTATCGTCAACTTTCTGTCCCATCGATCTTAATTGTCCTTTCGTTCAGATGCGTCCACCATGTTACGACGATTCTTCTTGGGTGAATGTTTGCAAGCACGATCACGTAAAGTCTTGTGGTGAAGTTGTGCTCGACCAATGTATTCCAATGATTGCATTCTTTGCATTGCGTTAACGCATTATTCTGCACAAAAATATAAAGATCAACTGCTCTAATGCATTGGATGCATGCAACCACAATATTATAGAATTTATGCTTAATGAACGCAATTTAACATATTTCATCAACGCAATCCGACATTGTTTAAGGATTCAATACTATGATAGCATGCATTTCTGTCCGTTATCAGCAAGTGAATATGGTCTTTTCCTGATCTTCAAGAGCAAACATAATCTGATTATAGCCGGCATACTCATCCAAAAAGTAGTAAAAGTCATTTCTGTCTAGACGGTCTGCATTTGGTCAATGAACAATAAAGGGAAATGATCTTTCTTCATTGCCGCATTCAGCTTGCAGTAGTCCATGAAAATACGCCACCCGATGACGGTCTTTTGCAGTATTAGCTCATTATTTGCGCTGGGGACTACCGTCATCCCACATTTTTCGGCACGCACTGCACAGGGCTAACCCACATGTTGTCTGCTATCGGATAAATGATGTTCACATCTAACCACTTGGTTATCTTCTTTTTAACGACCTCTTTCATCGTAGGGTTGAGCCTGCGCTGATGTTCGATTGATCCCTTGTGGTTTCGTTCGAGACGAATTTGATGCATACAGTATGCGGGGCTAATTCCTTGGATGTCTGCAAGTGTCCATCCAATCGCTCGCACATATTTTCTCAGAATGCTCAACAACGCATTCTTCTGGTCTTCATTCAGTTCAAAGGAAATAATTACTGGCAGCTTTTCGTTCTGCCCCAAAAATGCATACTTTAGGTGATTCGGCAGGGTCTTCAGCTCTATTATTGGTGGTTCTTTCAAGGATGATGGTGACGGGAAATTAGAAGTCAATTTTACTCGACAAATAAAATCCCGTGGACGCGGTATGCAATGCATGTTCTTAAGATATGCGTTGATAGTCATGCGTCGATGGTCATGCGTTAGAATGATAATGCGTTAACGGATGTATGCGATGACCATGCGTCCTGTCACAAGTTTTCTTGCACTCACACCAAGTATAATGCAAACGCAAGTTTCTCGGATAATCCGAGGTTGAACACAGGGACTTGTAGCTATATGAATGCGGAGATGTGCATGCGGCAGTTAAATAAAAGAATGTTGGAAAGGTTGCTAAGTTAATCCTACTCCTACTCCTATCTAACAGACAATGCAATGAAAATGCATGAAAGGTAGAGATACAACAAACCTTGACATGAAATAAATGTGTGGGAAAATAGATAAAATCCAGAGATGATTTCATTGCAACCCTTAAGAGTGACCGCAAGGGCAACCTTAGTCAATGAAAGCCAATGCGATCATGCTATACTCATGCACGACAAATCATTTTCCAATGCAAATGCGGTGCTCCTAAGTCCCGCGCATGTGTTGAATACAAAAGGGTCCATAGAGCTTATTCCTAACTCTACTATTTTCCTATGTGATGACGTAAAATGCACACAATGCTGCGGTGACCGCACACAATCGTATCTTATCTCTAGGATGCATGTGATGGGTTAATTGAAAACAGTGCTTATTCCTAAGATCCTATCTCTTGTATTATGTGTTCTAATCTAACACTACCGAGTCTAGATTCTGACCTAACCTTCCCAAGCAAAGATCCTATCCTTAGACTACCCTCCCGAGTATCCCTAATGGACGAATGAAGCATACATAATACAAGACAATCACATAAACTTTACTGACCTAAGATTGTTCCTATCCTTAGTGAACAATGACTTACATTGCTTAATGTAACCAACCACTTACCCTTCTGAGCAGTTGATTGTTGTTGACTTTACTCATTGACAAGTAATGCGTTAGCCTATAGACAGGCATTGTAGCAACTTCACACTAAGAAAATAAGATTACTCACACAATCGCGCAATGCACACCTCTCGGTGGGTTGCTACATGCTTCATATCCCTAATCCACATGACTAAGTATGCGATACCCAAGCAATCCCACTAAGTGTTGCAATGAAAGTAAAAATGCTAAGCAAAGAAGATGGAGATGGAGTCGAAAGAAACAGAGAAATGCATTGAAAACAAATTGTATTAATTCCTTAATCACAAAATGTCGTACAATACAATATAAGAAAAGAAAGGAAAATGAAGTGACCAGCTCGACACAAAGACTTGCTTCTAGCGGATGTGCGTCAAGGCTGTCGGTGGTGCCATGGATGGGCGATGGAGCTAACTCTCTTGAGATCTAGCTCCAGTCGAAGACTCTAGTCGTCACTCGGAATGGATGAATGAGGTGAAGAACTCTCAGCCATCTTCTCATGCAGTTTGTCTGGATCACGGGAAAAATCCCCGGTTCATAAGGATCATCCTTGGATAACTCGAATTTCTGCCCATCGACTTCTATTTATAGAGCTTGGGTTGCTAACAGCATTAATTAGACTGCTCTGAGTCTGACATTCGACGCGTTAGTTCTTTCTGAACCTTTTCCATTAACGGTGTGAAAGGTGAAATGTCAACATCATCTTTTGGTTTTTCTCGAGATACATGCGTTGCTGCGTTCATTCCACCAACCTTGCATTGATCCCATTAGCATGCGTTGTCGCGTAGCCGTAATCATTCAATGATCGTATTCGCTTAATACCGCAACTCTACACGATGACCGCAATCGCTTGACGAGCGCAACTCCCATGCGATTGATGCATACGACTGATTATCGCAACATCCATGCGTTAATCGATGTGTTCGACCTTGCGATGGAGTGTTTCTCCACATTCGGTCGTCTATGCGGTGGTCCGATTTTCACGTTTGTGTCCATTTCCTGTTTTAGCTACAAAAATAGAACATTGAATGCATAATAATGCAAAATAACGAGTTAACTGAGATTTAACATGCTGATCGATGCAAGCTCATTTTCTCGTGAATTCATATCATGATTGCCACATATTCTGCCTAACAACCTTCATAATTTTAAGATGACATGCATTTCTGTATGTCATCAGACGGTTGCGTTGTTTTTCTTTCTTCATTTTCTTTTGGCTCTTCTTCTTGGGTTACGATCATCTCATCTTCCTTGTTTGTTTTTTCTATGATCGCATTACATGCAACAATGGATGCGCTTGCATCCTCATCTTCATTTTCATTTTCTTCTTCATTCAAACTCTAGTCGTCGTTAGATTCATTCAGGTCTTCTTCGTCAAGAAACTTCATGGCACGGATGATGTTGAACTTGAGTTGCTGTCCATTCACAATCAAGGTGATCTCTCCTTTGTGCACATCAATCTGGGCACGACTTGTTGATAAAAATGGTCTCCCCAGGATGATGGGCACATCTTTGTCAGCTTCGTAATCTAAGATCATGAAGTCGGATGGTAATATAAATTTGTCGATTGTAACCAGCACGTCCTTCACCTTCCCCTCTGGATGCACCAGAGATCTATCTACTAATTGGAGAGTCACGGTCGTGGGCGTAAGTTGCCCCACATTCAGCTGCTTAAAGATTGACAGAGGCATCAATTTGATGCTGGCTCCAAGGTCACACAATGCTTGCCCGATGTACAATCCTCCAATGGAGCAAGGTATAGTAAAATCCTAGGATCGCTCATCTTTGGTGGGATTATAGATTTCAAGCTCTGTGTCAAAGCCACCGTGGCAAACTTACCAGTGCTTCTCTTCTTGGTTACCATATCCTTCAGAAACTTTACATATGTGGGCATCTCCTCAATCACTTCAGTGAACGGAATATTAATATGCAATTGTTTTAACATAGTGTTGGTACTATACCTCGTCATTCTTCTTCTTTCTAAGTATCTACGGGAAAGGTGGCAACTATACACACACGGTCCCTTTTTCTCTTGGCTCTGAGGTGGACGCAATTTCTGGCTCTATCGCTTCTTTTTCTCCTTCTTCTTCTTGAGTCACTGCAATCTTGGGTTCCAGCACAATTGAAGCCGTCCGACTAGGCTCCTTCCTCTCCCCCACCATAGTTTTTCCACTTCACAATGTCACGACTTGACATTGCTCTTTACCTGATCCCCCTGGGTTGCGTGGGAGTTTTGTTGAACTCGGCAGGGCCCTTTACGGTCTATTCTTGAGTTTGCTTGATTCAAGAAAACTCAAGAATAGACCATAAGGGGCCCTGCCGAGTTCAAGAGAACTCCCACGCAACCCAGGGGGATCAGGTAAAGAACAATATCAAGTTGTGACATTGTGTAGTGGAAAGACTGTGGTGGG